>NW_025726697.1:0-600000 GCF_021461395.2 Schistocerca americana
CACCTTATGGTCGTTCTCCTGTGAGTTTAGATTTTCGAGTCCGACGAAAACCTGATAGTTAATTGTAACATACAGGCCCTCCTAATGACGATGGAACACTCAAATTGCGTCGCGATCCAATACATCGGCCTCCAGCCGACTTGTCTCCAAGGGTCTAATCCTGCCTCGGGTACCTTATGGTCGTTCTCCTGTGAGTTTAGATTATCGAATCCGACGCAAAAATGATAGTTAATTGTAACGTTCAGGGCGACCTAATGACGATGGAACACTCAAATTGCGTCGATATTCAATACATCGGCCTCCAGTCGATTTGTCCCCAAGGGGTATATTGCTGTCTCGAGCACCGTATGAACTTCTCCTGTGAGTAAATTTTCTAATCCGACGCGAAACTGATTGTTAATTGTAACGTTCAGGGCCTCCTAATGACGATGGAACACTCAAATTGCGTCAAGAATCAATACATCGGTTTCCAACCGACTTGTCTCCAAGGGTCTATTGCTGCCTCGGGCACCTTATGGTCGTTCTCCTGTGAGTCTAGATTTTCGAATCAAACGCAAAGATGATAGTTAATTGTAACGTTCAGGGCCTCCTAATGCCGATGGAACACTCATATTGCGACGAGATTCAATACATCGGCCTCCAGCCGACTTGTCTCCAAGGGGATATCGCTGTCTCGGGCACCTCATGGTCGTTCTCCTGTGTGTTCAGATTTTCGAATCCGACGCAAAAATGATAGTTAATTGTAACGTTCAGGGCCTTGTAGTGACGATGGAACACTCAAATTGCGTCGAGATTCAATACATCGGCCTCCAGTCGATTTGTCTCCAAGGGGTATATTGCTGTCTCGAGCACCGTATGATCTACTCCTTTGAGTAGATTTTTGAATCCGACGCAAAAATGATAGTTAATTGTAACGTTCAGGGCCTTGTAATGACGATGGAACACCCAAATTGCGTCGAGATTCAATACATCGGCTTCCTGTCGATTTGTCTCCAAGGGGTATATTGCTGTCTCGAGCACCTTATGAACGTCTCCTGTGAGTAGATTTTCGAATCCGACGCTAAAATGATTGTTAATTGTAACGATCAGGGCCTCCTAAAGACGATGGAACACTCAAATTGCGTCGAGATTCAATACATCGACCTCCAGTCGACTTGAATCCAAGTTGATATTGCAGTCTCGTGCACCACATGATCCTTCTCCTGTTAGTAGATTTTCGAATCCGACGCTAAAATGATAGTTAACTGTAACGTTCAGGGCCTCCTAATGCTGATGGAACACTCAAATTGCATCGAGATTCAATACATCGGCCTCCAGCTGACTTGTCTCCAAGGGTCTATTGCTGCCTCGGGCACCTTGTGGTCGTTCTCCTTTGAGTCTAGATTTTCGAATCCGACGCAAAACTCATAGTTAATTGTAACGTTCAGGGCCTCCTAATGACGATGGAACACTCAAATTGCGTCAAGAATCAATACATCGGTTTCCAGCCGACTTGTCTCCTAGGGTCTATTGCTGCCTCGGGCATCTTATGGTCGTTCTCCTGTGAGTCTAGACTTTCGAATCCGACGCATAAATGATAGTTAATTGTAACGTTCGGGGACACCTAAAGACGATGGAACACTCAAATTGCGTCGATAGTCAATGCATCGACCTCCAGTCGACTTGTATCCAAGGGGATATTGCAGTCTCGGGCACAAAATGATCCTTCTCCTGTGAGTCTAAATTTTCGAATCCGACGCAAAAATGATAGTGAATTGTAACGTTCAGCGCCTCCTAATGACGATAGAAGACTCAAATTGCGTCGAGATTCAATACGTAGACCTCCAGTCGATTTGTCTCCAAGGGGTATATTGCTGTCTCGAGCACCGTATGAACTTCTCCTGTGAGTAGATTTTCGAATCCGACGCTAAAATGATAGTTAATTGTAACGTTCAGGGCCTTGTAATGACGATGGAACACTCAAATTGCGTCGAGATTCAATACATCGGCCTCCAGCCGACTTGTCTCCAAGGGTCTGTTGCTGCCTCGGGCATCTTATGGTCGTTTCCTGTGAGTTTAGACTATCGAATCCGACGCAAAAATGATAGTTAATTGTAACGTTCAGGGCCTCCTAATGACGATGGAACACTCAAATTGTGTCGAGATTCAATACATCGGCCTCCAGCCGACTTGTCTCCAAGCGTCTGTTGCTGCCTCGGGCATCTTATGGTCGTTCTCCTGTGAGTTTAGATTATCGAATCCAACGCAAAAATGATAGTTAATTGTAACGTTCAGGGCCTTCAAATGACGATGGAGCACTCAAATTGCGTCGCGATTCAATACATCGTCCTCCAGCAGACTGGTCTCCAAGGGGATATTGCTGCATCGGGCACCTTATGGTCCGTCTCCAGTGAGTCTAGATTTTCGAAACCGACGAAAAACTGATAGTTAATTGTAACATTCAGGGCCTCCTAATGACGATGGAACACTCATTTTGCGTCGCGATCCAATACATCGTCCTCCAACCGACTTGTCTCCAAGGGTCAATAGCTGCCACGGGCACGTTGTGATCGTTCTGCTGTGAGTCTAGATTTTCGAACCCGACTCAAAACTGATAGTTAATTGTAACGTTCAGGGCCTCCTAATAACGTTGGAACACTCAAATTGCGTCGAGATTCAATACATCGGCCTCCAGCCGACTTGTCTCCAAGGGGATATTGCTGACTCGGGCACAATATGATCCTTCTCCTGTGAGTCTAGATTTTCGAATCCGACGCAAAAATGATAGTGAATTGTAACGTTCAGCGCCTCCTAATGACGATAGAAGACTCAATTTGCGTCGAGATTCAATACATCGTCCTCCAGCCGATTTGTCTCCAAGGGGATATTGCTGCCTCGGGCACCAAATGGTCCGTCTGCTATGAGTCTAGATTTTCGAATCCGACGAAAAACTGATAGTTAATTGTAACATTCAGGGCCTCCTAATGACGATGGAACACTCAAATTGCGGCGCGATCCAATACATCGTCCTCCAGCCAACTAGTCTCCAAGGGTCTAATGCTGCCTCGGGCACCTTATGGTCGTTCTCTTGTAAATCTAGATTTTCGAATCCGACGCAAAAATGATTGTTAATTGTAACGTTCAGGGCCTCCTAATGGACGATGGAACACTCAAACTGCGTCAAGAATCAATACATCGGTTTCCAGCCGACTTGTCTCCAAGGGTCTATTGCTGCCTCGGGCACCTTATGGTCGTTCTCTTGTGAGTTTAGATTATCGAATCCGACGCATAAATGATAGTTAATTGTAACGTTCAGGGACTCCTAAAGACGATGGCACACTCAAATTGCGTCGAGATTCAATACATCGTCCTCCAGCCGACTTGTCTCCATGAGGATATTGCTGTCTCGGGCACTAAATGATCCTCTCCAGTGAGTCTAGATTTTCGAATCCGACGCAAAAATCATAGTGAATTGTAACGTTCAGCGCCTCCTAATGACGATAGAAGACTCAAATTGCGTCGAGATTCAATACATCGTCATCCAGCCGACTTGTCTCCAAGGGGATATTGCTGCCTCGGGCACCAAATGGTCCGTCTGCTGAGTCTAGATTTTCGAATCCGACGAAAAACTGATAGTTAATTGTAACGTTCAGGGCCTCCTATTGGCGATGGAACACTCAAATTGCGTCGAGATTCAATGCATCGACCTCCAGCCGACTTGTCTCCAAGGGTCTATTGCTGCCGCGGGCACCTTATGGTCGTTCTCCTGTGAGTCTAGATTTTTGAATCCGACGCAAAAATGATAGTTAATTGTAACGTACAGGGCCTCCTAATGACGATGGACCCTCAAATTGCGTCAAGAATCAATACATCGGTTTCCAGCCGACTTGGCTCCAAGGGTCTATTGCTGCCTCGGGCGCCTTATTGTCGTTCTCCTGTGAGTCTAGATTTTCGAATCCGACAAAAAACTGATAGTTAATTGTAACGTTTAGGGCCTCCTAATGACGATGGAACACTCAAATTGCGTCGAGAGTCAATACATCGACCTCCAGTCGACTTGATCCAAGGCGATATTGCTGTCTCGGGCACAATATGATCCTTCTTCTGAGTCTAGATTTTCGAATCCGACGCAAAAATGATAGTTAATTGTAACGTTCAGGGCGACCTAATGACCATGGGACACGCAAATTGCGTCGAGATTCAATACATCGTCCTCCAGCCGACTTGTCTCCAAGGGTCTAATGCTGCCTCGGGCACCTTATGGTCGTTCTCTTGTAAGTCTAGATTTTCGAATCCGACGCAAAAATGATAGTTGATAGTAACGTTCAGGGCCTCCTAATGACGATGGAACACTCAAATTGCGTCGAGAGTCAATACATCGTCCTCCAGTCGACATGTATCCAAGGGGATATTGCAGTCTCGTGCACCATATGATACTTCTCCTGTTAGTAGATTTTTGAATCCGACGCTAAAATGATAGTTAACTGTAACGTTCAGGGCCTCCTAATGCCGATGGAACACTCAAATTGCGTCGAGATTCAATACATCGGCCTCCAGCCGACTTGTCCCCAAGGGTCTAATGCTGCCTCGGGCACCTTATGGTCGTTGTCTTGTAAGTCTAGATTTTCGAATCCGACGCAAAAATGATAGTTAACTGCAACGCTCAGAGCCTCCTAATGACGATGGAACTCTCAAATTGCGTCGAGATTCAATACATTGTCCTCCAGCCGACTTGTCTCCAAGGGTCTATTGCTGCCTCGGGCACTTTATGGTCGTTCTCCTGTGAGTCTAGATTTTCGAATCCGACGCAAAAATGATAGTTAATTGTAACGTTTAGGTCCTCCTAATGACGATGGGACACTCAAATTGCGTCGCGATTCAATACATCTGCCTCCAGCCGACTGTCTCCAAGGGTCTAATGCTGCCTCGGGCACCTTATGGTCGTTCTCTTGTAAAACTAGATTTTCGAATCCGACGCAAATATGATAGTTAATTGTAACGTTCAGGGCCTCCTAATGACGATGGAACTCTGAAATTGCGTCGAGACTCAATACATCGTCCTCCAGCCGACTTGTCTCCAAGGGTCTATTGCTGCCTCGGGCACCTTATAGTCGTTCTCCTGTGAGTCTAGATTTTTGAATCCGACACAAAAATGATAGTTAATTGTAACGTACAGGGCCTCCTAATGACGATGGACACTCAATTGCGTCAAGAATCAATACATCGGTTTCCAGCCGACTTGTCTCCAAGGGTCTATTGCTGCCTCGGGCGCCCTTATGGTCGTTCTCCTGTGAGTCTAGATTTTCGAATCCGACAAAAAACTGATAGTTAATTGTAACGTTTAGGGCCTCTTAATGACGATGGAACACTCAAATTGCGTCGAGAGTCAATACATCGACCTCCAGTCGACTTGTATAGAAGGGGATATTGCTGTCTCGGCACAATATGATCCTTCTCCTGTGAGACTAGATTTTCGAATCCGATGCAAAAATGATAGTTAATTGTAACGTTCAGGGCGACCTAATGACGATGGGACACGCAAATTGCGTCGAGATTCAATACATCGTCCTCCAGCCGACTTGTCTCCAAGTGTCTAATGCTGCCTCGGGCACCTTATGGTCGTTCTCTTGTAAGTCTAGATTTTCGAATCCGACGCAAAAATGATAGTTGATTGTAACGTTCAGGGCCTCCTAATGACGATGGAACACTCAAATTGCGTCGAGAGTCAATACATCGACCTCCCGTCGACTTGTATCCAAGGGGATATTGCAGTCTCGTGCACCATATGATATTTCTCCTGTTAATAGATTTTTGAATCCGACGCTAAAATGATAGTTAACTGTAACGTTCAGGGCCTCCTAATGCCGATGGAACACTCAAATTGCGTCGAGATTCAATACATCGGCCTCCAGCCGACTTGTCTCCAAGGGTCTATTGCTGCCTCGGGCACCTTATGGTCGTTCTCCTGTGAGTCTAGATTTTCGAATCCGACGCAAAAATGATAGTTAATTATAACGGTTAGGGCCTTGTAATGACGATGGAACACTCAAATTGCGTCGAGATTCAATACATCGGCCTCCAGTCGATTAGTCTCCAAGGAGTATATTGCTGTCTCGAGTACCGTATGAACTTTCCCTGTGAGTAGATTTTCGAATCCGACGCTAAAATGAAAGTTAATTGTAACGTTCAGGGCCTTGTAATGACGATGGAACACTGAAATTGCGTCGAGATTCAATACATCGGCCTCCAGCCGACTTGTCTCCAAGGGTCTGTTGCTGCCTCGGGCACCATATGATCCTTCTCCTGTGAGTATAGATTTTCGAATACGACGCAAAATGATAGTGAATAGTAACGTTCGGCGCCTCCTGATGACGATAGAACTCTCAAATTGCGTCGAGATTCAATACATCGTCCTCCAGCCGACTTGCCTCCAAGGGTCTATTGCTGCCTCGGGCAGCTTATGGTCGTTCTCCTGTGAGTCTAGATTTAAGAATCCGACGCAAAAATGATAGTTAATTGTAACGTACAGGGCCTCCTAATGACGATGGACAGTCAAATTGCGTCAAGAATCAATACATCGGTTTCCAGCCGACTTGTCTCCAAGGGTCTATTGCTGCCTCGGTCGCCTTATGGTCGTTCTCCTGTGAGTCTAGATTTTCGAATCCGACAAAAAACTGATAGTTAATTGTAACGTTCAGGGCCTCCTAATGACGATGGAACTCTCAAGTTGCGTCGAGATTCAATACATCGTCCACCAGCCGGCTTGTCTCCAAGAGTCTATTGCTGCCTCGGGCACCTTATGGTCGTTCTCCTGTGAGTCTAGATTTTCGAATCCGAAGCAAAAATGATAGTTAATTGTAACGTTCAGGGCCTTCTAATGACGATGGAACACTCAAATTGCGTCGAGATTCAATACATCGGCCTCCAGCCGACTTGTCTCCAAGGGGATATCGCTGCTTCGGGCACCACATGGTCCTTCTCCTGTGAGTTCAGATTTTCGAATCCGACGCAAAAATGATAGTGAATTGCAACGTTCAGGGCCTCCTAATGACGATGGAACACTCAAATTGCGTCAAGAATCAATACATCGGCCTCCAGCCGACTTGTCTCCAAGGGTCTATTGCTGCCTCGGGCACCTTATGGTCGTTCTCTTGTAAGTCTAGATTTTCGAATCCGACGCAAAAATGATAGTTAATTGTAACGTTCAGGGCCTCCTAATGCCGATGGAACACTCAAATTGCGTCGAGATTCAATACATCGTCCTCCAGCCGACTTGTCTCCAAGAGTCTATTGCTGCCTCGGGCATCTTATGGTCGTTCTCCTGTGAGTTTAGATTATCGAATCCGACGCAAAAATGATAGTTAATTGTAACGTTTAGGGCCTCCTAATGACGATGGAACGCTCAAATTGCGTCGCGATCCAATAAATCGACCTCCAGCCGACTTGTCTCCAAGGGTCTATTGCTGCCTCGGGCAGCTTATGGTCGTTCTCCTGTGAGTCTAGATTTTCGAATCCGACGCAAAAATGATAGTGAATTGTAACGTTCAGGGCCTTGTAATGACGATGGAACACTCAAATTGCGTCGAGATTCAATACATCGGCCTCCAGCCGACTTGTCTCCTAGGGTCTGTGCTGCCGCGGGCTCCTTATGGTCGTTCTCCTGTGAGTTTAGATTATCGAATCCGACGCAAAAATGATAGTTAATTGTAACGTTTAGGGCCTCCTAATGACGATGGAACACTCAAATTGCGTCGAGATTCAATACATCGTCCTCCAGCCGACTTGTCTCCAAGGGTCTATTGCTGCCTCGGGCACCTTATGGTCGTTCTCCTGTGAGTCTATATTTTCGAATCCGACGCAAAAATGATAGTTGATAGTAACGTTCAGGGCCTCCTAATGACGATGGAACACTCAAATTGCGTCGAGAGTCAATACATCGTCCTCCAGTCGACATGTATCCAAGGGGATATTGCAGTCTCGTGCACCATATGATACTTCTCCTGTTAGTAGATTTTTGAATCCGACGCTAAAATGATAGTTAACTGTAACGTTCAGGGCCTCCTAATGCCGATGGAACACTCAAATTGCGTCGAGATTCAATACATCGGCCTCCAGCCGACTTGTCCCCAAGGGTCTAATGCTGCCTCGGGCACCTTATGGTCGTTGTCTTGTAAGTCTAGATTTTCGAATCCGACGCAAAAATGATAGTTAACTGCAACGCTCAGAGCCTCCTAATGACGATGGAACTCTCAAATTGCGTCGAGATTCAATACATTGTCCTCCAGCCGACTTGTCTCCAAGGGTCTATTGCTGCCTCGGGCACCTTATGGTCGTTCTCCTGTGAGTCTAGATTTTCGAATCCGACGCAAAAATGATAGTTAATTGTAACGTTTAGGTCCTCCTAATGACGATGGGACACTCAAATTGCGTCGCGATTCAATACATCTGCCTCCAGCCGACTTGTCTCCAAGGGTCTAATGCTGCCTCGGGCACCTTATGGTCGTTCTCTTGTAAAACTAGATTTTCGAATCCGACGCAAATATGATAGTTAATTGTAACGTTCAGGGCCTCCTAATGACGATGGAACTCTGAAATTGCGTCGAGACTCAATACATCGTCCTCCAGCCGACTTGTCTCCAAGGGTCTATTGCTGCCTCGGGCACCTTATAGTCGTTCTCCTGTGAGTCTAGATTTTTGAATCCGACACAAAAATGATAGTTAATTGTAACGTACAGGGCCTCCTAATGACGATGGACACTCAGTTTGCGTCAAGAATCAATACATCGGTTTCCAGCCGACTTGTCTCCAAGGGTCTATTGCTGCCTCGGGCGCCTTATGGTCGTTCTGCTGTGAGTCTAGATTTTCGAATCCGACAAAAAACTGATAGTTAATTGTAACGTTTAGGGCCTCTTAATGACGATGGAACACTCAAATTGCGTCGAGAGTCAATACATCGACCTCCAGTCGACTTGTATAGAAGGGGATATTGCTGTCTCGGGCACAATGTGATCCTTCTCCTGTGAGACTAGATTTTCGAATCCGATGCAAAAATGATAGTTAATTGTAACGTTCAGGGCGACCTAATGACGATGGGACACGCAAATTGCGTCGAGATTCAATACATCGTCCTCCAGCCGACTTGTCTCCAAGTGTCTAATGCTGCCTCGGGCACCTTATGGTCGTTCTCTTGTAAGTCTAGATTTTCGAATCCGACGCAAAAATGATAGTTGATTGTAACGTTCAGGGCCTCCTAATGACGATGGAACACTCAAATTGCGTCGAGAGTCAATACATCGACCTCCCGTCGACTTGTATCCAAGGGGATATTGCAGTCTCGTGCACCATATGATATTTCTCCTGTTAATAGATTTTTGAATCCGACGCTAAAATGATAGTTAACTGTAACGTTCAGGGCCTCCTAATGCCGATGGAACACTCAAATTGCGTCGAGATTCAATACATCGGCCTCCAGCCGACTTGTCTCCAAGGGTCTATTGCTGCCTCGGGCACCTTATGGTCGTTCTCCTGTGAGTCTAGATTTTCGAATCCGACGCAAAAATGATAGTTAATTATAACGGTTAGGGCCTTGTAATGACGATGGAACACTCAAATTGCGTCGAGATTCAATACATCGGCCTCCAGTCGATTAGTCTCCAAGGGGTATATTGCTGTCTCGAGTTGCGTATGAACTTTCCCTGTGAGTAGATTTTCGAATCCGACGCTAAAATGAAAGTTAATTGTAACGTTCAGGGCCTTGTAATGACGATGGAACACTGAAATTCCGTCGAGATTCAATACATCGGCCTCCAGCCGACTTGTCTCCAAGGGTCTGTTGCTGCCTCGGGCACCATATGATCCTTCTCCTGTGAGTATAGATTTTCGAATACGACGCAAAATGATAGTGAATAGTAACGTTCGGCGCCTCCTGATGACGATAGAACTCTCAAATTGCGTCGAGATTCAATACATCGTCCTCCAGCCGACTTGCCTCCAAGGGTCTATTGCTGCCTCGGGCAGCTTATGGTCGTTCTCCTGTGAGTCTAGATTTAAGAATCCGACGCAAAAATGATAGTTAATTGTAACGTACAGGGCCTCCTAATGACGATGGACAGTCAAATTGCGTCAAGAATCAATACATCGGTTTCCAGCCGACTTGTCTCCAAGGGTCTATTGCTGCCTCGGTCGCCTTATGGTCGTTCTCCTGTGAGTCTAGATTTTCGAATCCGACAAAAAACTGATAGTTAATTGTAACGTTCAGGGCCTCCTAATGACGATGGAACTCTCAAATTGCGTCGAGATTCAATACATCGTCCACCAGCCGGCTTGTCTCCAAGAGTCTATTGCTGCCTCGGGCACCTTATGGTCGTTCTCCTGTGAGTCTAGATTTTCGAATCCGAAGCAAAAATGATAGTTAATTGTAACGTTCAGGGCCTTCTAATGACGATGGAACACTCAAATTGCGTCGAGATTCAATACATCGGCCTCCAGCCGACTTGTCTCCAAGGGGATATCGCTGCTTCGGGCACCACATGGTCCTTCTCCTGTGAGTTCAGATTTTCGAATCCGACGCAAAAATGATAGTGATTTGCAACGTTCAGGGCCTCCTAATGACGATGGAACACTCAAATTGCGTCAAGAATCAATACATCGGCCTCCAGCCGACTTGTCTCCAAGGGTCTATTGCTGCCTCGGGCACCTTATGGTCGTTCTCTTGTAAGTCTAGATTTTCGAATCCGACGCAAAAATGATAGTTAATTGTAACGTTTAGGGCCTCCTAATGACGATGGAACGCTCAAATTGCGTCGCGATCCAATAAATCGACCTCCAGCCGACTTGTCTCCAAGGGTCTATTGCTGCCTCGGGCACCTTATGGTCGTTCTCCTGTGAGTCTAGATTTTCGAATCCGACGCAAAAATGATAGTGAATTGTAACGTTCAGGGCCTTGTAATGACGATGGAACACTCAAATTGCGTCGAGATTCAATACATCGGCCTCCAGCCGACTTGTCTCCTATGGTCTGTGCTGCAGCGGGCTCCTTATGGTCGTTCTCCTGTGAGTTTAGATTATCGAATCCGACGCAAAAATGATAGTTAATTGTAACGTTTAGGGCCTCCTAATGACGATGGAACACTCAAATTGCGTCGAGATTCAATACATCGTCCTCCAGCCGACTTGTCTCCTCGAGTGTATTGCTGCCTCGGGCATCTTATGGTCGTTCTCCTGTGAGTTTAGATTATCGAATCCGACGCAAAAATGATAGTGAATTGTAACGTTCAGGGCCTCCTAATGACGATGGAACACTCAAATTGCGTCAAGAATCAATACATCGGCCTCCAGCCGACTTGTCTCCAAGGGTCTATTGCTGCCTCGGGCACCTTATGGTCGTTCTCTTGTAAGTCTAGATTTTCGAATCCGACGAAAAAATGATAGTTAATTGTAACGTTCAGGGCCATGTAATGACGATGGAACTCTCAAATTGCGTCGAGATTCAATACATCGGCCTCCAGCCGACTTGTCTCCAAGGGTCTGTTGCTGCCTCGGGCACCTTATGGTCGTTCTCCTGTGAGTTTAGATTATCGAATCCGACGCAGAAATGATAGTTAATTGTAACGTTCAGGGCCTTCTAATGACGATGGAACACTCAAATTGCGTCGAGATTCAATACATCGGCCTCCAGCCGACTTGTCTCCAAGGGGAAATCGCTGCCTCGGGCACCACATTGTTCGTCTCCGGTGATTCTACGTTTTCGAATCCGACGCAAAACTCATAGTTAATTGTAACGTTCAGGGCCTCCTAATGACGATGGAACACTCAAATTGCGTCGAGATTCAATACATGTTCTTCCAGCCGACTTGTCTCCAAGGGGATATTGCTGCCTCGGGCTCCATGTGGTCCGTCTCCTGTGAGACTAGATTTTCGAATCCGACGCGAAACTGATAGTTAATTGTAAGGTTCAGCGCCTCCTAATGACGACGGAACACTGAAATTGCGTCGCGATCCAATACATCGTCCTCCAGCCGACTTGTCTCCAAGGGTCTAATGCTGCCTCGAGCTCCGTATGAACTTCTCCTGTGAGTAGAATTTCGAAGCCGACGCAAAAATGATAGTTAATTGTAACGTTCAGGGCTTCCTGATGACGATGGAACACTCAAATTGCGTCGAGAGTCAATACATCGACCTCCAGTCGACTTGTATCCAAGGGGATATTGCTGTCTCGTGCACCATGTGATCCTTCTCCTGTTAGTAGATTTTCGAATCCGACGCTAAAATGATAGTTAACTGTAACGATCAGGGCCTCCTAATGCCGATGGAACACTCAAATTGCGTCGAGATTCAATACATCGGCCACCAGCCGACTTGTCTCCATGGGGATATTACTGCCTCCGGCCTCTTATGTTCGCTCCCATGTGAGTCTAGATTTTCGAATCCGACGCGAAACTGATTGTTAATTGTAATGTTCAGGGCTTCCTAATGTCGATGGAACACTCAAATTGCGTCGAGAGTCAATACATCGGCCTCCAGCCGACTTGCTCCAAGGGGATATTGCTGCATCGGGCACCTTATGGTCGTTCTCCTGTGAGTTCAGATTTTCGAATCCGACGAAAAACTGATAGTTAATTGTAACATTCAGGGCCTCCTACTGACGATGGAACACTCATTTTGCGTCGAGAGTCAATACATCTTCCTCCAGCCGACTTGTCTACAAGGGGATATTGCTGCCTCGGGCTCCATATGATCCGTCTCCTGTGAGTCTAGATTTTCGAATCCGACGCAAAAATGATAGTTAATTGTAGCGTTCAGGGCCTCCTAATGACGATGGAACACTCAAATTGCGACAAGAATCAATACATCGGCCTCCAGCTGACTTGTCTCCAAGGGTCTATTGCTGCCTCGGGCACCTTATGGCCGTTCTCTTGTAAGTCTAGATTTTCGAATCCGACGCAAAAATGATAGTTAATTGTAACGTTCAGGGCCTTGTAATGACGATGGAACACTCAAATTGCGTCGAGATTCAATACATCGGCCTCCAGCCGACTTATCTCCAAGGGTCTGTTGCTGCCTCGGGCACCTTATGGTCGTTCTCCTGTGAGTTTAGATTATCGAATCCGACGCAAAAATGATAGTTAATTGTAACGTTCAGGGCCTTGTAATGACGATGGAACACTCAAATTGCGTCGAGATTCAATACATCGGCCTCCAGCCGACTTGTCTCCAAGGGGATATCGCTGCCTCGGGCACCACATGGTCCGTCTCCGGTGATTCTACGTTTTCGAATCCGACGCAAAACTCATAGTTAATTGTAACGTTCAGGGCCTCCTAGTGACGATGGAACTCTCAAATTGCGTCGAGATTCAATACATCTTCCTCCAGCCGACTTGTCTCCAAGGGGATATTGCTGCCTCGGGCTCCATGTGGTCCGTCTCCTGTGAGTCTAGATTTTCGAATCCGACGCCAAAATGATAGTTAATTGTAACGTTCAGGGCCGCCTAATGACGATGGAACTCTCAAATTGCGTCGAGATTCAATACATCGTCCTCCAGCCGACTTGTCTCCAAGGGTCTATTGCTGCCTCGGGCACCTTATGGTCGTTCTCCTGTGAGTTTAGATTATCGAATCCGACGCAAAAATGATAGTTATTTGTAACGTTTAGGGCCTCCTAATGACGATGGGACACTCAAATTGCGTCGAGATTCAATACATCGTCCTCCAGCCGACTTGTCTCCATGGGGATATTACTGCCTCCGGCCTCTTATGTTCGCTCTCATGTGAGTCTAGATTTTCGAATCCGACGCGAAACTGATTGTTAATTGTAATGTTCAGGGCTTCCTAATGACGATGGAACACTCAAACTGCGTCGAGAGTCAATACATCGGCCTCCAGCCGACTTGTCTCCAAGGGGATATTGCTGCATCGGGCACCTTATGGTCGTTCTCCTGTGAGTTTAGATTTTCGAATCCGACGAAAAACTGATAGTTTATTGTAACGTTCAGGGCCTCCTAATGACGATGGAACACTCATTTTGCGTCGAGAGTCAATACATCTTCCTCCAGGCGACTTGGCTACAAGGGGATATTGCTGCCTCGGGCTCCATATGGTCCGCCTCCTGTGAGTCTATATTTTCGAATCCGACGCAAAAATAATAGTTAATTGTAACGTTCAGGGCCTCCTTATGACGATGGAACACTCAAATTGCGTCAAGAATCAATACACCGGCCTCCAGCCGAATTGTCTCCAAGGGTCTATTGCTGCCTCGGGCACCTTATGGCCGTTGTCTTGTAAGTCTGGATTTTCGAATCCGACGCAAAAATGATAGTTAATTGTAACGTTGAGGGCCTCCTAATGACGATGGAACACTCAAATTGCGTCGCGATCCAATAAATCGACCTCCAGCCGACTTGTCTCCAAGGGTATATTGCTGCCTCGGGCACCTTATGGTCGTTCCCCTGTGAGTCTGGATTTTCGAATGCGACGCAAAAATGATAGTGAATTGTAACGTTCAGGGCCTTGTAATGACGATGGAACACTCAAATTGCGTCGAGATTCAATACATCGGCCTCCAGCCGACTTATCTCCAAGGGTGTGTTGCTGCCTCGGGCACCTTATGGTCGTTCTCCTGTGAGTTTAGATTATCGAATCCGACGCAAAAATGATAGTTAATTGTAACGTTTAGGGCCTCCTAATGACGATGGGACACTCAAATTGCGTCGAGATTCAATACATCGTCATCCAGCCGACTTGTCTCCATGGGGATATTACTGCCTCCGGCCTCTTATGTTCGCTCTCATGTAAGTCTAGATTTTCGAATCCGACGCGAAACTGATTGTTAATTGTAATGTTCAGGGCTTCCTAATGACGATGGAACACTCAAATTGCGTCGAGAGTCAATACATCGGCCTCCAGCCGACTTGTCTCCAAGGGGCGATTGCTGCATCGGGCACCTTATGGTCGTTCTCCTGTGAGTTTAGATTTTCGAATCCGACGAAAAACTGATAGTTAATTGTAACATTCAGGGCCTCCTAATGACGATGGAACACTCATTTTGCGTCGAGGGTCAATACATCTTCCTCCAGCCGACTTGTCCACAAGGGGATATTGCTGCCTCGGGCTCCATATGGTCCGTCTCCTGTGAGTCTAGATTTTCGAATCCGACGCAAAAATGATAGTTAATTGTAACGTTCAGGGCCTTGTAATGACGATGGAACACTCAAATTGCGTCAAGAATCAATACATCGGTTTCCAGCCGACATGTCTCCAAGGGTCTATTGCTGCCTCGGGCACCTTATGGTCGTTCTCCTGTGAGTCTAGATTTTCGAATCCGACGAAAAACTGATAGTTAATTGTAACGTTCAGGGACTCCTAAAGACGATGGAACACTCAAATTGCGTCGAGAGTCAATACATCGACCTCCAGTCGACTTGTATCCAAGGGGATATTGCAGTCTCGTGCACCACATGATCCTCCTCCTGTTAGTAGATTTTCGAATCCGACGCTAAAATGATAGTTAACTGTAACGTTCAGGGCCTCCTAATGCCGATGGAACACTCAAATTGCGTCGAGATTCAATACATCGGAGGCCAGCCGACTTGTCTCCAAGGGTCTATTGCTGCCTCGGGCACCTTATGGTCGTTCTCTTGTAAGTCTAGATTTTCGAATCCGACGCAAAGATGATAGTTAATTGTAACATTCAGGGCCTCCTAATGACGATGGAACACTTATTTTGCGTCGAGAGTCAATACATCTTCCTATAGCCGACTTGTCTACAAGGGGATATTGTTGCCTCGGGCACCACATGGTCCGTCTCCGCTGTTTCTACGTTTTCGAATCCGACGCAAAACTCATAGTTAATTGTAACGTTCAGGGCCTCCTATTAGCGATGGAACACTCAAATTGCCTCGAGATTCAATACATCGACCTCCAGCCGACTTGTCTCCAAGGGGATATTGCTGCATCGGGCACCTTATGGTCGTTCTCCTGTGAGTTTAGATTTTCGAATCCGACGAAAAACTAATAGTTAATTGTAACATTCAGGGCCTCCTAATGACGATGGAACACTCATTTTGTGTCGAGAGTCAATGCATCTTCCTCCAGCCGACTTGTCTACAAGGGGATATTGCTGCCTCGGGCTCCATGTGGTCCGTCTCCTGTGAGTCTAGATTTTCGAATCCGACGCAAAAATGATAGTTAATTGTAACGTTCAGGGCCTTCTAATCACGATGGAACACTCAAATTGCGTCGAGATTCAATACATCGTCCTCCAGCCGACTTGTCTCCAAGGGGATATCGCTGCCTCGGGCACCACATGGTCCTTCTCCGGTGATTCTACGTTTTCGAATCCGACGCAAAACTGCGACTTAATTGTAACGTTCAGGGCCTCCTAAAGACGATGGAACACTCAAATTGCGTCGAGATTCAATACATCGGCCTCCAGCCGACTTGTTTCCAAGGGTCTGTTGCTGCCTCGGGCACCTTATGGTCGTTCTCCTGTGAGTTTAAATTATCGAATCCGACGCAAAAATGACAGTTAATTGTAACGGTTAGGGCCTCCTAATGACGATGGGACACTCAAATTGCGTCGAGATTCAATACATCGTCCTCCAGCCGACTTGTCTCCAAGGGTCTAATGCTGCCTCGGGCACCTTATGGTCGTTCTCTTGTAAGTCTAGATTTTCGAATCCGACGCAAAAATGATAGTTAATTGTAATGTTCAGGGCCTCCTAATGACGATGGAACTCTCAAATTGCGTCGAGATTCAATGCATCGTCCTCCAGCCGACTTGTCTCCAAGGGTCTATTGCTGCCTCGGGCACCTTATGGTCGTTCTCCTGAGAGTCTAGATTTTCGAATCCGACGCAAAAATGATAGTTAATTGTAACGTTCAGGGCCTTCTAATCACGATGGAACACTCAAATTGCGTCGAGATTCAACACATCGGCCTCCAGCCGACTTGTCTCCAAGGGTCTATTGCTGCCTCGGGCACCTTATGGTCGTTCTCCTGTGAGTCTAGATTTTCGAATCCGACGCAAAAATGGTAGTTAATTGTAACGTTCAGGGCCTCCTAATGACGATGGAACATTCAAATTGCGTCAAGAATCAATACACCGGCCTCTAGCCGAATTGTCTCCAAGGGTCTATTGCTGCCTCGGGCACCTTATGGCCGTTCTCTTGTAAGTCTAGATTTTCGAATCCGACGCAAAAATGATAGTTAATTGTAACGTTCACGGCCTCCTAATGCCGATGGAACACTCAAATTGCGTCGAGATTCAATACATCGGCCTCCAGCCGACTTGTCTCCAAGGGTCTATTGCTGCTTCGGGCACCTTATGGTCGTTCTCCTGTGAGTCAAGATTTTCGAATCCGACGCAAAAATGATAGTGAATTGTAACTTTCAGGACCTTGTAATGACGATGGAACACTCAAATTGCGTCGAGATTCAATACATCGGCCTCCAGCCGACTTGTCTCCAAGGGTCTGTTGCTGCCTCGGGCACCTTATGGTCGTTCTCCTGTGAGTTTACATTATCGAATCCGACGCAAAAATGATAGTTAATTGTAACGTTTAGGGCCTCCTAATGACGATGGAACACTCAAATTGCGTCGCGATCCAATAAATCGACCTCCAGCCGACTTGTCTCCAAGGGTATATTGCTGCCTCGGGCACCTTATGGTCGTTCTCCTGTGAGTCTAGATTTTCGAATCCGACGCAAAAATGATAGTGAATTGTAACGTTCAGGGCCTTGTAATGACGATGGAACACTCAAATTGTGTCGAGATTCAATACATCGGCCTCCAGCCGACTTACCTCCAAGGGTCTGTTGCTGCCTCGGGCACCTTATGGTCGTTCTCCTGTGAGTTTAGATTATCGAATCCGACGCAAAAATGATAGTTAATTGTAACGTTTATGACCTCCTAATGACGATGGAACTCTCAAATTGCGTCGAGATTCAATACATCGTCCTCCAGCCGACTTGTCTCCAAGGGTCTATTGCTGCCTCAGGCACCTTATGGTCGTTCTCTTGTAAGTCTAGATTTTCGAATCCGACGCAAAAATGATAATTAATTGTAACGTTCAGGGCCTCCTAATGCCGATGGAACACTCAAATTGCGTCGAGATTCAAAACATCGGCCTCCAGCCGACTTGTCTCCAAGGGTCTGTTGCTGCTACGGGCACCTTATGGTCGTTCTCCTGTGAGTTTAGATTATCGAATCCGACGCAAAAATGATAGTTAATTGTAACGTTCAGGGCCTTCTAATGACGATGGAACACTCAAATTGCGTCGAGATTTAATATATCGGCCTCCAGCCGACTTGTCTCCAAGGGGATATCGCTGCCTCGGGCACCACATGGTCCGTCTCCGGTGATTCTACGTTTTTGAATCCGACGCAAAACTCATAGTTCATTGTAACGTTCAGGGCCTCCTAATGACGATGGAACTCTCAAATTGCGTCGAGATTCAATACATCTTCCTCCAGCCGACTTGTCTCCAAGGGGATATTGCTGCCTCGGACTCCATGTGGTCCGACTCCTGTGAGTCTAGATTTTCGAATCCGACGCGAAACTGATAGTTAATTGTAAGGTTCAGCGTATCCTAATGACGATGGAACACTCAAATTGCGTCGCGATCCAATACATCGTCCTCCAGCCGACTTGTCTCCAAGGGTCTATTGCTGCCTCGGGCACCTTATGGTCGTTCTCCTGTGAGTCTAGATTTTCGAATCCGACGCAAAAATGATAGTGAATAGTAACGTTCAGCGCCTCCTGATGACGACAGAACTCTCAAATTGCGTCGAGATTCAATACATCGTCCTCCAGCCGATTTGTCTCCAAAGGGATATTGCTGCCTCGGGCACCAAATGGTCCGTCTCCTATGAGTCTGGATTTTTGAATCCGACGCGAAACTGATAGTTAATTGTAACTTTCAGGGCCTCTAAATGACGATGGAGCACTCAAATTGCGTCGCGATTCAATACATCGTCCTCCAGCAGACTGGTCTCCAAGGGGATATTGCTGCATCGGGCACCATATGGTCCGTCTCTAGTGAGTCTAGATTTTCGAATCCGACGAAAAACTGATAGTTAATTGTAACATTCAGGGCCTCCTAATGACGATGGAACACTCAAATTGCGTGGAGATTCAATACATCGGCCTCCAGCCGACTTGTCTCCAAGGGGATATTGCTGTCTCGGGCACAATATGATCCTTCTCCTGTGAGTCTAGATTTTCGAATCCGACGCAAAAATGATACTGAATTGTAATGTTCAGCGCCTCCTAATGACGATAGAAGACTCAAATTGCGTCGAGATTCAATACATCGTCCTCCAGCTGATTTGTCTCCAAGGGGATATTGCTGCCTCGGGCACCTTGTGGTCGTTCTCCTGTGAGTCTACATTTTCGAATCCGTCGCAAAAATGATAGTTAATTGTAACGTTCAGGGCCTCCTAATGCCGATGGAACACCCAAATTGCGTCAAGAATCAATACATCGGTTTCCAGCCGACTTGTCTCCAAGGGTCTATTGCTGCCTCGAGCACCGTATGAACTTCTCCTGTTAGCAGATTTTCGAATCCGACGCTAAAATGATTGTTAATTGTAACGTTCAGGGCCTCCTAATGACAATGGAACACTCAAATTGCGTCGAGATTCAATACATCGGCCTCCAGCCGACTTGTCTCCAAGGGGATATCGCTGCCTCGGGCACCACATGGTCCGTCTCCGGTGATTCTACGTTTTCGAATCCGACGCAAAACTCATAGTTAATTGTAACGTTCAGGGCCTTGTAATGACGATGGAACACTCAAATTGCGTCGGGATTCAATACATCGGCCTCTAGCCGACTTGTCTCCAAGGGTCTGTTGCTGCCTCGGGCACCTTATGGTCGTTCTCCTGTGAGTTTAGATTATCGAATCCGACGCAAAAATGATAGTTAATTGTAACGTTTAGGGCCTCCTAATGACGATGGAACACTCAAATTGCGTCGCGATTCAATACATCGTCCTCCAGCGGACTGGTCTCCAAGGGGATATTGCTGCATCGGGCACCTTATGGTCCGTCTCTAGTGAGTCTAGATTTTCGAATCCGACGAAAAACTGATGGTTAAATGTAACATTCAGGGCCTCCTAATGGCGATGGAACACTCATTTTGCGTCGCGATCCAATACACCGTCCTCCAGCCGACTTGTCTCCAAGGGAATATTGCTGCCTCGGGCACCTTATGGTCGTTCTCCTGTGAGTTTAGATTATCGAATCCGACGCAAAAATGATAGTTAATTGTAACGTTTAGGGCCTCCTAATGACGATGGAACACTCAAATTGCGTCGAGATTCAATACATCGGCCTCCAGCCGACTTGTCTCCAAGGGTCTGTTGCTGCCTCGGGCACCTTATGGTCGTTCTCCTGTGAGTTTAGATTATCGAATCCGACGCAAAAATGATAGTTAATTGTAACGTTCAGGGCCTCCTAATGCCGAGGGAACACGCAAATTGCGTCGAGATTCAATACATCGGCCTCCAGCCGACTTGTCTCCAAGGGTCTATTGCTGCCTCGGGCACCTTATGGTCGTTCTCCTGTGAGTCTAGATTTTCGATTTTGACGCAAAACTGATAGTTCATTATAACGTTCAGGGCGACCTAATGACGATGGAACACCCAAATTGCGTAGGTATTCAATACTTCGGCCTCCAGCCGACTTGTCTCCAAGGGTCTAATGCTGCCTCGGGCACTTTATGCTCGTTCTCTTGTAAGTCTAGATTTTCGAATCCGACGCAAAACTGATAGTTCATTATAACGTTCAGGGCCTCCTACTGACGATGGAACACTCAAATTGCGTCGATATTCAATACTTCGGCCTCCAGCCGACTTGTCTCCAAGGGTCTAATGCTGCCTCGGGCACCTTTTGCTCGTTCTCTTGTAAGTCTAGATTTTCGAATCCGACGCAAAACTGATAGTTCATTATAACGTTCAGGGCGACCTAATGACGATGGAGCACTCAAATTGCGTCGCGATTCAATACGTCGTCCTCCAGCGGACTGGTCTCCAAGGGGATATTGCTGCCTCGGTCTCCATGTGGTCCGTCTTCTGTGAGTCTAGATTTTCGAATCCGACGCGAAACTGATAGTTAATTGTAACGTTCAGGGACTCTTAATGACGATGGAACACTCAAATTGCGTGGAGATTCAATACATCGGCCTCCAGCCGACTTGTCTCCAAGGGGATATTGCTGTCTCGGGCACAATATGATCCTTCTCCTGTGAGTCTAGATTTTCGAATCCGACGCAAAAATGATAGTGAATTGTAACGTTCAGCGCCTCCTAATGACGATAGAAGACTCAAATTGCGTCGAGATTCAATACATCGTCCTCCAGCTGATTTGTCTCCAAGGGGATATTGCTGCCACGGGCACCTTATGGTCGTTCTCCTGTGAGTCTACATTTTCGAATCCGACGCAAAAATGATAGTTAATTGTAACGTTCAGGGCCTCCTAATGCCGATGGAACACACAAATTGCGTCAAGAATCAATACATCGGTTTCCAGCCGACTTGTCGCCAAGGGTCTATTGCTGCCTCGAGCACCGTATGAACTTCTCCTGTTAGCAGATTTTCGAATCCGACGCTAAAATGATTGTTAATTGTAACGTTCAGGGCCTCCTAATGACGATGGAACACTCAAATTGCGTCGAGATTCAATACATCGTCCTCCAGCCGACTTGTCTCCATGGGGATATTACTGCCTCCGGCCTCTTACGTTCGCTCTCATGTGAGTCTAGATTTTCGAATCCGACGCGAAACTGATTGTTACTTGTAACGTTCAGGGCTTCCTAATGTCGATGGAACTCTCAAATTGCCTCGAGATTCAATACATCGGCATTCAGCCGATTTGTCTCCAAGGGGATATTGCTGCCTCCGGCACCAAATGGTCCGTCTCCTGTGAGTCTGGATTTTTGAATCCGACGCGAAATTGATAGTTAATTGTAACGTTCAGGGCCTCCAAATGACGATGGAGCACTCAAATTGCGTCGAGATTCAATACATCGGCCTCCAGCCGACTTGTCTCCAAGGGTCTGTTGCTGCCTCGGGCACCTTATGGCCGTTCTCCTGTGAGTTTAGATTATCGAATCCGACGCAAAAATGATAGTTAATTGTAACGTTCAGGGCCTTCTAATGACGATGGGACACTCAAATTGCGTCGAGATTCAATATATCGGCCTCCAGCCGACTTGTCTCCAAGGGGATATCGCTGCCTCGGGCACCACGTGGTCCGTCTCCGGTGATTCTACGTTTTCGAATCCGACGCAAAACTCATAGTTAATTGTAACGTTCAGGTCCTTGTAATGACGATGGAACACTCAAATTGCGTCGAGATTCAATACATCGGCCTCTAGCCGACTTGTCTCCAAGGGTCTGTTGCTGCCTCGGGCACCTTATGGTCGTTCTCCTGTGAGTTTAGATTATCGAATCCGACGCAAAAATGATAGTTAATTGTAACGTTTAGGGCCTCCTAATGACGATGGAACACTCAAATTGCGTCGAGATTCAATACATCGGCCTCCAGCCGACTTGTCTCCAAGGGTCTGTTGCTGCCTCGGGCACCTTATGGTCGTTCTCCTGTGAGTTTAGATTATCGAATCCGACGCAAAAATGATAGTTAATTGTAACGTTCAGGGCCTCCTAATGCCGATGGAACACTCAAATTGCGTCGAGATTCAATACATCGGCCTCCAGCCGACTTGTCTCCAAGGGTCTATTGCTGCCTCGGGCACCTTATGGTCGTTCTCCTGTGAGTCTAGATTTTCGATTTTGACGCAAAACTGATAGTTCATTATAACGTTCAGGGCGACCTAATGACGATGGAACACTCAAATTGCGTAGATATTCAATACTTCGGCCTCCAGCCGACTTGTCTCCAAGGGTCTAATGCTGCCTCGGGCACCTTATGTTCGTTCTCTTGTAAGTCTTGATTTTGGAATCCGACGCAAAACTGATAGTTCATTATAACGTTCAGGGCGACCTACTGACGATGGAACACTCAAATTGCGTCGATATTCAATACTTCGGCCTCCAGTCGACTTGTCTCCAAGGGTCTAATGCTGCCTCGGGCACCTTTTGCTCGTTCTCTTGTAAGTCTAGATTTTCGAATCCGACGAAAAACTGATAGTTAAATGTAACATTCAGGGCCTCCTAATGACGATGGATCACTAATTTTGCGTCGCGATCCAATACACCGTCCTCCAGCCGACTTGTCTCCAAGGGAATATTGCTGCCTCGGTCTCCATGTCGTCCGTCTCCTGTGAGTCTAGATTTTCGAATCCGACGCGAAACTGATAGTTAATTGTAACGTTCAGGGTCTCTTAATGACGATGGAACACTCAAAAATGCGTGGAGATTCAATACATCGGCCTCCAGCCGACTTGTCTCCAAGGGGATATTGCTGTCTCGGGCACAATATGATCCTTCTCCTGTGAGTCTAGATTTTCGAATCCGACGCAAAAATGATAGTGAATTGTAACGTTCAGCGACTCCTAATGACGATAGAAGACTCAAATTGCGTCGAGATTCAATACATCGTCCTCCAGCTGATTTGTCTCCAAGGGGATATTGCTGCCTCGGGCACCTTATGGTCGTTCTCCTGTGAGTCTACATTTTCGAATCCGACGCAAAAATGATAGTTAATTGTAACGTTCAGGGCCTCCTAATGACGATGGAACACTCAAATTGCGACGAGATTCAATACATCGGTTTCCAGCCGACTTGTCTCCAAGGGTCTATTGCTGCCTCGAGCACCGTATGAACTTCTCCTGTTAGCAGATTTTCGAATCCGACGCTAAAATGATTTTTAATTGTAACGTTCAGGGCCTCCTAATGACGATGGAACACTCAAATTGCGTCGAGATTCAATACATCGTCCTCCAGCCGACTTGTCTCCATGGGGATATTACTGCCTCCGGCCTCTTATGTTCGCTCTCATGTGAGTCTAGATTTTCGAATCCGACGCGAAACTGATTGTTAATTGTAACGTTCAGGGCATCCTAATGTCGATGGAACTCTCAAATTGCCTCGAGATTCAATACATCGGCATTCAGCCGATTTGTCTCCAAGGGGATATTGCTGCCTCCGGCACCAAATGGTCCGTCTCCTGTGAGTCTGGATTTTTGAATCCGACGCGAAACTGATAGTTAATTGTAACGTTCAGGGCCTCCAAATGACGATGGAGCACTCAAATTGCGTCGAGATTCAATACATCGGCCTCCAGCCGACTTGTCTCCAAGGGTCTGTTGCTGCCTCGGGCACCTTATAGTCGTTCTCCTGTGAGTTTAGATTATCGAATCCGACGCAAAAATGATAGTTAATTGTAACGTTCAGGGCCTTCTAATGACGATGAGACACTCAAATTGCGTCGAGATTCAATACATCGGCCTCCAGCCGACTTGTCTCCAAGGGGATATCGCTGCCTCGGGCACCACATGGTCCGTCTCCGGTGATTCTACGTTTTCGAATCCGACGCAAAACTCATAGTTAATTGTAACGTTCAGGGCCTTGTAAGGACGATGGAACACTCAAATTGCGTCGAGATTCAATACATCGGCCTCTAGCCGACTTGTCTCCAAGGGTCTGTTGCTGCCTCGGGCGTCTTATGGTCGTTCTCCTGTGAGTTTAGATTATCGAATCCGACGCAAAAATGATAGTTAATTGTAACGTTTAGGGCCTCCTAATGACGATGGAACACTCAAATTGCGTCGAGAGTCAATACATCGACCTCCAGTCGACTTGTATCCAAGGTGATATTGCTGTCTCGTGCACCATATGATCCTTCTCCTGTTAGTAGATTTTCGAATCCGACGCTAAAATGATAGTTAACTGTAACGTTCAGGGCCTCCTAATGCCGATGGAACACTCAAATTGCGTCAAGATTCAATACATCGGCCTCCAGCCGGCTTGTCTCCAAGGGTCTGTTGCTGCCTCGGGCACCTTATGGTCGTTCTCCTGTGAGTTTAGATTATCGAATCCGACGCAAAAATAATAGTTAATTGTAACGTTTAGGGGCCCCTAATGACGATGGGACGCTCAAATTGCGTCGAGATTCAATACATCGTTCTCCAGCCGACTTGTCTCCGAGGGTCTATCGGTTCCTCGGGCACCTTATGGTCGTTCTCCTGTGAGTCTAGATTTTCGAATCCGACGCAAAAATGATAGTTAATTGTAACGTTCAGGGCCTCCTAAAGCCGATGGAACACTCAAATTGCGTCGAGATTCAATACATCGGCCTCCAGCCGACTTGTCTCCAAGGGTCTATTGCTGCCTCGGGCACCTTATGGTCGTTCTCCTGTGAGTCTAGATTCTCAAATCCGAAGCAAAAATGATAGTTAATTGTAACGTTTAGGGCCTTGTAATGACGATGGAACACTCAAATTGCTTCGAGATTCAGTACATCGGCCTCCAGCCGACTTGTCTCCAAGGGTCTATTGCTGCCTCGGGCACCTTATGGTCGTTCTCCTGTGAGTTTAGATTATCGAATCCGACGCAAAAATGATAGTTAATTGTAACGTTCAGGGCCTTCTAATGACGATGGAACTCTCAAATTGCGACGAGATTCAATACATCTTCCTCCAGCCGACTTGTCTCCAAGGGAATATTGCTGCCTCGGGCTCCATGTGGCCCGTCTCCTGTGAGTCTAGATTTTCGTATCCGACGCGAAACTGATAGTTAATTGTAAGGTTCAGCGCCTCCTAATAACGATGGAACACTCAAATTGCGTCGCGATCCAATACATCGTCCTCCAGCGGACTTGTCTCCAAGGGTCTAATGCTGCCTCGGGCACCTTATGCTCGTTCTCTTGTAAGTCTAGATTTTCGAATCCGACGCAAAACTGATAGTTCATTATAACGTTCATGGCGACCTAATGACGATGGAACACTCAAATTGCGTCGATATTCAATACATCCTCCTCCAGTCGATTTGTCTCCAAGGGGTATATTGCTGTCTCGAGCACCGTATGAACTTCTCCTGTGAGTAGATTTTCGAATCCGACGCTAAAATGATAGTTAATTGTAACGTTCAGGGCCTTCTAATGACGATGGAACACTCAAATTGCGTCGAGATTCAATACATCGGCCTCCAGCCGACTTGTCTCCAAGGGGATAATGCTGCATCGGGCACCTTATGGTCGTTCTCCTGTGAGTTTAGATTTTCGAATCCGACGAAAAACTGATAGTTAATTGTAACATTCAGGGCCTCCTAATGACGATGGAACACTCATTTTGCGTCGAGACTCAATACATCTTCCTCCAGCCGACTTGTCTACAAGGGGATATTGCTGCCTCGGGCTCCATGTGGACGTCTCCTGTGAGTCTAGATTTTCGAATCCGACGCAAAAATGATAGTTAATTGTAACGTTCGGGGGCTTGTAATGACGATGGATAACTCAAATTGCGTCAAGAATCAATACATCGGTTTCCAGCCGACTTGTCTCCAAGGGCCTATTGCTGCCTCGGGCACCTTATGGTCGTTCTCCTGTGAGTCTAGATTTTCGTATAGGACACATAAATGATAGTTAATTGTAACGTTCGGGAACTCCTAAAGACGATGGAATACTCAAATTGCGTCGAGAGTCAATACATCGACCTCCAGTCGACTTGAATCCAAGGGGATATAGCAGTCTCGTGCACAATATGATCCTTCTCCTGTTAGTAGATTTTCGAATCCGACGCTAAAATGATAGTTAACTGTAACGTTCAGGGGGTCCTAATGCCGATGGAACTCTCAAATTGCGTCGAGATTCAATACATCGTCCTCAGGCCGACTTGTCTCCAAGGGTCTATTGCTGCCTCGGGCACCTTATGCTCGTTCTCCTGTGAGTCTAGATTTTCGAATCCGACGCAAAAATGATAGTTAATTGTCACGTTCAGGGCCTTCTAATGACGATGGAACACTCAAATTGCGTCGAGATTCAATACATCGGCCTCCAGCCGACTTGTTTCCAAGGGGATATTGCTGCATCGGGCACCTTATGGTCGTTCACCTGTGAGTTTAGATTTTCGAATCCGACGAAAAACTGATAGTTAATTGTAACATTCAGGGCCTCCTAATGACGATGGAACACTCATCTTGCGTCGAGAGTCAATACATCTTCCTCCAGCCGACTTGTCTACAAGGGGATATTGCTGCCTCGGGCTCCATGTGGACGTCTCCTGTGAGTCTAGATTTTCGAATCCGACGCAAAAATGATAGTTAATTGTAACGTTCGGGGGCTTGTAATGACGATGGATAACTCAAATTGCGTCAAGAATCAATACATCGGTTTCCAGCCGACTTGTCTCCAAGGGCCTATTGCTGCCTCGGGCACCTTATGGTCGTTCTCCTGTGAGTCTAGATTTTCGTATAGGACACATAAATGATAGTTAATTGTAACGTTCGGGAACTCCTAAAGACGATGGAATACTCAAATTGCGTCGAGAGTCAATACATCGACCTCCAGTCGACTTGAATCCAAGGGGATATAGCAGTCTCGTGCACAATATGATCCTTCTCCTGTTAGTAGATTTTCGAATCCGACGCTAAAATGATAGTTAACTGTAACGTTCAGGGGGTCCTAATGCCGATGGAACTCTCAAATTGCGTCGAGATTCAATACATCGTCCTCAGGCCGACTTGTCTCCAAGGGTCTATTGCTGCCTCGGGCACCTTATGCTCGTTCTCCTGTGAGTCTAGATTTTCGAATCCGACGCTAAAATGATAGTTAATTGTCACGTTCAGGGCCTTCTAATGACGATGGAACACTCAAATTGCGTCGAGATTCAATACATCGGCCTCCAGCCGACTTGTTTCCAAGGGGATATTGCTGCATCGGGCACCTTCTGGTCGTTCACCTGTGAGTTTAGATTTTCGAATCCGACGAAAAACTGATAGTTAATTGTAACATTCAGGGCCTCCTAATGACGATGGAACACTCATCTTGCGTCGAGAGTCAATACATCTTCCTCCAGCCGACTTGTCTGCAAGGGGATATTGCTGCCTCGGGCTCCATGTGGTCCGTCTCCTGTGAGTCTAGATTTTCGAATCCGACGCAAAAATGATAGTTAATTGTAACGTTCAGGGCCTTGTAATGACGATGGAACACTCAAATTGCGTCAAGAATCAATACATCGGTTTCCTGCCGACTAGTCTCCAAGGGTCTATTGCTGCCTCGGGCACCTTATGGTCGTTCTCCTGTGAGTCTAGATTTTCGAATCCGACGCATAAATGATAGTTAATTGTAACGTTCAGGGACTCCTAAAGACGATGGAACACTCAAATTCCGTCGAGAGTAAATACATCGACCTCCAGTCGACTTGTATCCAAGGGGATATTGCAGTCTCGTGCACCATATGATCCTTCTCCTGTTAGTAGATTTTCGAATCCGACGCTAAAATGATAGTTAACTGTAAAGTTCAGGGCCTCCTAATGCCGATGGAACTCTCAAATTGCGTCGAGATTCAGTACATCGTCATCCAGCCGACTTGTCTCCAAGGGTCTATTGCTGCCTCGGGCACCTTATGGTCGTTCTCCTGTGAGTCTAGATTTTCGAATCCGACGCAAAAATGATAGTTAATTGTAACGTTCAGGGCCTTCTAATGACGATGGAACACTCAAATTGCGTCGAGATTCAATACATCGGCCTCCAGCCGACTTGTCTCCAAGGGGATATTGCTGCATCGGGCACCTTATGGTCGTTCTCCTGTGAGTTTAGATTTTCGAATCCGACGAAAAACTGATAGTTAATTGTAACATTCAGGGCCTCCTAATGACGATGGAACACTCATTTTGCGTCGAGAGTCAATACATCTTCCTCCAGCCGACATGTCTACAAGGGGATATTGCTGCCTCGTGCTCCATGTGGTCCGTCTCCTGTGAGTCTAGATTTTCGAATCCGACGCGAAACTGATAGTTAATTGTAAGGTTCAGCGCCTCCTAATGACGATGGAACACTCAAATTGCGTCGCGATCCAATACATCGTCCTCCAGCGGACTTGTCTCCAAGGGTCTAATGCTGCCTCGGGCACCTTATGCTCGTTCTCTTGTAAGTCTAGATTTTCGAATCCGGCGCAAAACTGATAGTTCATTATAACGTTCATGGCGACCTAATGACGATGGAACACTCAAATTGCGTCGATATTCAATACATCCTCCTCCAGTCGATTTGTCTCCAATGGGTATATTGCTGTCTCGAGCACCGTATGAACTTCTCCTGTGAGTAGATTTTCGAATCCGACGCTAAAATGATAGTTAATTGTAACGTTCAGGACTTCCTAATGACGATGGAACACTCAAATTGCGTCGAGAGTCAATACATCGACCTCCAGTCGACTTGTATCCAAGGGGATATTGCTGTCTCGTGCACCATATGATCCTTCTCCTGTTAGTAGATTTTCGAATCCGACGCTAAAATGATAGTTAACTGTAACGTTCAGGGCCTCCTAATGCCGATGGAACACTCAAATTGCGTCAAGATTCAATACATTGGCCTCCAGCCGACTTGTCTCCAAGGGTCTGTTGCTGCCTCGGGCACCTTGTGGTCGTTCTCCTGTGAGTTTAGATTATCTAATCCGACGCAAAAATGATAGTTAATTGTAACGTTTAGGGGCCCCTAATGACGATGGGACACTCAAATTGCGTCGAGATTCAATACATCGTCCTCCAGCCGACTTGTCTCCATGGGGATATTACTGCCTCCGGCCTCTTATGTTCGCTCTCATGTGAGTTTAGATTTTCGAATCCGACGAAAAACTGATAGTTAATTGTAACAATCAGGGCCTTCTAATGACGATGGAACACTCATTTTGCGTCGAGAGTCAATACATCTTCCTCCAGCCGACTTGTCTAC
Organism: Schistocerca americana; assembly: GCF_021461395.2. Taxonomy (NCBI): domain Eukaryota; kingdom Metazoa; phylum Arthropoda; class Insecta; order Orthoptera; family Acrididae; genus Schistocerca; species Schistocerca americana. The sequence goes on from NW_025726697.1 coordinate 29,828, forward strand.
AAGGGGATATTGCTGCCTGGGGCTCCATGTGGTCCGTCTCCTGTGAGTCTAGATTTTCGAGTCCGACGCAAAAATGGTAGTTAATTGTAACGTTCAGGGCCTTGTAATGACGATGGAACACTCAAATTGCGTCAAGAATCAATACATCGGTTTCCAGCCGACTTGTCTCCAAGGGTCTATTGCTGCCTCGGGCACCTTATGGTCGTTCTCCTGTGAGTCTAGAATTTCGTATAGGACACATAAATGATAGTTAACTGTAACGTTAAGGAACTCCTATAGACGATATAATACTCAAATTGCGTCGAGAGTCAATACATCGACCTCCAGTCGACTTGAATCCAAGGGGATATAGCAGTCTCGTGCACAATATGATCCTTCTCCTGTTAGTAGATTTTCGAATCCGACGCTAAAATGATAGTTAACTGTAACGTTCAGGGCCTCCTAATGCCGATGGAACTCTCAAATTGCGTCGAGATTCAATACATCGCCCTCCGGCCGACTTGTCTCCAAGGGTCTATTGCTGCCTCGGGCACCTTATGGTCGTTCTCCTGTGAGTCTAGATTTTCGAATCCGACGCAAAAATGATAGTTAATTGTAACGTTCAGGCCTTCTAATGACGATGGAACCACTCAAATTGCGTCGAGATTCAATACATCGGCCTCCAGCCGACTAGTTTCCAAGGGGATATTGCTGCATCGGGCACCTTATGGCAGTTCACCTGTGAGTTTAGATTTTCGAATCCGACGAAAAACTGATAGTTAATTGTAACATTCAGGGCCTCCTAATGACGATGGCACACTCATCTTGCGTCGAGAGTCAATACATCTTCCTCCTGCCGACTTGTCTGCAAGTGGATATTGCTGCCCTCGGGCTCCATGTGGTCCGTCTCCTGTGAGTCTAGATTTTCGAATCCGACGCAAAAATGATAGTTAATTGTAACGTTCAGGGCCTTGTAATGACGATGGAACACTCAAATTGCGTCAAGAATCAATACATCGGTTTCCTGCCGACTTGTCTCCAAGGGTCTATTGCTGCCTCGGGCACCTTATGGTCGTTCTCCTGTGAGTCTAGATTTTCGAATCCGACGCATAAATGATAGTTAATTGTGACGTTCAGGGACTCCTAAAGACGATGGAACACTCAAATTCCGTCGAGAGTAAATACATCGACCTCCAGTCGACTTGTATCCAAGGCGATATTGCAGTCTCGTGCACCATATGATCCTTCTCCTGTTAGTAGATTTTCGAATGCGACGCTAAAATGATAGTTAACTGCAAAGTTCAGGGCCTCCTAATGCCGATGGAACTCTCAAATTGCGTCGAGATTCAATACATTGTCATCCAGCCGACTTGTCTCCAAGGGTCTATTGCTGCCTCGGGCACCTTATGGTCGTTCTCCCTGTGAGTCCTAGATTTTCGAATCCGACGAAAAAACTGATAGTTAATTGTAACATTCAGGGCCTCCTAATGACGGTGGAACACTCATTTTGCGTCGAGAGTCAATACATCTTCCTCCAGCCGACTTGTCTACAAGGTATATTGCTGCCTCGTGCTCCATGTGGTCCGTCTCCTGTGAGTCTAGATTTTCGAATCCCGACGCAAAAATGATAGTTAATTGTAACGTTCCGGGCCTTGTAATGACGATGGAACACTCAAATTGCGTCAAGAATCAATACATCGGTTCCCAGCCGACTTGTCTCCAAGGGTCTATTGCTGCCTCGGGCACCTTATGGTCGTTCTCCTGTGAGTCTAGATTTTCGTATAGGACACATAAATGATAGTTAACTGTAACGTTAAGGAACTCCTATAGACGATGGAATACTCAAATTGCGTCGAGAGTCAATACATCGACCTCCAGTCGACTTGAATCCAAGGGGATATAGCAGTCTCGTGCACAATATGATCCTTCTCCTGTTAGTAGATTTTCGAATCCGACGCTAAAATGATAGTTAACTGTAACGTTCAGGGCCTCCTAATGCCGATGGAACTCTCAAATTGCGTCGAGATTCAATACATCGTCCTCCGGCCGACTTGTCTCCAAGGGTCTATTGCTGCCTCGGGCACCTTATGGTCGTTCTCCTGTGAGTCTAGATTTTCGAATCCGACGCAAAAATGATAGTTAATTGTAACGTTCAGGGCCTTGTAATGACGATGGAACACTCAAATTGCGTCAAGAATCAATACATCGACCTCCAGCCGACTTGTCTCCAAGGGTCTATTGCTGCCTCGGGCCCCTTATAGTTGTTCTCTTGTAAGTCTAGATTTTCGAATCCGACGCAAAAATGATAGTTGATTGTAACGTTCAGGGCCTTGTAATGACGATAGAACACTCAAATTGCGTCGAGATTCAATACATCGGCCTCCAGCCGACTTGTCTCCAAGGGGATATCGCTGCCTCGGGCACCACATGGTGCGTCTCCGGTGATTCTACGTTTTCGAATCCGACGCAAAACTCATAGTTAATTGTAACGTTCAGGGCCTCCTATTGGCGATGGAACACTCAAATTGCGTCGAGATTCAATACATCGACCTCCAGCCGACTTGTCTCCAAGGGGGTATTGCTGCATCGGGCACCTTATGGTCGTTCTCTTGTGAGATTAGATTTTCGAATCCGACGAAAAACTGATAGTTAATTGTAACATACAGGGCCTCCTAATGTCGATGGAACACTCATTTTGCGTCGAGAGTCAATACATCTTCCCTCCAGCCGACTTGTCTACAAGGGGGATATTGCTGCCTCGGGCACCTTATGGTCGTTCTCCTGTGAGTTCAGATTATCGAATCCGACGCAAAAATGATAGTTAATTGTAACGTTCAGGGCCTCCTAATGACGATGGAACACTCAAATTGCGTCGAGATTCAATACATCGGCCTCCAGCGGACTTGTCTCCAAGGGGATATTGCTGTCTCGAGCACCGTATGAACTTCTCCTGTGAGTAGGTTTTCGAATCCTACGCTAAAATGATTGTTAATTGTAACGTTCAGGGCCTCCTAATGACGATGGAACACTCAAATTGCGTCAAGAATCAATACATTGGTTTCCAGCCGACTTGTCTCCAAGGGTCTATTGCTGCCTGGAGCACCATCTGAACTTCTCCTGTGAGTCTAGATTTTCGAATCCGACGCATAAATGATAGTTAATTGTAACGTTCAGGGCCTCCTAAAGACGATGGAACACTCAAATTGCGTCGAGATTCAATACATCGTCCTCCAGCCGACTTGTCTCCATGGGGATATTACTGCCTCCGGCCTCTTATGTTCGCTCTCATGTTAGTCTAGATTTTCGAATCCGCCGCGAAACTGATTGTTAGTTGTAACGTTCAGGGCTTCCTAATGACGATGGAACACTCAAATTGCCTCGAGATTCAATACATCGGCAATCAGCCAATTTGTCTCCAAGGGGATATTGCCGCCTCGGGCACCAAATGGACCATCTCCTGTGAGTCTGGATTTTTGAATCCGACGCGAAACTGATAGTTAATTGTAACGTTCAGGGCCTCCAAATGACGATGGAGCACTCAAATTGCGTCGAGATTCAATACATCGGCCTCCAGCCGACTTGTCTCCAAGGGTCTGTTGCTGCCTCGGGCACCTTATGGTCGTTCTCCTGTGAGTTTGGATTATCGAATCCGACGCAAAAATGATAGTTAATTGTAACGTTCATGGCCTTCTAATGACGATGGGACACTAAAATTGCGTCGAGATTCAATACATCGGCCTCTAGCTGACTTGTCTCCAATGGGATATCGCTGCCTCGGGCACCACATGGTCCGTCTTCGATGATTCTACGTTTTCGAATCCGACGCAAAACTCACAGTAAATTGTAACGTTCAGGGCCTTGTAATGACGATGGAACACTCAAATTGCTTCGAGATTCAATACATCGGCCTCCAGCCGACTTGTCTCCAAGGGTCTGTTGCTGCCTCGGGCACCTTATGGTCGTTCTCCTGTGAGTTTAGATTATCGAATCCGACGCAAAAATGATAGTTAATTGTAACGTTTAGGGCCTCCTAATGTCGATGGAACACTCAAATTGCGTCGAGATTCAATACATCGGCCTCAAGCCGACTTGTCTCCAAGGGTCTATTGCTGCCACGGGCACCTTATGGTCGTTCTCCTGTGAGTTTAGATTATCGAATCCGACGCAAAAATGATAGTTAATAGCAACGTTCAGGGCCTCCTAATGCCTGTGGAACACTCAAATTGCGTCGAGATTCAATACATCGGCCTCCAGCCGACTTGTCTCCAAGGGTCTGTTGCTGCCTCGGGCACCTTATGGTCGTTCTCCTGTGAGTTTAGATTATCGAATCCGACGCAAAAATGATAGTTAATTGTAACGTTCAGGGCCTCCTAATGACGATGGAACACTCAAATTGCGTCGAGATTCAATACATCGGCCTCCAGCGGACTTGTCTCCAAGGGGATATTGCTGTCTCGAGCACCGTATGAACTTCTCCTGTGAGTAGATTTTCGAATCCTACGCTAAAATGATTGTTAATTGTAACGTTCAGGGCCTCCTAATGACGATGGAACACTCAAATTGCGTCGAGATTCAATACATCGGCCTCCAGCCGACTTGTCTCCAAGGGTCTGTTGCTGCCTCGGGCACCTTATGGTCGTTCTCCTCTGAGTCTAGATTTTCGAATCCGACGCATAAATGATAGTTAATTGTAACGTTCAGGGACTCCTAAGGACGATGGAACACTCAAATTGTGTCGAGAGTCAATACATCGTCCTCCAGATGACTTGTCTCCAAGGGTCTAATGCTGCCTCGGGCACCTTATGGTCCTTATCTTGTAAGTCTAGATTTTCAAATCCGACGCAAAAATGATAGTTAATTGTAACGCTCAGGGCCTCCTAATGACGATGGAACTCTCAAATTGCGTCCAGATTCAATACATCGTCCTCCAGCCGACTTGTCTCCAAGGGTCTATTGCTGCCTCGGGCACCTTATGGTCGTTCTCCTGTGAGTCTAGATTTTCGAATCCGACGCAAAACTGATAGTTCCTTACAACTTTCAGGGCGACCTAATGACGATGGAACACTCAAATTGCGTCGATATTCAATACATCGGCCTCCAGTCGATTTGTCTCCAAGGGGTATATTGCTGCCTCGGGCACCTTATGGTCGTTCTCCTGTGAGTCTAGATTTTCAAATTCCGACGCATAAATGATAGTTAATTGTAACGTTCAGGGACTCCTAATGCCGATGGAACACTCAAATTGCGTCGAGATTCAATACATCGGCCTCCAGCCGACTTGTCTCCAGGGGTCTATTGCTGCCTCGGGCACCTTATGGTCGTTCTCCTGTGTGTCTAGATTATCGAATCCGACGCAAAAATGATAGTTAATTGTAACGTTTAAGGCCTCCTAATGACGATGGAACACTCAAACTGCGTCGAGATTCAATACATCGGCCTCCAGCCGACTTGTCTCCAAGGGTCTGTTGCTGCCTCGGGCACCTTATGGTCGTTCTCCTGTGAGTTTAGATTATCGAATCTGACGCAAAAATCATAGTTAATTGTAACGTTTAGGGCCTCCTAATGACGATGGAACACTCAAATTGCGTCGAGATTCAATACATCGGCCTCCAGCCGACTTGTCTCCAAGGGGATATTGCTGTCTCGGGCACAATATGATCCTTCTCCTGTGAGTCTAAATTTTCGAATCCGACGCAAAAATGATAGTGAATTGTAACATTCAGGGCCTCCTATTGACGATGGAACACTCATTTTGCGTCGCGATCCAATACATCGTCCTCCAACCGACTTTTCTCCAAGGGTCTGTTGCTGCCTCGGGCACCTTACGGTCGTTCTCCTGTGAGTTTAGATTATCGAATCCGACGCAAAAATGATAGTTAATTGTAACGTTTAGGGCCTCCTAATGACGATGGGACACTCAAATTGCGTCGAGATTCAATACATCGTCCTCCAGACGACTTGTCTCCAAGGGGATATTGCTGCATCGGGCACCTTATGGTCGTTCTCCTGTGAGTTTAGATTTTCGAACCCGATGAAAAACTGATAGTTAATTGTAACATTCAGGGCCTCCTAATGACGATGGAACACTCATTTTGCGTCGCGATCCAATACATCGTCCTCCAACCGACTTGTCTCCAAGGGTCAATAGCTGCCACGGGCACCTCGTGATCGTTCTGCTGTGAGTCTAGATTTTCGAACCCGACGCATAACTGATTGTTAATTGTAACGTTCAGGGCCACCTAATGACGATGGAACACAAAAATTGAGTCGAGATTCAATACATCGTCCTCCAGCCGACTTGTCTCCAAGGGTCTATTGCTGCCTCGGGCACCTTATCGTCGTTTTCCTGTGAGTTTAGATTATCGAATCCGACGCAAAAATGACAGTTACTTGTAACGTTCAGGGCCTCCTAATGCCGATGGAACACTCAAATTGCGTTGAGATTCAATACATCGGACTCCAGCCGACTTGTCTCCGAAGGGTCTATTGCTGCCTCGGGCACCTTATGGTCGTTCTCGTGTGAGACTAGATTTTCGAATCCGACGCAAAAATGATAGTTAATTGTAACGTTCAGGGCCTTGTAATGACGATGGAACACTAAAATTGGGTCGAGATTCAATACATCGGCCTCCAGCCGACTTGTCTCCAAGGGTCTGTTGCTGCCTCGGGCACCTTATGGCCGTTCTCCTGTGAGTTTAGATTATCGAATCCGACGCAAAAATGATAGTTAATTGTAACGTCTAGGGCCTCCTAATGACGATGGAACACTCAAATTGCGTCGAGATTCAATACATCAGCCTCCAGCCGACTTGTCTCCAAGGGGATATTGCTGCCTCGGGCACCTTATGGTCGTTCTCCTGTGAGTTTAGATTAACGAATCCGACGCAAAAATGATAGTTAATTGTAACGTTTAAGGCCTCCTAATGACGATGGAAAACACAAATTGCGTCGAGATTCAATACATCGGCCTCCAGCCGACTTGTCTCCAAGGGTCTGTTGCTGCCTCGGGCACCTTATGGTCGTTCTCCTGTGAGTTTAGATTATCGAATCCGACGCAAAAATGATAGTTAATTGTAACGTTTACGGTCTTGTAATGACGATTGAACACTCAAATTGCGTCGAGATTCAATACATCGGCCTCCAGCCGACTTGCCTCCAAGTGTCTGTTGCTGCCTCGGGCACCTTATGGTCGTTCTCCTGTGAGTTTAGATTATCGAATCCGACGCAAAAATGATAGTTAATTGTAACGTTCAGGGGCTCCTAATGCCGATGGAACACTCAAATTGCGTTGAGATTCAATACATCGGACTCCAGCCGACTTGTCTCCAAGGGTCTATTGCTGCCTCGGGCACCTTATGGTCGTTCTCCTGTGAGACTAGATTTTCGAATCCGACGCAAAAATGATAGTTAATTGTAACATTCAGGGCCTCCTAATGACGATGGAACACTCAAATTGCGTCGAGATCCAATACATCGGCCTCCAGCCGACTTGTCTCCAAGGGGATATTGCTGCCTCGGGCACCTTATGGTCGTTCTCCTGTGAGTTTAGATTAACGAATCCGACGCAAAAATGATAGTTAATTGTAACGTTTAAGGCCTCCTAATGACGATGGAAAACACAAATTGCGTCGAGATTCAATACATCGGCCTCCAGCCGACTTGTCTCCAAGGGTCTGTTGCTGCCACGGGCACCTTATGGTCGTTCTCCTGTGAGTTTAGATTATCGAATCCGACGCAAAAATGATAGTTAATTGTAACGTTTACGGTCTTGTAATGACGATGGAACACTCAAATTGCGTCGAGATTCAATACATCGGCCTCCAGCCGACTTGTCTCCAAGGGGATATTGCTGTCTCGGGCACAATATGATCCTTCTCCTGTGAGTCTAGATTTTCGAATCCGACGTAAAAATGATAGTGAATTGTAACGTTCAGGGCCTCCTAATGACGATAGAAGACTCAAATTGCGTCGAGATTCAATAGATCGTCCTCCAGCCGACTTGTCTCCAAGGGTCAATAGCTGCCACGGGCACCTTGTGATCGTTCTGCTGTGAGTCTAGATTTTCGAACCCGACGCAGAACTGATTGTTAATTGTAACGTTCAGGGCCTCCTAATGACGATGGAACACTCAAATTGCGTCGAGATTCAATACATCGGCCTCCAGCCGACTTGTCTCCAAGGGGATATTGCTTGCTCGGGCTCCATGTGGTCCATCTCCTGTGATTCTAGATTTTCGAATCCGACGTGAAACTGATAGTTAATTGTAACGTTCAGGGCCTCCTAATGACGATGGAACACTCAAATTGCGTCGAGATTCAATACATCGGCCTCCAGTCGACTTGTCTCCAATGGGATTTTGCTGTCTCGGGCACAATATGATCGTTCTCCTGTGAGTCTAGATTTTCGAATCCGACGCAAAAATGATAGTGAATTGAAACGTTCAGCGCCTCTTAATGACGATAGAAGACTCAAATTGCGTATAGATTCAATACATCGTCCTCCAGCTGATTTGTCTCCAAGGGGATATTGCTGCCTCGGGCACCTTATGGTCGTTCTCCTGTGAGTCTAGATTTTCGAATCCGACGCAAAAATGATAGTTAATTGTAACGTTCAGGGCCTCCTAATGCCGATGGAACACTCTAATTGCGTCAAGAATCAATACATCGGTTTCCAGCCGACTTGTCTCCTATGGTCTGTTGCTGCCCCGGGCACATTATGGTCGTTCTCCTGTGAATCTAGATTTTCGAATCCGTCGTAAAAATGATAGTTAATTGTAACGTTCAGGGCCTTGTAATGACGATGGAACACTCAAATTGGTTCGAGATTCAATACATCGGCCTCCAGCCGACTTGTCTCCAAGGGTCTGTTGCTGCCTCGGGCACCTTATGGTCGTTCTCCTGTGAGTTTAGATTATCGAATCCGACGCAAAAATGATAGTTAATTGTAACGTTCAGGGCCTCGTAATGACGATGGAACACTCAAATAGCGACGAGATATAATACATCGTCCTCCAGCCAACTTGTCTCCAAGGGTCTATTGCTGCCTTGGGCACCAAATGGTCGTTCTCCTGTGAGTCTAGATTTTCGAATCCGACGCATAAATGATAGTTAATTGTAACGTTCAGGGACTCTTAATGACGAAGGAACACTCAAATTGCGTCGAGAGTCAATACATCGGCATTCAGCCGATTTGTCTCCAAGGGTCTATTGCTGCCTCGGGCACCGTATGGTCGTTCCCCTGTGAGTACACATTTTAGAATCCGACGCAAAACTGATAGTTAAATGTAATGCTCTGGGCCTCATAATGACGATGGAACACTCAAATTGCGTCGAGAGTCAATACATCTTCCTCCAGCCGACTTGTCTACAAGGGGATATTGCTGCCTCGGGCTCCATGTGGTCCGTCTCCTGTGAGTCTAGATTTCCGAATCCGACGCGAAACTGACAGTTAATTGTAACGTTCAGGGCCTCGTAATGACGATGGAACACTCAAATAGCGACGAGATATAATACATCGTCCTCCAGCCAACTTGTCTCCAAGGGTCTGTTGCTGCCTCGGGCACCTTATGGTCGTTCTCCTGTGAGTTTAGATTATCGAATCCGACGCAAAAATGATAGTTAATTGTATCGTTTAGGGCCTCCTAATGACGATGGAACACTCAAATTGCGTCGAGATTCAATACATCGGCCTCCAGCCGACTTGTCTCCAAGGGGATATTGCTGCCTCGGGCACCTTATGGTCGTTCTCCTGTGAGTTTAGATTAACGAATCCGACGCAAAAATGATAGTTAATTGTAACGTTTAAGGCCTCCTAATGACGGAGATTCAATACATCGGCCTCCAGCCGACTTGTCTCCAAGGGTCTGTTGCTGCCTCGGGCACCTTATGGTCGTTCTCCTGTGAGTTTAGATTATCGAATCCGACGCAAAAATGATAGTTAATTGTAACGTTTACGGTCTTGTAATGACGATGGAACACTCAAATTGCGTCGAGATTCAATACATCGGCCTCCAGCCGACTTGCCCCCAAGGGTCTGTTGCTGCCTCGGGCACCTTATGGTCGTTCTCCTGTGAGTTTAGATTATCGAATCCGACGCAAAAATGATAGTTAATTGTAACGTTTAGGGCCTCCTAATCACGATGGAACACTCAAATTGCGTCGAGATCCAATACATCGGCCTCCAGCCGACTTGTCTCCAAGGGGATATTGCTGTCTCGGGCACAATATGATCCTTCTCCTGTGAGTCTAGATTTTCGAATCCGACGTAAAAATGATAGTGAATTGTAACGTTCAGCGCCTCCTAATGACGATAGAAGACTCAAATTGCGTCGAGATTCAATAGATCGTCCTCCAGCCGACTTGTCTCCAAGGGTCAATAGCTGCCACGGGCACCTTGTGATCGTTCTGCTGTGAGTCTAGATTTTCGAACCCGACGCAGAACTGATTGTTAATTGTAACGTTCAGGGCCTCCTAATGACGATGGAACACTCAAATTGCGTCGAGATTCAATACATCGGCCTCCAGCCGACTTGTCTCCAAGGGGATATTGCTTGCTCGGGCTCCATGTGGTCCGTCTCCTGTGAGTCTAGATTTTCCAATCCGACGTGAAACTGATAGTTAATTGTAACGTTCAGGGCCTCCTAATGACGATGGAACACTCAAATTGCGTCGAGATTCAATACATCGGCCTCCAGTCGACTTGTCTCCAATGGGATTTTGCTGTCTCGGGCACAATATGATCGTTCTCCTGTGAGTCTAGATTTTCGAATCCGACGCAAAAATGATAGTGAATTGAAACGTTCAGCGCCTCTTAATGACGATAGAAGACTCAAATTGCGTCTAGATTCAATACATCGTCCTCCAGCTGATTTGTCTCCAAGGGGATATTGCTGCCTCGGGCACCTTATGGTCGTTCTCCTGTGAGTCTAGATTTTCGAATCCGACGCAAAAATGATAGTTAATTGTAACGTTCAGGGCCTCCTAATGCCGATGGAACACTCTAATTGCGTCAAGAATCAATACATCGGATTCCAGCCGACTTGTCTCCTATGGTCTGTTGCTGCCCCGGGCACATTATGGTCGTTCTCCTGTGAGTCTAGATTTTCGAATCCGTCGCAAAAATGATAGTTAATTGTAACGTTCAGGGCCTTGTAATGACGATGGAACACTCAAATTGGTTCGAGATTCAATACATCGGCCACCAGCCGACTTGTCTCCAAGGGTCTGTTGCTGCCTCTGGCACCTTATGGTCGTTCTCCTGTGCGTTTAGATTATCGAATCCGACGCAAAAATGATAGTTAATTGTAACGTTCAGGGCCTCGTAATGACGATGGAACACTCAAATAGCGACGAGATATAATACATCGTCCTCCAGCCAACTTGTCTCCAAGGGTCTATTGCTGCCTCGGGCACCAAATGGTCGTTCTCCTGTGAGTCTAGATTTTCGAATCCGACGCATAAATGATAGTTAATTGTAACGTTCAGGGACTCTTAATGACGATGGAACACTCAAATTGCGTCGAGAGTCAATACATCGGCATTCAGCCGATATGTCTCCAAGGGTCTATTGCTGCCTCGGGCACCGTATGGTCGTTCCCCTGTGAGTACACATTTTAGAATCCGACGCAAAACTGATAGTTAAATGTAATGCTCAGGGCCTCGTAATGACGATGGAACACTCAAATTGCGTCGAGAGTCAATACATCTTCCTCCAGCCGACTTGTCTACAAGGGGAAATTGCTGCCTCGGGCTCCATGAGGTCCGTCTCCTGTGAGTCTAGATTTTAAAATCCTACGCGAAACTGATAGTGAATTGTAACGTTCAGGGCCTCCTAATGACGATGGAACACTCAAATTGCGTCGAGATTCAATACATCGGCCTCCAGCGGACTTGTCTCCGAGGGGACATTGCAGTCTCGTGCACCATATGATCCTTCTCCTGTTAGTAGAATTTCGAATCCGACGCTGAAATGATAGTTAACTGTAACGTTCAGGGCCTTTTAATGACGATGGAACACTCAAATTGCGTCGAGATTCAATACATCGGCCTCCAGCCGACTTGTCTCCAAAAGTCTGTTGCTGCCTCGGGCACCTTATGGTCGTTCTCCAGTGATTCCACGTTTTCGAATCCGACGCAAAACTCATAGTTAATTGTAACGTTCAGGGCCTCCTATTGCGATGGAACACTCAAATTGCGTCGAGATTCAATACATCGACCTCCAGCCGACTTGTCTCCAAGGGTCTATTGCTGCCTCGGACACCTTATGGTCGTTCTCCTGTGAGTCTAGATTTTCGAATCCGACGCATAAATGATAGTTAATTGTAACGTTCAGCGACTCCTAATGACGATGGAACACTCAAATTACGTCGAGAGTCAATACATCGACCTCCAGTCGACTTGTATCCAAGGGGATATTGCAGTCTCGTGCACCATATGATCCTTCTCCTGTTAGTAGATTTTCGAATCCGACGCTAAAATGATAGTTAACTGTAACGTTCAGGGCCTCCTAATGCCGATGGAACACTCAAATTGCGTCGAGATTCAATACATCGGCCTCCAGCCGACTTGTCTCCAAGGGTCGATTGCTGCCTCGGGCACATTATGGTCGTTCTCCTGTGAGTCTGGATTTTCGAATCCGACGCAAAACTGATAGTTAATTGCAACGTTCAGGGCCTTGTAATGACGATGGAACACTCAAATTGCGTCGAGATTCAATACATCGGCCTCCAGCCGACCTGTCTCCAAGGGTCTGTTGCTGCCTCGGGCACGTTATGGTCGTTCTCCTGTGAGTTTAGATTTTCGAATCCGACGCGAAACTGATAGTTAATTGTAAGGTTCAGGGCCTCCTAATGACGATGGAACACTCAAATTGCGTCGAGATGCAATACATTGGCCTCCAGCGGACTTGTCTCCAAGGGGATATTGCTCTCTCGAGCACCGTATGAACTTCTCCTGTGAGTAGATTTTCGAATCCGACGCTAAAATGATTGTTAATTGTAACGTTCAGGGCCTCCTAATGACGATGGAACACTCAAATTGCGTCAAGAATCAATACATCGGTTTCCAGCCGACTTGTCTCCATGGGTCTATTGCTGCCTCGAGCACCGTATGAACTTCTCCTGTGAGTAGATTTTCGAATCCGACGCATAAATGATAGTTAATTGTAACGTTCAGGGACTCCTAAAGACGATGGAACACTCAAATTGCGTCGAGAGTCAATACATCGACCTCCAGTCGACTTGTATCCAAGGGGATATTGCAGTCTCGTGCACCATATGATCCTTCTCCTGTTAGTAGATTTTCGAATCCGACGCTAAAATGATAGTTAACTGTAAAGTTCAGGGCCTCCTAATGCCGATGGAACACTCAAATTGCGTCGAGATTCAATACATCGGCCTTCAGCCGACTTGTCTCCAAGGGTCTATTGCTGCCTCGGGCACCTTATGGTCGTTCTCCTGTGAGTCTAGATTTTCGAATCCGACGCAAAAATGATAGTTAATTCTAACGTTCAGGGCCTCCTATTGGCGATGGAACACTCAAATTGCGACGAGAGTCAATACATCGACCTCCAGTCGACTTGTATCCAAGGGGATATTGCAGTCTCGTGCACCATATGATCCTTCTCCTGTTAGTAGATTTTCGAATCCGACGCTAAAATGATAGTTAACTGTAAAGTTCAGGGCCTCCTAATGCCGATGGAACACTCAAATTGCGTCGAGATTCAATACATCGGCCTCCAGCCGACTTGTCTCCAAGGGTCTATTGCTGCCTCGGGCACCTTATTGTCGTTCTCCTGTGAGTCTAGATTTTCGAATCCGACGCAAAAATGATAGTTAATTGTAACGTTCAGGGCCTTGTAATGACGATGGAACACTCAAATTGCGTCGAGATTCAATACATCGGCCTCCAGCCGACTTGTCTCCAAGGGTCTATTGCTGCCTCGGGCACCTTATGGTCGTTCTCCTGCGATTCTAGATTTTCGAATCCGACGCAAAAATGATAGTTAATTGTAAGGTTCAGGGCCTTTTAATGACGATGGAACACTCAAATTGCGTCGATATTCAATACATCGGCCTCCAGCCGACTTGTCTCCAAGGGTCTGTTGCTGCCTCGGGCACCTTATGGTCGTTCTCCTGTGAGTTTAGATTATCGAATCCGACGCAAAAATGATAGTTAATTGTAACGTTCAGGGCCTTGTAATGACGATGGAACACTCAAATTGCGTCGAGATTTAATACATCGTCCTCCAGCCGACTTGTCTCCAAGGGGACATTGCTGTCTCGGGCACAATATGATCCTTCTCCTGTGAGTCTAGATTAGCGAATCCGACGCAAAAATGATAGTGAATTGTAACGTTCAACGCCTCCTAATGACGATAGAAGACTCAAATTGCGTCGAGATTCAATACATCGTCCTCCAGCCGATTTGTCTCCAAGGGGAAATTGCTGCCTCGGGCACCAAATGGTCCGTCTGCTGTGAGTCTAGATTTTCGAATCCGACGAAAAACTGATAGTTAATTGTAACAGTCAGGGCCTCCTAATGACGATGGAACACTCAAATTGCGTCGCGATCCAATAGATCGTCCTCCAGCCGACTTGTCTCCAGGGGTCTAACGCTTCCTCGGGCACCTTATGGTCGTTCTCTTGTAAGTCTAGATTTTTGAATCCGACGCAAAAATGATAGTTAATTCTAACGTTCAGGGCCTCCTAATGACGATGGAACTCTCAAATTGCGTCGAGATTCAATACATCGGCCTCCAGCCGACTTGTCTCCAAGGGTCTATTGCTGCCTCGGGCACCACATGGTCCGTCTTCGGTGATTCTACGATTTCGAATCCGACGCAAAACTCATAGTTAATTGTAACAATCAGGGCCTACTAATGACGATGGAACACTCGAATTGCGTCGACATTCAATACATCAGCCTCCAGTCGACTTGTATCCAAGGGGATATTGCAGTCTCGTGCACCATATGATCCTTCTCCTGTTAGTAGAATCTCGAATCCGACGCTAAAATGATAGTTAACTGTAATGTTCAGGGCCTCTTAATGACGATGGAACATTCAAATTGCGTCGAGTGTCAATACATCTTCCTCCAGCCGACTTGTCTACAAGGGGAAATTGCTGCCTCGGGCTCCATGCGGTCCGTCTCCTGTGTGTCTAGATTTTCAAATCCTACGCGAAACTGATAGTGAATTGTAACGTTCAGGGCCTCCTAATGACGATGGAACACTCAAATTGCGTCGAGATTCAATACATCGGCCTCCAGCGGACTTGTCTCCAAGAGGACATTGCAGTCTCGTGCACCATATGATCCTTCTCCTGTTAGTGGAATTTCGAATCCGACGCTGAAATGAAAGTTAACTGTAACGTTCAGGGCCTCCTAATGACGATGGAACATTCAAATTGCGTCGAGATTCAATACATCGACCTCCAGTCGACTTGTATAAAAGGGGATATTGCAGTCTCGTGCACCATATGATCCTTCTCCTGCTAGTAGATTTTCGAATCCGGCGCAAAAATGATAGTGAATTGTAACGTTCAGGGCCTCCTAATGCCGATGGAACACTCAAATTGCGTCGAGATTCAATACATCGACCTCCAGCCGACTTGTCTCCAAGGGTCTATTGCTGCCTCGGGCACCTTATGGTCCTTCTCCTGCGAGTCTAGATTTTCGAATCCGACGCAAAAATGATAGTTAATTGTAACGTTCAGGGCCTTGTAATGACGAGGGAACACTCAAATTGCGTCGAGATTCAATACATCGGCCTCCAGCCGAATTGTCTCCAAAAGTCTGTTGCTGCCTCGGGCACCTTATGGTCGTTCTCCAGTGAGTCTAGATTTTCGAATCCGACGCTAAACTGATAGTTAACTGTAACGTTCAGGGCCTCCTAATGCCGATGGAACACTCAAATTGCGTCGAGATTCAATACATCGGCCTCCAGCCGTCTTGTCTCCAATGGTCGATTGCTGCCTCGGGCACGTTATGGTCGTTCTCCTGTGAGTCTAGATTTTCGAATCCGACGCAAAACTGATAGTTAATTGTAACGTTCAGGGCCTTGTAATGACGATGGAACACTCAAATTGCGTCGCGATTCAATACATCGGCCTCCAGCCGACTTGTCTCCAAGGGTCTGTTGCTGCCTCGGGCACGTTATGGTCGTTCTCCTGTGAGTTTAGATTTTCGAATCCGACGCGAAACTGATAGTTGTAAGGTTCAGGGCCTCCTAATGACGATGGAAAACTCAAATTGCGTCGAGATGCAATACATTGGCCTCCAGCGGACTTGTCTCCAAGGGGATATTGCTGTCTCGAGCACCGTATGAACTTCTCCTGTGAGTAGATTTTCGAATCCGACGCTAAAATGATTGTTAATTGTAACGTTCAGGGCCTCCTAATGACGATGGGACACTCAAATTGCGTCGCGATTCAATACATCGGCCTCCAGCCGACTTGTCTCCAAGGGTCTGTTGCTGCCTCGGGCACGTTATGGTCGTTCTCCTGTGAGTTTAGATTTTCGAATCCGACGCGAAACTGATAGTTAATTGTAAGGTTCAGGGCCTCCTAATGACGATGGAACACTCAAATTGCGTCGAGATGCAATACATTGGCCTCCAGCGGACTTGTCTCCAAGGGGATATTGCAGTCTCGTGCACCATATGATCCTTCTCCTGTTAGTAGATTTTCGAATCCGACGCTAAAATGATAGTTAACTGTAAAGTTCAGGGCCTCCTAATGCCGATGGAACACTCAAATTGCGTCGAGATTCAATACATCGGCCTTCAGCCGACTTGTCTCCAAGGGTCTATTGCTGCCTCGGGCACCTTATGGTCGTTCTCCTGTGAGTCTAGATTTTCGAATCCGACGCAAAACTGATAGTTAATTGTAACGTTCAGGGCCTTGTAATGACGATGGAACACTCAAATTGCGTCGAGATTCAATACATCGTCCTCCAGCCGACTTGTCTCCAAGGGGATATTGCTTGCTCGGGCTCCATGTGGTCCGTCTCCTGTGAGTCTAGATTTTCGAATCCGACGTGAAACTGATAGTTAATTGTAACGTTCAGGGCCTCCTAATGACGATGGAACACTCAAATTGCGTCGAGATTCTATACATCGGCCTCCAGTCGACTTGTCTCCAATGGGATTTTGCTGTCTCGGGCACAATATGATCGTTCTCCTGTGAGTCTAGATTTTCGAATCCGACGCAAAAATGATAGTGAATTGAAACGTTCAGCGCCTCTTAATGACGATAGAAGACTCAAATTGCGTCTAGATTCAATACATCGTCCTCCAGCTGATTTGTCTCCAAGGGGATATTGCTGCCTCGGGCACCTTATGGTCGTTCTCCTGTGAGTCAAGATTTTCGAATCCGTCGCAAAAACGTTAGTTAATTGTAACGTTCAGGGCCTCCTAATGCCGATGGAACACTCTAATTGCGTCAAGAATCAATACATCGGATTCCAGCCGACTTGTCTCCTATGGTCTGTTGCTGCCCCGGGCACATTATGGTCGTTCTCCTGTGAGTCTAGATTTTCGAATCCGTCGCAAAAATGATAGTTAATTGTAAAGTTCAGGGCCTTGTAATGACGATGGAACACTCAAATTGGTTCGAGATTCAATACATCAGCCTCCAGCCGACTTGTCTCCAAGGGTCTGTTGCTGCCTCGGGCACCTTATGGTCGTTCTCCTGTGAGTTTAGATTATCGAATCCGACGCAAAAATGATAGTTAATTGTAACGTTCAGGGCCTCCTAATGACGATGGAACACTCAAATAGCGACGAGATATAATACATCGTCCTCCAGCCAACTTGTCTCCAAGGGTCTATTGCTGCCTCGGTCACCAAATGGTCGTTCTCCTGTGAGTCTAGATTTTCGAATCCGACGCATAAATGATAGTTAATTGTAACGTTCAGGGACTCTTAATGACGATGGAACACTCAAATTGCGTCGAGAGTCAATACATCGGCATTCAGCCGATTTGTCTCCAAGGGTCTATTGCTGCCTCGGGCACCGTATGGTCGTTCCCCTGTGAGTACACATTTTAGAATCCGATGCAAAACTGATAGTTAAATGAAATGCTCAGGGCATCACAATGACGATGGAACACTCAAATTGCGTCGAGAGTCAATACATCTTCCTCCAGCCGACTTGTCTACAAGGGGAAATTGCTGCCTCGGGCTCCATGAGGTCCGTCTCCTGTGAGTCTAGATTTTCAAATCCTACGCGAAACTGATAGTGAATTGTAACGTTCAGGGCCTCCTAATGACGATGGAACTCTCAAATTGCGTCGAGATTCAATACATCGGCCTCCAGCGGACTTGTCTCCAAGGGGACATTGCAGTCTCGTGCACCATATGATCCTTCTCCTGTTAGTAGAATTTCGAATCCGACGCTGAAATGATAGTTAACTGTAACGTTCAGGGCCTTTTAATGACGATGGAACACTCAAATTGCGTCGAGATTCAATACATCGGCCTCCAGCCGACTTGTCTCCAAAAGTCCGTTGCTGCCTCGGGCACCTTATGGTCGTTCTCCAGTGATTCCACGTTTTCGAATCCGACGCAAAACTCATAGTTAATTGTAACGTTCAGGGCCTCCTATTGGCGATGGAACACTCAAATTGCGTCGAGATTCAATACATCGACCTCCAGTCGACTTGTATCCAAGGGGATATTGCAGTCTCGTGCACCATATGATCCTTCTCCTGTTAGTAGATTTTCGAATCCGACGCTAAAATGATAGTTAACTGTAACGTTCAGGGCATCCTAATGCCTATGGAACACTCAAATTGCGTCGAGATTCAATACATCGGCCTCCAGCCGACTTGTCTCCAAGGGTCGATTGCTGCCTCGGGCACATAATGGTCGTTCTCCTGTGAGTCTGGATTTTCGAATCCGACGCAAAACTGATAGTTAATTGTAACGTTCAGGGCCTTGTAATGACGATGGAACACTCAAATTGCGTCGAGATTCAATACATCGGCCTCCAGCCGACTTGTCTCCAAGGGTCTGTTGCTGCCTCGGGCACGTTATGGTCGTTCTCCTGTGAGTTTAGATTTTCGAATCCGACGCGAAACTGATAGTTAATTGTAAGGTTCAGGGCCTCCTAATGACGATGGAACACTCAAATTGCGTCGAGATGCAATACATTGGCCTCCAGCGGACTTGTCTCCAAGGGGATATTGCTCTCTCGAGCACCGTATGAACTTCTCCTGTGAGTAGATTTTCGAATCCGACGCTAAAATGATTGTTAATTGTAACGTTCAGGGTCTCCTAATGACGATGGAACACTCAAATTGCGTCAAGAATCAATACATCGGTTTCCAGCCGACTTGTCTCCATGGGTCTATTGCTGCCTCGAGCACCGTATGAACTTCTCCTGTGAGTAGATTTTCGAATCCGACGCATAAATGATAGTTAATTGTAACGTTCAGGGACTCCTAAAGACGATGGAACACTCAAATTGCGTCGAGAGTCAATACATCGACCTCCAGTCGACTTGTATCCAAGGGGATATTGCAGTCTCGTGCACCATATGATCCTTCTCCTGTTAGTAGATTTTCGAATCCGACGCTAAAATGATAGTTAACTGTAAAGTTCAGGGAATCCTAATGCCGATGGAACACTCAAATTGCGTCGAGATTCAATACATCGGCCTTCAGCCGACTTGTCTCCAAGGGTCTATTGCTGCCTCGGGCACCTTATGGTCGTTCTCCTGTGAGTCTAGATTTTCGAATCCGACGCAAAAATGATAGTTAAGTTTAACGTTCAGGGCCTCCTATTGGCGATGGAACACTCAAATTGCGACGAGAGTCAATACATCGACCTCCAGTCGACTTGTATCCAAGGGGAAATTGCAGTCTCGTGCACCATATGATCCTTCTCCTGTTAGTAGATTTTCGAATCCGACGCTAAAATGATAGTTAACTGTAACGTTCAGGGCCTCCTAATGCCGATGGAACACTCAAATTGCGTCGAGATTCAATACATCGGCCACCAGCCGACTTGTCTCCAAGGGTCTATTGCTGCCTCGGGCACCTTATGGTCGTTCTCCTGTGATTCTAGATTTTCGAATCCGACGCAAAAATGATAGTTAATTGTAAGGTTCAGGGCCTTCTAATGACGATGGAACACTCAAATTGCGTCGATATTCAATACATCGGCCTCCAGCCGACTTGTCTCCAAGGGTCTGTTGCTGCCTCGGGCACCTTATGGTCGTTCTCCTGTGAGTTTAGATTATCGAATCCGACGCAAAAATGATAGTTAATTGTAACGTTCAGGGCCTTGTAATGACGATGGAACACTCAAATTGCTTCGAGATTCAATACATCGCCCTCCAGCCGACTTGTCTCCAAGGGGACATTGCTGTCTCGGGCACAATATGATCCTTCTCCTGTGAGTCTAGATTATCGAATCCGACGCAAAAATGATAGTGAATTGTAACGTTCAACGCCTCCTAATGACGATAGAAGACTCAAATTGCGTCGAGATTCAATACATCGTCCTCCAGCCGATTTGTCTCCAAGGGGAAATTGCTGCCTCGGGCACCAAATGGTCCGTCTGCTGTGAGTCTAGATTTTCGAATCCGACGAAAAACTGATAGTTAATTGTAACAGTCAGGGCCTCCTAATGACGATGGAACACTCAAATTGCGTCGCGATCCAATACATCGTCCTCCAGCCGACTTGTCTCCAGGGGTCTAACGCTGCCTCGGGCACCTTATGGTCGTTCTCTTGTAAGTCAAGATTTTCGAATCCGACGCAAAAATGATAGTTAATTCCAACGTTCAGGGCCTCCTAATGACGATGGAACTCTCAAATTGCGTCGAGATTCAATACATCGGCCTCCAGCCGACTTGTCTCCAAGGGTCTATTGCTGCCTCGGGCACTACATGGTCCGTCTTCGGTGATTCTACGATTTCGAATCCGACGCAAAACTCATAGTTAATTGTAACAATCAGGGCCTACTAATGACGATGGAACACTCGAATTGCGTCGACATTCAATACATCAGCCTCCAGTCGACTTGTATCCAAGGGGATATTGCAGTCTCGTGCACCATATGATCCTTCTCCTGTTAGTAGAATCTCGAATCCGACGCTAAAATGATAGTTAACTGTAACGTTCAGGGCCTCTTAATGACGATGGAACATTCAAATTGCGTCGAGTGTCAATACATCTTCCTCCAGCCGACTTGTCTACAAGGGGAAATTGCTGCCTCGGGCTCCATGCGGTCCGTCTCCTGTGTGTCTAGATTTTCAAATCCTACGCGAAACTGATAGTGAATTGTAACGTTCAGGGCCTCCTAATGACGATGGAACACTAAAATTGCGTCGAGATTCAATACATCGGCCTCCAGCCGAATTGTCTCCAAAAGTCTGTTGCTGCCTCGGGCAAATTATGGTCGTTCTCCAGTGAGTCTAGATTTTCGTATCCGACGCAAAAATGATAGTTAATTGTAACGTTCAGGGCCTTCTAATGACGATGGAACACTCAAATTGCGTCGAGATTCAATACATCGGCCTCCAGCCGACTTGTCTCCAAGGGGATATCGCTGCCTCGGACACCATGTGGTCCGTCTCCGGTGATTCTACGTTTTCGAATCCGACGCAAAACTCATAGTTAATTGTAACGTTCAGGGCCTCCTAATGCCGATGGAACACTCAAATTGCGTCGAGATTCAATACATCGTCCTCCAGCTGATTTGTCTCCAAGGGGATATTGCTGCCTCGGGCACCTTATGGTCGTTCTCCTGTGAGTCAAGATTTTCGAATCCGTCGCAAAAACGTTAGTTAATTGTAACGTTCAGGGCCTACTAATGCCGATGGAACACTCTAATTGCGTCAAGAATCAATACATCGGATTCCAGCCGACTTGTCTCCTATGGTCTGTTGCTGCCCCGGGCACATTATGGTCGTTCTCCTGTGAGTCTAGATTTTCGAATCCGTCGCAAAAATGATAGTTAATTGTAACGTTCAGGGCCTTGTAATGACGATGGAACACTCAAATTGGTTCGAGATTCAATACATCAGCCTCCAGCCGACTTGTCTCCAAGGGTCTGTTGCTGCCTCGGGCACCTTATGGTCGTTCTCCTGTGAGTTTAGATTATCGAATCCGACGCAAAAATGATAGTTAATCGTAACGTTCAGGGCCTCCTAATGACGATGGAACACTCAAATAGCGACGAGATATAATACATCGTCCTCCAGCCAACTTGTCTCCAAGGGTCTATTGCTGCCTCGGGCACCAAATGGTCGTTCTCCTGTGAGTCTAGATTTTCGAATCCGACGCATAAATGATAGTTAATTGTAACGTTCAGGGACTCTTAATGACGATGGAACACTCAAATTGCGTCGAGAGTCAATACATCGGCATTCAGCCGATTTGTCTCCAAGGGTCTATTGCTGCCTCGGGCACCGTATGGTCGTTCCCCTGTGAGTACACATATTAGAATCCGATGCAAAACTGATAGTTAAATGTAATGCTCAGGGCATCATAATGACGATGGAACACTCAAATTGCGTCGAGAGTCAATACATCTTCCTCCAGCCGACTTGTCTACAAGGGGAAATTGCTGCCTCGGGCTCCATGAGGTCCGTCTCCTGTGAGTCTAGATTTTCAAATCCTACGCGAAACTGATAGTGAATTGTAACGTTCAGGGCCTCCTAATGACGATGGAACACACAAATTGCGTCGAGATTCAATACATCGGCCTCCAGCGGACTTGTCTCCAAGGGGACATTGCAGTCTCGTGCACCATATGATCCTTCTCCTGTTAGTAGAATTTCGAATCCGACGCTGAAATGATAGTTAACTGTAACGTTCAGGGCCTTTTAATGACGATGGAACACTCAAATTGCGTCGAGATTCAATACATCGACCTCCAGCCGACTTGTCTCCAAGGGTCTATTGCTGCCTCGGGCACCTTATGGTCGTTCTCCTGTGAGTCTAGATTTTCGAATCCGACGCATAAATGATAGTTAATTGTAACGTTCAGGGACTCCTAATGACGATGGAACACTCAAATTACGTCGAGAGTCAATACATCGACCTCCAGTCGACTTGTATCCAAGGGGATATTGCAGTCTCGGGCACCATATGATCCTTCTCCTGTTAGTAGATTTTCGAATCCGACGCTAAAATGATAGTTAACTGTAACGTTCAGGGCCTCCTAATGCCTATGGAACACTCAAATTGCGTCGAGATTCAATACATCGGCCTCCAGCCGACTTGTCTCCAAGGGTCGATTGCTGCCTCGGGCACATAATGGTCGTTCTCCTGTGAGTCTGGATTTTCGAATCCGACGCAAAACTGATAGTTAATTGTAACGTTCAGGGCCTTGTAATGACGATGGAACACTCAAATTGCGTCGAGATTCAATACATCGGCCTCCAGCCGACTTGTCTCCAAGGGTCTGTTGCTGCCTCGGGCACGTTATGGTCGTTCTCCTGTGAGTTTAGATTTTCGAATCCGACGCGAAACTGATAGTTAATTGTAAGGTTCAGGGCCTCCTAATGACGATGGAACACTCAAATTGCGTCGAGATGCAATACATTGGCCTCCAGCGGACTTGTCTCCAAGGGGATATTGCTCTCTCGAGCACCGTATGAACTTCTCCTGTGAGTAGATTTTCGAATCCGACGCTAAAATGATTGTTAATTGTAACGTTCAGGGCCTCCTAATGACGATGGAACACTCAAATTGCGTCAAGAATCAATACATCGGTTTCCAGCCGACTTGTCTCCATGGGTCTATTGCTGCCTCGAGCACCGTATGAACTTCTCCTGTGAGTAGATTTTCGAATCCGACGCATAAATGATAGTTAATTGTAACGTTCAGGGACTCCTAAAGACGTTGGAACACTCAAATTGCGTCGAGAGTCAATACATCGACCTCCAGTCGACTTGTAACCAAGGGGATATTGCAGTCTCGTGCACCATATGATCCTTCTCCTGTTAGTAGATTTTCGAATCCGACGCTAAAATGATAGTTAACTGTAAAGTTCAGGGAATCCTAATGCCGATGGAACACTCAAATTGCGTCGAGATTCAATACATCGGCCTTCAGCCGACTTGTCTCCAAGGGTCTATTGCTGCCTCGGGCACCTTATGGTCGTTCTCCTGTGAGTCTAGATTTTCGAATCCGACGCAAAAATGATAGTTAATTTTAACGTTCAGGGCCTCCTATTGGCGATGGAACACTCAAATTGCGACGAGAGTCAATACATCGACCTCCAGTCGACTTGTATCCAAGGGGATATTGCAGTCTCGTGCACCATATGATCCTTCTCCTGTTAGTAGATTTTCGAATCCGACGCTAAAATGATAGTTAACTGTAACGTTCAGGGCCTCCTAATGCCGATGGAACACTCAAATTGCGTCGATATTCAATACATCGGCCTCCAGCCGACTTGTCTCCAAGGGTCTGTTGCTGCCTCGGGCACCTTATGGTCGTTCTCCTGTGAGTTTAGATTATCGAATCCGACGCAAAAATGATAGTTAATTGTAACGTTCAGGGCCTTGTAATGACGATGGAACACTCAAATTGCGTCGAGATTCAATACATCGCCCTCCAGCCGACTTGTCTCCAAGGGGACATTGCTGTCTCGGGCACAATATGATCCTTCTCCTGTGAGTCTAGATTATCGAATCCGACGCAAAAATGATAGTGAATTGTAACGTTCAACGCCTCCTAATGACGATAGAAGACTCAAATTGCGTCGAGATTCAATACATCGTCCTCCAGCCGATTTGTCTCCAAGGGGAAATTGCTGCCTCGGGCACCAAATGGTCCGTCTGCTGTGAGTCTAGATTTTCGAATCCGACGAAAAACTGATAGTTAATTGTAACAGTCAGGGCCTCCTAATGACGATGGAACACTCAAATTGCGTCGCGATCCAATACATCGTCCTCCAGCCGACTTGTCTCCAGGGGTCTAACGCTGCCTCGGGCACCTTATGGTCGTTCTCTTGTAAGTCAAGATTTTCGAATCCGACGCAAAAATGATAGTTAATTCCAACGTTCAGGGCCTCCTAATGACGATGGAACTCTCAAATTGCGTCGAGATTCAATACATCGGCCTCCAGCCGACTTGTCTCCAAGGGTCTATTGCTGCCTCGGGCACTACATGGTCCGTCTTCGGTGATTCTACGATTTCGAATCCGACGCAAAACTCATAGTTAATTGTAACAATCAGGGCCTACTAATGACGATGGAACACTCGAATTGCGTCGACATTCAATACATCAGCCTCCAGTCGACTTGTATCCAAGGGGATATTGCAGTCTCGTGCACCATATGATCCTTCTCCTGTTAGTAGAATCTCGAATCCGACGCTAAAATGATAGTTAACTGTAACGTTCAGGGCCTCTTAATGACGATGGAACATTCAAATTGCGTCGAGTGTCAATACATCTTCCTCCAGCCGACTTGTCTACAAGGGGAAATTGCTGCCTCGGGCTCCATGCGGTCCGTCTCCTGTGTGTCTAGATTTTCAAATCCTACGCGAAACTGATAGTGAATTGTAACGTTCAGGGCCTCCTAATGACGATGGAACACTCAAATTGCGTCGAGATTCAATACATCGGCCTCCAGCCGAATTGTCTCCAAAAGTCTGTTGCTGCCTCGGGCACCTTATGGTCGTTCTCCAGTGAGTCTAGATTTTCGTATCCGACGCAAAAATGATAGTTAATTGTAACGTTCAGGGCCTTCTAATGACGATGGAACACTCAAATTGCGTCGAGATTCAATACATCGGCCTCCAGCCGACTTGTCTCCAAGGGGATATCGCTGCCTCGGACACCATGTGGTCCGTCTCCGGTGATTCTACGTTTTCGAATCCGACGCAAAACTCATAGTTAATTGTAACGTACAGGGCCTCCTATTGGCGATGGAACACTCAAATTGCGTCGAGATTCAATACATCGACCTCCAGCCGACTTGTCTCCAAGGGTCTATTGCTGCCTCGGGCACCTTATGGTCGTTCTCCTGTGAGTCTAGATTTTCGAATCCGACGCATAAATGATAGTTAATTGTAACGTTCAGGGACTCCTAATGACGATGGAACACTCAAACTGCGTCGAGAGACAATACATCGACCTCCAGGCGACTTGTATCCAAGGGGATATTGCAGTCTCGTGCACCATATGATCCTTCTCCTGTTAGTAGATTTTCGAATCCGACGATAAAATGATAGTTAACTGTAACGTTCAGGGCCTCCTAATGCCGATGGAACACTCAAATTGCGTCGAGATTCAATACATCGGCCTCCAGCCGTCTTGGCTCCGAGGGTCGATTGCTGCCTCGGGCACATTATGGTCGTTCTCCTGTGAGTCTAGATTTTCGAATGCGACGCAAAACTGATAGTTAATTGTAACGTTCAGGGCCTTGTAATGACGATGGAACACTCAAATTGCGTCGCGATTCAATACATCGGCCTCCAGCCGACTTGTCTCCAAGGGTCTGTTGCTGCCTCGGGCACATTATGGTCGTTCTCCTGTGAGTCTAGATTTTCGAATCCGACCCATAAATGATAGTTAATTGTAACGTTCAGGGACTCCTAATGACGATGGAACACTCAAATTGCGTCGAGAGTCAATACATCGACCTCCAGTCGACTTGTATCCAAGGGGATATTGCAGTCTCGTGCACCATATGATCCTTCTCCTGTTAGTAGATTTTCGAATCCGACGCTAAAATGATAGTTAACTGTAACGTTCAGGGCCTCCTAATGCCGATGGAACACTCAAATTGCGTCGAGATTCAATACATCGGCCTCCAGACGTCTTGTCTCCAAGGGTCGATTGCTGCCTCGGGCACATTATGGTCGTTCTCCTGTGAGTCTAGATTTTCGAATCCGACGCAAAACTGATAGTTAATTGTAACGTTCAGGGCCTTGTAATGACGATGGAACACTGAAATTGCGTCGCGATTCAATACATCGCCCTCCAGCCGACTTGTCTCCAAGGGTCTGTTGCTGCCTCGGGCACGTTATGGTCGTTCTCCTGTGAGTTTAGATTTTCGAATCCGACGCGAAACTGATGGTTAATTGTAAGGTGCAGGGCCTCCTAATGACGATGGAACACTCAAATTGCGTCGAGATGCAATGCATTGGCCTCCAGCGGACTTGTCTCCAAGGGGATATTGCAGTCTCGTGCACCATATGAACCTTCTCCTGTTAGTAGATTTTCGAATCCGACGCTAAAATGATAGTTAACTGTAAAGTTCAGGGCCTCCTAATGCCGATGGAACACTCAAATTGCGTCGAGATTCAATACATCGGCCTTCAGCCGACTTGTCTCCAAGGGTCTATTGCTGCCTCGGGCACCTTATGGTCGTTCTCCTGTGAGTCTAGATTTTCGAATCCGACGCAAAACTGATAGTTAATTGTAACGTTCAGGGCCTTGTAATGACGATGGAACACTCAAATTGCGTCGAGATTCAATACATCGTCCTCCAGCCGATTTGTCTCCAAGGGGAAATTGCTGCCTCGGGCACCAAATGGTCCGTCTGCTGTAAGTCTAGATTTTCGAATCCGACTAAAAACTGATAGTTAATTGTAACAGTCAGGGCCTCCTAATGACGATGGAACACTCAAATTGCGTCGCGATCCAATACATCGTCCTCCAGCCGACTTGTCTCCAAGGGTCTAATGCTGCGACGGGCACCTTATGGTCGTTCTCTTGTAAGTCTAGATTTTCGAATCCGGCGCAAAAATGATAGTTAATTCTAACGTTCAGGGCCTCCTAATGACGATGGAACTCTCAAATTGCGTCGAGAATCAATACATCGGCCTCCAGCCGACTTGTCTCCAAGGGTCTATTGCTGCCTCGGGCACCACATGGTCCGTCTTCGGTGATTCTACGATTTCGAATCCGACGCAAAACTCATAGTTAATTGTAACAATCAGGGCCTACTAATGACGATGGAACACTCGAATTGCGTCGACATTCAATACATCAGCCTCCAGTCGACTTGTATCCAAGGGGATATTGCAGTCTCGTGAACCATATGATCCTTCTCCTGTTAGTAGAATCTCGAATCCGACGCTAAAATTATAGTTAACTGTAACGTTCAGGGCCTCTTAATGACGATGGAACACTCAAATTGCGTCGAGTGTCAATACATCTTCCTCCAGCCGACTTGTCTACAAGGGGAAATTGCTGCCTCGGGCTCCATGCGGTCCGTCTCCTGTGAGTCTAGATTTTCAAATCGTACGCGAAACTGATAGTGAATTGTAACGTTCAGGGCCTCCTAATGACGATGGAACACTCAAATTGCGTCGAGATTCAATACATCGGCCTCCAGCGGACTTGTCTCCAAGAGGACATTGCAGTCTCGTGCACCGTATGATCCTTCTCCTGTTAGTAGAATTTCGAATCCGACGCTGAAATGAAAGTTAACTGTAACTTTCAGGGCCTCCTAATGACGATGGAACATTCAAATTGCGTCGAGATTCAATACATCGACCTCCAGTCGACTTGTATCCAAGGGGATATTGCAGTCTCGTGCACCATATGATCCTTCTCCTGTTAGTAGATTTTCGAATCCGGCGCAAAAATGATAGTGAATTGTAACGTTCAGGGCCTCCTAATGCCGATGGAACACTCAAATTGCGTCGAGATTCAATACATCGGCCTCCAGCCGACTTGTCTCCAAGGGTCTATTGCTGCCTCGGGCACCTTATGGTCGTTCTCCTGTGAGTCTAGATTTTCGAATCCGACGCAAAAATGATAGTTAATTGTAACGTTCAGGGCCTTGTAATGACGATGGAACACTCAAATTGCGTCGAGATTCAATACATCGGCCTCCAGCCGAATTGTCTACAAAAGTCTGTTGCTGCCTCGGGCACCTTATGGTCGTTCTCCAGTGAGTCTAGATTTTCGAATCCGACGCAAAAATGATAGTTAATTGTAACGTTCAGGGCCTTCTAATGACGATGGAACACTCAAATTGCGTCGAGATTCAAT
The DNA here is from genome assembly GCF_021461395.2 of Schistocerca americana. NCBI lineage: Eukaryota > Metazoa > Arthropoda > Insecta > Orthoptera > Acrididae > Schistocerca > Schistocerca americana. Next base: position 58,772 of record NW_025726697.1, read on the forward strand.
ACATCGGCCAACAGCCGACTTGTCTCCAAGGGGATATCGCTGCCTCGGGCACCATGTGGTCCGTCTCCGGTGATTCTACGTTTTCGAATCCAACGCAAAACTCATAGTTAATTGTAACGTTCAGGGCCTCCTATTGGCGATGGAACACTCAAATTGCGTCGAGATTCAATACATCGACCTCCAGCCGACTTGTCTCCAAGGGTCTATTGCTGCCTCGGGCACCTTATGGTCGTTCTCCTGTAAGTCTAGATTTTCGAATCCGACGCATAAATGATAGTTATTGTAACGTTCAGGGACTCCTAATGACGATGGAACACTCAAATTGCGTCGAGAGTCAATACATCGACTTCCAGTCGACTTGTATCCAAGGGGATATTGCAGTCTCGTGCACCATATGATCTTTCTCCTGTTAGTAGATATTCGAATCCGACGCTAAAATGATAGTTATCTGTAACGTTCAGGGCCTCCTAATGCCGATGGAACACTCAAATTGCGTCGAGATTCAATACATCGGCCTCCAGCCGACTTGTCTCCAAGGGTCTATTGCTGCCTCGGGCTCATTATGGTCGTTCTCCTGTGAGTCTAGATTTTCGAATCCGACGAAAAATGACAGTTAATTGTAACGTTCAGGGCCTTTTAATGACGATGGAACACTCAAATTGCGTCGAGATTCAATACATCGGCCTCCAGCCGACTTGTCTCCAAGGGTCTGTTGCTGCCTCGGGCACGTTATGGTCGTTCTCCTGTGAGTTTAGATTTTCGAATCCGACGCGAAACTGATAGTTAATTGTAAGGTTCAGGGCCTCCTAATGACGATGGAACACTCAAATTGCGTCGAGATTCAATACATCGGCCTCCAGCGGACTTGTCTCCATGGGGATATTGCTGTCTCGGGCACCATATGATCCTTCCCCTGTGAGTCTAGATTTTCGGATCCGACGCAAAAATGATAGTGAATAGTAACGTTCAGCGCCTCCTGATGACGATAGAACTCTCAAATTGCGTCGAGATTCAATACATCGTCCTCCAGCTGATTTATCTCCAAGGGTCTGTTGCTGCATCGGGCACCTTATGGTCGTTCTCCTGTGAGTTTAGATTTTCGAATCCGACGCGAAAATGATAGTTAATTGTAAGGTTCAGGGCCTCCTAATGACGATGGAACACTCAAATTGCGTCGAGATGCAATACATTGGCCTCCAGCGGACTTGTCTCCAAGGGGATATTGCTGTCTCGAGCACCGTATGAACTTCTCCTGTGGGTAGATTTTCGAATCCGACGGTAAAATGATTGTTAATTGTAACGTTCAGGGCCTCCTAATGACGATGGAACACTCAAATTGCGTCAAGAATCAATACATCGGTTTCCAGCCGACTTCTCTCCATGGGTCTATTGCTGCCTCGAGCACCGTATAAACTTCTCCTGTGAGTAGATTTTCGAATCCGACGCATAAATGATAGTTAATTGTAACGTTCAGGGACTCCTAAAGACGATGGAACACTCAAATTGCGTCGAGAGTCAATACATCGACCTCCAGTCCACTTGTATCCAAGGGGATATTGCAGTCTCGTGCACCATATGATCCTTCTCTGTTAGTAGATTTTCGAATCCGACGCTAAACTGATAGTTAACTGTAAAGTTCAGGGCCTCCTAATGCCGATGGACCACTCAAATTGCGTCGAGATTCAATACATCGGCCTTCAGCCGACTTGTCTCCAAGGGTCTATTGCTGCCTCGGGCACCTTATGGTCGTTCTCCTGTGAGTCTAGATTTTCGAATCCGACGCAAAAATGATAGTTATTTGTAACGTTCAGGGCCTCCTATTGGCGATGGAACACTCAAATTGCGTCGAGAGTCAATACATCGACCTCCAGTCGACTTGTATCCAAGGGGATATTGCAGTCTCGTGCACCATATGATCCTTCTCCTGTTAGTAGATTTTCGAATCCGACGCTAAAATGATAGTTAACTGTAAAGTTCAGGGCCTCCTAATGCCGATGGACCACTCAAATTGCGTCGAGATTCAATACATCGGCCTCCAGCCGACTTGTCTCCAAGGGTCTATTGCTGCCTCGGGCACCTTATGGTCGTTCTCCTGTGAGTCTAGATTTTCAAATCCGACGCAAAAATGATAGTTAATTGTAACGTTCAGGGCCTTGTACAGACGATGGAACACTCAAATTGCGTCGAGATTCAATACATCGGCCTCCAGCCGACTTGTCCCCAAGGGTCTGTTGCTGCCTCGGGCACCTTATGGTCTTTCTCCTGTGAGTTTAGATTATCGAATCCGACGCAAAAATCATAGTTAATTGTAACGTTTAGGGCCTCCTAATGACGATGGGACACTCAAATTGCGTCGAGATTCAATACATCGTCCTCCAGCCGACTTGTCTCCAAGGGGACATTGCTGTCTCGGGCACAATATGATCCTTCTCCTGTGAGTCTAGATTATCGAATCCGACGCAAAAATGATAGTTAATTGTAACGTTTAGGGCCTCCTAATGACGATGGGACACTCAAATTGCGTCGAGATTCAATACATCGGCCTCCAGCCGACTTGTCTCCAGGGGTCTATTGCTGCCTCGGGCACCTTATGGTCGTTCTCCTGTGAGTCTGGATTTTCGAGTCCGACGCAAAAATGATAGTTAACTGTAACGTTCAGGGCCTCTTAATGACGATGGAACACTCAAATTGCGTCGAGTGTCAATACATCTTCCTCCAGCCGACATGTCTACAAGGGGAAATTGCTGCCTCGGGCTCCATGGGGTCCGTCTCCTGTGAGTCTAGATTTTCAAATCCTACGCGAAACTGATAGTGAATTGTAACGTTCAGGGCCTCCTAATGACGATGGAACACTCAAATTGCGTCGAGATTCAATACATCGACCTCCAGTCGACTTGTATCCAAGGGGATATTGCAGTCTCGTGCACCATATGATCCTTCTCCTGTTAGTAGATTTTCGAAACCGGCGCAAAAATGATAGTGAATTGTAGCGTTCAGGGCCTCCTAATGCCGATGGAACACTCAAATTGCGTCCAGAATCAATACATCGGCCAACAGCCGAATTGTCTCCAAGGGGATATCGCTGCCTCGGGCACCATGTGGCCCGTCTCCGGTGATTCAACGTTTTCGAATCCGACGCAAAACTCATAATTATTTGTAACGTTCAGGGCCTCCTATTGGCGATGGAACACTCAAATTGCGTCGAGATTCAATACATCGACCTCCAGCCGACTTGTCTCCAAGGGTCTATTGCTGCCTCGGGCACCTTATGGTCGTTCTCCTGTGAGTCTAGATTTTCGAATCCGACGCATAAATGATAGTTACTTGTAACGTTCAGGGACTCCTAATGACGATGGAACACTCAAATTGCGTCGAGATTCAATACATCGGCCTCCAGCCGACTTGTCTCCAAGGGTCTATTGCTGCCTCGGGCACCTTATGGTCGTTCTCCTGTGAGTCTAGATTTTCAAATCCGACGCAAAAATGATAGTTAATTGTAACGTTCAGGGCCTTGTACAGACGATGGAACACTCAAATTGCGTCGAGATTCAATACATCGGCCTCCAGCCGACTTGTCTCCAAGGGTCTGTTGCTGCCTCGGGCACCTTATGGTCTTTCTCCTGTGAGTTTAGATTATCGAATCCGACGCAAAAATCATAGTTAACTGTAACGTTCAGGGCCTCTTAATCACGATGGAACACTCAAATTGCGTCGAGTGTCAATACATCTTCCTCCAGCCGACTTGTCTACAAGGGGAAATTGCTGCCTCGGGCTCCATGCGGTCCGTCTCCTGTGAGTCTAGATTTTCAAATCCTACGCGAAACTGATAGTGAATTAAAACGTTCAGGGCCTCCTAATGACGATGGAACACTCAAATTGCGTCGAGATTCAATACATCGGCCTCCAGCGGACTTGTCTCCAAGGGGACATTGCAGTCTCGTGCACCATATGATCGTTCCCCTGTTAGTAGAATTTCGAATCCGACGCTGAAATGATAGTTAACTGTAACGTTCAGGGCCTCCTAATGACGATGGAACACTCAAATTGCGTCGAGATTCAATACATCGACCTCCAGTCGACTTGTATCCAAGGGGATATTGCAGTCTCGTGCACCATATGATCCTTCTCCTGTTAGTAGATTTTCGAAACCGGCGCAAAAATGATAGTGAATTGTAACGTTCAGGGCCTCCTAATGCCGATGGAACACTCAAATTGCGTCGAGATTCAATACATCGGCCTCCAGCCGACTTGTCTCCAAGGGTCTATTGCCGCCTCGGGCACCTTATGGTCGTTGTCCTGTGAGTCTAGATTTTCGAATCCGACGCAAAAATGATAGTAACTTGTAACGTTCAGGGCCTTGTAATGACGATGGAACACTCAAATTGCGTCGAGATTCAATACATCGGCCTCCAGCCGACTTGTCTCCAAATGTCTGTTGCTGCCTCAGGCACGTTATGGTCGTTCTCCTGTGAGTTTAGATTTTCGAATCCGACGCGAAACTGATAGTTAATTGCAAGGTTCAGGGCCTCCTAATGACGATGGAACACTCAAATTGCGTCGAGATTCAATACATCGGCCTCCAGCGGACTTGTCTCCAAGGGGATATCGCTGCTTCGGTCACCACATGATCCGTCTCCGGTGATTCTACGTTTTCGAATCCGATGCAAAACTCATAGTTAATTGTAACGTTCAGGGCCTCCTATTGGCGATGGAACACTCAAATTGCGTCGAGATGCAATACATTGGCCTCCAGCGGACTTGTCTCCAAGGGGATATTGCTGTCTCGAACACCGTATGAACTTCTCCTGTGAGTAGATTTTCGAATCCGACGCTAAAATGATTGTTAATTGTAACGTTCAGGGCCTCCTAATGACGATGGAACACTCAAATTGCGTCAAGAATCAATACATCGGTTTCCAGCCGACTTGTATCCAAGGGGATATTGCAGTCTCGTGCACCATATGATCCTTCTCCTGTTAGTAGATTTTCGAATCCGACGCTAAAATGATAGTTAACTGTAAAGTTCAGGGCCTCCTAATGCCGATGGAACACTCAAATTGCGTCGAGATTCAATACATCGGCCTTCAGCCGACTTGTCTCCAAGGGTCTATTGCTGCCTCGGGCACCTTATGTTCGTTCTCCTGTGAGTCTAGATTTTCGAATCCGACGCAAAAATGATAGTTAATTGTAACGTTCAGGGCCTCCTATTGGCGATGGAACACTCAAATTGCGTCGAGAGTCAATACATCGACCTCCAGTCGACTTGTATCCAAGGGGATATTGCAGTCTCGTGCACCATATGATCCTTCTCCTGTTAGTAGATTTTCGAATCCGACGCTAAAATGATAGTTAACTGTAACGTTCAGGGCCTCCTAATGCCGATGGAACACTCAAATTGCGTCGAGATTCAATACATCGGCCTCCAGCCGACTTGTCTCCAAGGGTCTATTGCTGCCTCGGGCACCTTATGTTCGTTCTCCTGTGAGTCTAGATTTTCGAATCCGACGCAAAAATGATAGTTAATTGTAACGTTCAGGGCCTTCTAATGACGATGGAACACTCAAATTGCGTCGATATTCAATACATCGTCCTCCAGCCGACTTGTCTCCAAGGGGACATTACTGTCTCGGGCGCAATATGATCCTTCTCCTGTGAGTCTAGATTATCGAATCCGACGCAAAAATTATAGTGAATTGTAACGTTCAATGCCTCCTAATGACGATAGAAGACTCAAATTGCGTCGAGATTCAATACATCGTCCTCCAGCCGATTTGTCTCCAAGGGGAAATTGCTGCCTCGGGCACCAAATGGTCCGTTTGCTGTGAGTCTAGATTTTCGATTCCGACGAAAAACTGATAGTTAATTGTAACAGTCAGGGCCTCCTAATGACGATGGAACACTCAAATTGCGTCGCGATCCAATACATCGTCCTCCAGCCGACTTGTCTCCAAGGGTCTAATGCTGCCTCGGGCACCTTATGGTCGTTCTCTTGTAAGTCCAGATTTTCGAATCCGACGCAAAAATGATAGTTAATTCTAACGTTCAGGGCCTCCTAATGACGATGAAACTCTCAAATTGCGTCGAGATTCAATACATCGGACTCCAGCCGACTTGTCTCCAAATGGATATCGCTGCCTCGGGCACCACATGGTCCGTCTTCGGTGATTCTACGTTTTCGAATCCGACGCAAAACTCATAGTTAATTGTAACAATCAGGGCCTACTAATGACGATGGAACACTCAAATTGCGTCGAGATTCAATACATCGGCCTCCAGCCGACTTGTCTCCAAGGGTCTATTACTGCCTCGGGCACCTTATGGTCGTTCTCCTGTGAGTCTAGATTTTCGAATCCGACGAAAAAATGATATATAATTGTAACGTTCAGGGCCTTGTAATGACGATGGAACACTCAAATTGCGTCGACATTCAATACATCAGCCTCCAGTCGACTTGTATCCAAGGGGATATTGCAGTCTCGTGCACCATATGATCCTTCTCCTCTTAGTAGATTCTCGAATCCGACGCTAAAATGATAGTTAACTGTAACGTTCAGGGCCTCTTAATGACGATGGAACACTCAAATTGCGTCGAGTGTCAATACATCTTCCTCCAGCCGACTTGTCTACAAGGGGAAATTGCTGCCTCGGGCTCCATGCGGTCCGTCTCCTGTGAGTCTAGATTTTCAAATCCTACGCGAAACTGATAGTGAATTGTAACGTTCAGGGCCTCCTAATGACGATGGAACACTCAAATTGCGTCGATATTCAATACATCGGCCTTTCAGCGGACTTGTCTCCAAGAGGACATTGCAGTCTCGTGCACCATATGATCCTTCTCCTGTTAGTAGAATTTCGAATCCGACGCTGAAATGAAAGTCAACTGTAACGTTCAGGGCCTCCTAATGACGATGGAACATTCAAATTGCGTCGAGATTCAATACATCGACCTCCAGTCGACTTGTATCCAAGGGGATATTGCAGTCTCGTGCACCATATGATCCTTCTCCTGTTAGTAGATTTTCGAATCCGGCGCAAAAATGATAGTGAATTGTAACGTTCAGGGCCTCCTAATGCCGATGGAACACTCAAATTGCGTCGAGATTCAATACATCGGCCTCCAGCCGACTTGTCTCCAAGGGTCTATTACTGCCTCGTGCACCTTATGGTCGTTCTCCTGTGAGTCTAGATTTTCGAATCCGACGCAAAAATGATATATAATTGTAACGTTCAGGGCCTTGTAATGACGATGGAACACTCAAATTGCGTCGACATTCAATACATCAGCCTCCAGTCGACTTGCATCCAAGGGGATATTGCAGTCTCGTGCACCATATGATCCTTCTCCTGTTAGTAGATTCTCGAATCCGACGCTAAAATGATAGTTAACTGTAACGTTCAGGGCCTCTTAATGACGATGGAACACTCAAATTGCGTCGAGTGTCAATACATCTTCCTCCAGCCGTCTTGTCTACAAGGGGAAATTGCTGCCTCGGGCTCCATGCGGTCCGTCTCCTGTGAGTCTAGATTTTCAAATCCTACGCGAAACTGATAGTGAATTGTAACGTTCAGGGCCTCTTAATGACGATGGAACACTCAAATTGCGTCGAGTGTCAATACATCTTCCTCCAGCCGACTTGTCTCCAAGGGGATATCGCTGCCTCGGGCACCATGTGGTCCGTCTCCGGTGATTCTACGTTTTCGGATCCGACGCAAAACTCATAGTTAATTGTAACGTTCAGGGCCTCCTATTGGCGATGGAACATTCAAATTGCGTCGAGATTCAATACATCGAACTCCAGCCGACTTGTCTCCAAGGGTCTATTGCTGCCTCGGGCACCTTATGGTCGTTCTCCTGTAAGTCTAGATTTTCGAATCCGACGCATAAATGATAGTTAATTGTAACGTTCAGGGACTCCTAATGACGATGGAACACTCAAATTGCGTCGAGAGTCAATACATCGACCTCCAGTCGACTTGTATCCAAGGGGATATTGCAGTCTCGTGCACCATATGATCCTTCTCCTGTTAGTAGATTTTCGAATCCGACACTAAAATGATAGTTATCTGTAACGTTCAGGGCCTCCTAATGCCGATGGAACACTCAAATTGCGTCGAGATTCAATACATCGGCCTCCAGCCGACTTGTCTCCAAGGGTCTATTGCTGCCTCGGGAACATTATGGTGGTTCTCCTGTGAGTCTAGATTTTCGAATCCGACGCAAAAATGATAGTTAATTGTAACGTTCAGGGCCTTGTAATGACGATGGAACACTCAAATTGCGTCGAGATTCAATACATCGGCCTCCAGCCGACTTGTCTCCAAGGGTCTGTTGCTGCCTCGGGCACGTTATGGCCGTTCTCCTGTGAGTTTAGATTTTCGAATCCGACGCGAAACTGATAGTTAATTGTAAGGTTCAGGGCCTCCTAATGACGATGGAACACTCAAATTGCGTCGAGATTCAATACATCGGCCTCCAGCGGACTTGTCTCCGAGGGGATATTGCTGTCTCCAGCACCATATGATCCTTCCCTTGTGAGTCTAGATTTTCGGATCCGACGCAAAAATGATAGTGAATAGTAACGTTCAGCGCCTCCTGATGACGATAGAACTCTCAAATTGCGTCGAGATTCAATACATCGTCCTCCAGCTGATTTGTCTCCAAGGGTCTGTTGCTGCCTCGGGCACCTTATGGTCGTTCTCCTGTGAGTTTAGATTTTCGAATCCGACGCGAAACTGATAGTTAATTGTAAGGTTCAGGGCCTCCTAATGACGATGGAACACTCAAATTGCGTCGAGATGCAATACATTGGCCTCCAGCGGACTTGTCTCCAAGGGGATATTGCTGTCTCGAGCACCGTATGAACTTCTCCTGTGGGTAGATTTTCGAATCCGACGCTAAAATGATTGTTAATTGTAACGTTCAGGGCCTCCTAATGACGATGGAACACTCAAATTGCGTCAAGAATCAATACATCGGTTTCCAGCCGACTTGTCTCCATGGGTCTATTGGCGCCTCGAGCACCGTATGAACTTCATCTGTGGGTAGATTTTCGAGTCCGACGCATAAATGATAGTTAATTGTAACGTTCGGGGACTCCTAAAGACGATGGAACACTCAAATTGCGTCGAGAGTCAATACATCGGCCTCCAGCCGACTTGTCCCCAAGGGTCTGTTGCTGCCTCGGGCACCTTATGGTCTTTCTCCTGTGAGTTTAGATTATCGAATCCGACGCAAAAATGATAGTTAATTGTAACGTTTAGGGCCTCCTAAAGACGATGGGACACTCAAATTGCGTCGAGATTCAATACAACGGCCTCCAGCCGACTTGTCTCCAAGGGTCTATTGCTGCCTCGGGCACCTTATGGTCGTTCTCCTGTGAGTCTGGATTTTCGAATCCGACGCAAAAATGATAGTTAATTGTAACGTTCAGGGCCTTGTAATGACGATGGAACACTCAAATTGCGTCGAGATTCAATACATCAGCCTCCAGTCGACTTGTATCCAAGGGGATATTCAGTCTCGTGCACCAAATGATCCTTCTCCTGTTAGTAGATTCTCGAATCCGACGCTAAAATGATAGTTAACTGTAACGTTCATGGCCTCTTAATGTCGATGGAACACTCAAATTGCGTCGAGTGTCAATACATCTTCCTCCAGCCGACTTGTCTACAAGGGGAAATTGCTGCCTCGGGCTCCATGCGGTCCGTCTCCTGTGAGTCTAGATTTTCAAATCCTACGCGAAACTGATAGTGAATTGTAACGTTCAGGGCCTCCTAATGACGATGGAACACTCAAATTGCGACGAGACTAGATACATCGGCCTCCAGCGGACTTGTCTCCAAGGGGACATTGCAGTCTCGTGCACCATATGATCCTTCTCCTGTTAGTAGAATTTCGAATCCGACGCTGAAATGATAGTTAACTGTAGTGTTCAGGGCCTCCTAATGACGATGGAACACTCAAATTGCGTCGAGATTCAATACATCGACCTCCAGTCGACTTGTATCCAAGGGGATATTGCAGTCTCGTGCACCATATGATCCTTCTCCTGTTAGTAGATTTTCGAATCCGGCGCAAAAATGATAGTGAATTGTAACGTTCAGGGCCTCCTAATGCCGATGGAACACTCAAATTGCGTCGAGATTCAATACATCGGCCTCCAGCCGACTTGTCTCCAAGGGTCTATTCTGCCTCGGGCACCTTATGGTCGTTCTCCTGTGAGTCTAGATTTTCGAATCCGACGCAAAAATGATAGTTAATTGTAACGTTCAGGGCCTTGTAATGACGATGGAACACTCAAATTGCGTCGAGATTCAATACATCGGCCTCCAGCCGACTTGTCTCCAAATGTCTGTTGCTGCCTCGGGCACCTTATGGTCGCTCTCCAGTGAGTCTCGATTTTCGAATCCGACGCAAAAGTGATAGTTAATTGTAACGTTCAGGGCCTTCTAATGACGATGGAACACTCAAATTGCGTCGAGATTCAATACATCGGCCAACAGCCGACTTGTCTCCAAGGGGATATCGCTGCCTCGGGCACCATGTGGTCCGTCTCCGGTGATTCTACGTTTTCGAATCCGACGCAAAACTCATAGTTAATTGTAACGTTCAGGGCCTCCTATTGGCGATGGAACACTCAAATAGCGTCGAGATTCAATACATCGACCTCCAGCCGACTTGTCTCCAAGGGTCTATTGCTGCCTCGGGCACCTTATGGTCGTTCTCCTGTGAGTCTAGATTTTCGAATCCGACGCATAAATGTTCGTTAATTGTATCGTTCAGGGACTCCTAAAGACGATGGAACACTCAAATTGCGTCGAGAATCAATACATCGACCTCCAGTCGACTTGTATCCAAGGGGATATTGCAGTCTCGTGCACCATATGATCCTTCTCCTGTTAGTAGATTTTCGAATCCGACGATAAAATGATAGTTAGTTGTAACGTTCAGGGCCTCCTAATGACGATGGAACACTCAAATTGCGTCGATATTCAATACATCGGCCTCCAGCCGACTTGTCTCCAAGGGTCTATTGCTGCCTCGGGCACCTTATGGTCGTTCTCCTGTGAGTCTAGATTTTCGAATCCGACGCAAAAATGATAGTTAATTGTAACGTTCAGGGCCTTCTAATGACGATGGAACACTCAAATTGCGTCGATATTCAATACATCGGCCTCCAGCCGACTTGTCTCCAAGGGTCTGTTGCTGCCCCGGGCACCTTATGGTCGTTCTCCTGTGAGTTTAGATTATCGAATCCGACACAAAAATGATAGTTAATTGTAACGTTTAGGGCCCCCTAATGACGATGGGACACTCAAATTGCGTCGAGATTCAATACATCGTCCTCCAGCCGACTTGTCTCCAAGGGGACATTACTGTCTCGGGCACAATATGATCCTTCTCCTGTGAGTCTAGATTATCGAATCCGACGCAAAAATTATAGTGAATTGTAACGTTCAATGCCTCCTAATGACGATAGAAGACTCAAATTGCGTCGAGATTCAATACATCGTCCTCCAGCCGATTTGTCTCCAAGGGGAAATTGCTGCCTCGGGCACCAAATGGTCCATTTGCTGTGAGTCTAGATTTTCGATTCCGACGAAAAACTGATAGTTAATTGTAACAGTCAGGGCCTCCTAATGACGATGGAACACTCAAATTGCGTCGCGATCCAATACATCGTCCTCCAGCCGACTTGTCTCCAAGGGTCTAATGCTGCCTCGGGCACCTTATGGTCGTTCTCTTGAAAGTCCAGATTTTCGAATCCGACGCAAAAATGATAGTTAATTCTAACGTTCAGGGCCTCCTAATGACGATGAAACTCTCAAATTGCGTCGAGATTCAATACATCGGCCTCCAGCCGACTTGTCTCCAAGGGGATATCGCTGCCTCGGGCACCACATGGTCCGTCTTCGGTGATTCTACGTTTTCGAATCCGACGCAAAACTCATAGTTAATTGTAACAATCAGGGCCTACTAATGACGATGGAACACTCAAATTGCGTCGAGATTCAATACATCGGCCTCCAGCCGACTTGTCTCCAAGGGTCTATTACTGCCTGGGGCACCTTATGGTCGTTCTCCTGTGAGTCTAGATTTTCGAATCCGACGAAAAAATGATAGTTAATTGTAACGTTCAGGGCCTTGTAATGACGATGGAACACTCAAATTGCGTCGACATTCAATACATCAGCCTCCAGTCGACTTGTATCCAAGGGGATATTGCAGTCTCGTGCACCATATGATCCTTCTCCTGTTAGTAGATTCTCGAATCCGACGCTTAAATGATAGTTAACTGTAACGTTCAGGGCCTCTTAATGACGATGGAACACTCAAATTGCGTCGAGTGTCAATACATCTTCCTCCAGCCGACTTGTCTACAAGGGGAAATTGCTGCCTCGGGCTCCATGCGGTCCGTCTCCTGTGAGTCTAGATTTTCAAATCCTACGCGAAACTGATAGTGAATTGTAACGTTCAGGGCCTCCTAATGACGATGGAACACTCAAATTGCGTCGAGATTCAATACATCGGCCTTTCAGCGGACTTGTCTCCAAGAGGACATTGCAGTCTCGTGCACCATATGATCCTTCTCCTGTTAGTAGAATTTCGAATCCGACGCTGAAATGAAAGTCAACTGTAACGTTCAGGGCCTCCTAATGACGATGGAACATTCAAATTGCGTCGAGATTCAATACATCGACCTCCAGTCGACTTGTATCCAAGGGGATATTGCAGTCTCGTGCACCATATGATCCTTCTCCTGTTAGTAGATTTTCGAATCCGGCGCAAAAATGATAGTGAATTGTAACGTTCAGGGCCTCCTAATGCCGATGGAACACTCAAATTGCGTCGAGATTCAATACATCGGCCTCCAGCCGACTTGTCTCCAAGGGTCTATTACTGCCTCGGGCACCTTATGGTCGTTCTCCTGTGAGTCTAGATTTTCGAATCCGACGCAAAAATGATAGTTAATTGTAACGTTCAGGGCCTTGTAATGACGATGGAACACTCAAATTGCGTCGAGATTCAATACATCGGCCTCCAGCCGAATTGTCTTAAAAAGTCTGTTGCTGCCTCGGGCACCTTATGGTCGTTCTCCAGTGAGTCTAGATTTTCGAATCCGACGCAAAAATGATAGTTAATTGTAACGTTCAGGGCCTTCTAATGACGATGGAACTCTCAAATTGCGTCGAGATTCAATACATCGGCCAACAGCCGACTTGTCTCCAAGGGGATATCGCTGCCTCGGGCACCATGTGGTCCGTCTCCGGTGATTCTACGTTTTCGGATCCGACGCAAAACTCATAGTTAATTGTAACGTTCAGGGCCTCCTATTGGCGATGGAACATTCAAATTGCGTCGAGATTCAATACATCGAACTCCAGCCGACTTGTCTCCAAGGGTCTATTGCTGCCTCGGGCACCTTATGGTCGTTCTCCTGTAAGTCTAGATTTTCGAATCCGACGCATAAATGATAGTTAATTGTAACGTTCAGGGACTCCTAATGACGATGGAACACTCAAATTGCGTCGAGAGTCAATACATCGACCTCCAGTCGACTTGTATCCAAGGGGATATTGCAGTCTCGTGCACCATATGATCCTTCTCCTGTTAGTAGATTTTCGAATCCGACGCTAAAATGATGGTTATCTGTAACGTTCAGGGCCTCCTAATGCCGATGGAACACTCAAATTGCGTCGAGATTCAATACATCGGCCTCCAGCCGACTTGTCTCCAAGGGTCTATTGCTGCCTCGGGCACATTATGGTGGTTCTCCTGTGAGTCTAGATTTTCGAATCCGACGCAAAAATGATAGTTAATTGTAACGTTCAGGGCCTTGTAATGACGATGGAACACTCAAATTGCGTCGAGATTCAATACATCGGCCTCCAGCCGACTTGTCTCCAAGGGTCTGTTGCTGCCTCGGGCACGTTATGGTCGTTCTCCTGTGAGTTTAGATTTTCGAATCCGACGCGAAACTGATAGTTAATTGTAAGGTTCAGGGCCTCCTAATGACGATGGAACACTCAAATTGCGTCGAGATTCAATACATCGGCCTCCAGCGGACTTGTCTCCGAGGGGATATTGCTGTCTCCAGCACCATATGATCCTTCCCTTGTGAGTCTAGATTTTCGGATCCGACGCAAAAATGATAGTGAATAGTAACGTTCAGCGCCTCCTGATGACGATAGAACTCTCAAATTGCGTCGAGATTCAATACATCGTCCTCCAGCTGATTTGTCTCCAAGGGTCTGTTGCTGCCTCGGGCACGTTATGGTCGTTCTCCTGTGAGTTTAGATTTTCGAATCCGACGCGAAACTGATAGTTAATTGTAAGGTTCAGGGCCTCCTAATGACGATGGAACACTCAAATTGCGTCGAGATGCAATACATTGGCCTCCAGCGGACTTGTCTCCAAGGGGATATTGCTGTCTCGAGCACCGTATGAACTTCTCCTGTGGGTAGATTTTCGAATCCGACGCTAAAATGATTGTTAATTGTAACGTTCAGGGCCTCCTAATGACGATGGAACACTCAAATTGCGTCAAGAATCAATACATCGGTTTCCAGCCGACTTGTCTCCATGGGTCTATTGGCGCCTCGAGCACCGTATGAACTTCATCTGTGAGTAGATTTTCGAGTCCGACGCATAAATGATAGTTAATTGTAACGTTCGGGGACTCCTAAAGACGATGGAACACTCAAATTGCGTCGAGAGTCAATACATCGGCCTCCAGCCGACTTGTCTCCAAGGGTCTGTTGCTGCCTCGGGCACCTTATGGTCTTTCTCCTGTGAGTTTAGATTATCGAATCCGACGCAAAAATGATAGTTAATTGTAACGTTTAGGGCCTCCTAAAGACGATGGGACACTCAAATTGCGTCGAGATTCAATACAACGGCCTCCAGCCGACTTGTCTCCAAGGGTCTATTGCTGCCTCGGGCACCTTATGGTCGTTCTCCTGTGAGTCTGGATTTTCGAATCCGACGCAAAAATGATAGTTAATTGTAACGTTCAGGGCCTTGTAATGACGATGGAACACTCAAATTGCGTCGAGATTCAATACATCAGCCTCCAGTCGACTTGTATCCAAGGGGATATTCAGTCTCGTGCACCATATGATCCTTCTCCTGTTAGTAGATTCTCGAATCCGACGCTAAAATGATAGTTAACTGTAACGTTCATGGCCTCTTAATGTCGATGGAACACTCAAATTGCGTCGAGTGTCAATACATCTTCCTCCAGCCGACTTGTCTACAAGGGGAAATTGCTGCCTCGGGCTCCATGCGGTCCGTCTCCTGTGAGTCTAGATTTTCAAATCCTACGCGAAACTGATAGTGAATTGTAACGTTCAGCGCCTCCTAATGACGATGGAACACTCAAATTGCGTCGAGACTAGATACATCGGCCTCCAGCGGACTTGTCTCCAAGGGGACATTGCAGTCTCGTGCACCATATGATCCTTCTCCTGTTAGTAGAATTTCGAATCCGACGCTGAAATGATAGTTAACTGTAATGTTCAGGGCCTCCTAATGACGATGGAACACTCAAATTGCGTCGAGATTCAATACATCGACCTCCAGTCGACTTGTATCTAAGGGGATATTACAGTCTCGTGCACCATATGATCCTTCTCCTGTTAGTAGATTTTCGAATCCGGCGCAAAAATGATAGTGAATTGTAACGTTCAGGGCCTCCTAATGCCGATGGAACACTCAAATTGCGTCGAGATTCAATACATCGGCCTCCAGCCGACTTGTCTCCAAGGGTCTATTCTGCCTCGGGCACCTTATGGTCGTTCTCCTGTGAGTCTAGATTTTCGAATCCGACGCAAAAATGATAGTTAATTGTAACGTTCAGGGCCTTGTAATGACGATGGAACACTCAAATTGCGTCGAGATTCAATACATCGGCCTCCAGCCGACTTGTCTCCAAATGTCTGTTGCTGCCTCGGGCACCTTATGGTCGCTTTCCAGTGAGTCTCGATTTTCGAATCCGACGCAAAAGTGATAGTTAATTGTAACGTTCAGGGCCTTCTAATGACGATGGAACACTCAAATTGCGTCGAGATTCAATACATCGGCCAACAGCCGACTTGTCTCCAAGGGGATATCGCTGCCTCGGGCACCATGTGGTCCGTCTCCGGTGATTCTACGTTTTCGAATCCGACGCAAAACTCATAGTTAATTGTAACGTTCAGGGCCTCCTATTGGCGATGGAACACTCAAATTGCGTCGAGATTCAATACATCGACCTCCAGCCGACTTGTCTCCAAGGGTCTATTGCTGCCTCGGGCACCTTATGGTCGTTCTCCTGTGAGTCTAGATTTTCGAATCCGACGCATAAATGTTAGTTAATTGTAACGTTCAGGGACTCCTAATGACGATGGAACACTCAAATTGCGTCGAGAGTCAATACATCGACCTCCAGTCGACTTGTATCCAAGGGGATATTGCAGTCTCGTGCACAAAATGATCCTTCTCCTGTTAGTAGATTTTCGAATCCGACGCTAAAATGATAGTTATCTGTAACGTTCAGGGCCTTGTAACGACGATGGAACACTCAAATTGCGTCGAGATTCAATACATCTGCCTCCAGCCGACTTGTCTCCAAGGGTCTGTTGCTGCCTCGGGCACGTTATGGTCGTTCTCCTGTGAGTTTAGATTTTCGAATCCGACGCGAAACTGATAGTTAATTGTAAGGTTCAGGGCCTCCTAATGACGATGGAACACTCAAATTGCGTCGAGATTCAATACATCGGCCTCCAGCGGACTTGCCTCCAAGGGGATATCGCTGCCTCGGTCACCACATGGTCCGTCTCCGGTGATTCTACGTTTTCGAATCCGATGCAAAACTCATAGTTAATTGTAACGTTCAGGGCCTCCTATTGGCGATGGAATACTCAAATTGCGTCGAGATTCAATACATCGGCCTCCAGCGGACTTGTCTCCAAGGGGATATTGCTGTCTCGGGCAGCATATGATCCTTCTCCCTTGAGTCTAGATTTTCGGATCCGACGCGAAACTGATAGTTAATTGTAAGGTTCGGGCCTCCTAATGACGATGGAACACTCAAATTGCGTCGAGATGCAATACATTGGCCTCCAGCCGACTTGTCTCCAAGGGGATATTGCTGTCTCGAGCACCGTATGAACTTCTCCTGTGAGTAGATTTTCGAATCCGACTCTAAAATAATTGTTAATTGTAACGTTCAGGGCCTCCTAATGACGATGGAACACTCAAATTGCGTCAATAATCAATACATCGGTTTCCAGCCGACTTGTCTCCATGGGTCTATTACTGCCTCGAGCACCGTATGAACTTCTCCTGTGAGTAGATTTTCGCATCCGACGCATAAAAGATAGTTAATTGTATCGTTCAGGGACTCCTAAAGACGATGGAACACTCAAATTGCGTCGAGAGTCAATACATCGACCTCCAGTCGACTTGTATCCAAGGGGATATTGCAGTCTCGTGCACCATATGATCCTTCTCCTGTTAGTAGATTTTCGAATCCGACGATAAAATGATAGTTAGTTGTAACGTTCAGGGCCTCCTAATGACGATGGAACACTCAAATTGCGACGAGATTCAATACATCGTCCTCCAGCCGACTTGTCTCCAAGGGTCTATTGCTGCCTCGGGCACCAAATGGTCGTTCTCCTGTGAGTCTAGATTTTCGAATCCGACGCATAAATGATAGTTAATTGTAACGTTCAGGGACTCCTAATGACGATGGAACACTCAAATTGCGTCGAGAGTCAATACATCGACCTCCAGTCGACTTGTATCCAAGGGGATATTGCAGTCTCGTGCACCATATGATCCTTCTCCTGTTAGTAGATTTTCGAATCCGACGCTAAAATGATAGTTAACTGTAACGTTCAGGGCCTCCTAATGCCGATGGAACACTCAAATTGAGTCGAGATTCAATACATCGGCCTCCAGCCGACTTGTCTCCAAGGGTCTATTGCTGCCTCGGGCACCTTATGGTCGTTCTCCTGTGAGTCTAGATTTTCGAGTCCGACGCAAAAATGATAGTTAATTGTAACGTTCAGGGCCTTGTAATGACGATGGAACACTCAAATTGCGTCGAGATTCAATACATCGGCCTCCAGCCGACTTGTCTCCAAGGGTCTGTTGCTGCCTCGGGCAACTTGTGGTCGTTCTCCTGTGAGTTTAGATTTTCGAATCCGACGCGAAACTGATAGTTAATTGTAAGGTTCAGGGCCTCCTGATGACGATGGAACACTAAAATTGCGTCGAGAGTCAATACATCGGCCTCCAGCGGACTTGTCTCCAAGGGGATATTGCTGTCTCGGGCACCATATGATCCTTCTCCTGTGAGTCTAGATTTTCGAGTCCGACGCAAAAATGATAGTGAATAGTAACGTTCAGCGCCTCCTGATGACGATAGAACTCTCAAATTGCGTCGAGATTCAACACATCGTCCTCCAGCTGATTTGTCTCCAAGGGTCTGTTGCCGCCTCGGGCACCTTATGGTCGTTCTCCTGTGAGTTTAGATTTTCGAATCCGACGCGAAACTGATAGTTAATTGTAAGGTTCAGGGCCTCCTAATGACGATGGAACACTCAAATTGCGTCGAGATTCAATACATCGGCCTCCAGCCGACTTGTCTCCAAGGGGATATTGCTGTCTCGAGCACCGTATGAACTTCTCCTGTGAGTAGATTTCCGAATCCGACGCTAAAATGATTGTTAATTGTAACGTTCAGGGCCTCCTAATGACGATGGAACACTCAAATTGCGTCAAGAATCAATACATCGGTTTCCAGCCGACTTGTCTCCAAGGGTCTATTGCTGCCTCGAGCACCGTATGAACTTCTCCTGTGAGTAGATTTTCAAATCCGACGCATAAATGATAGTTAATTGTAACGTTCAGGGACTCCTAAAGACGATGGAACACTCAAATTGCGTCGAGAGTCAATACATCGACCTCCAGTCGACTTGTATCCAAGGGGATATTGCAGTCTCGTGCACCATATGATCCTTCTCCTGGTAGTAGATTTTCGAATACGACGCTAAAATGATAGTTAACTGTAACGTTTAGGGCCTCCTAATGACGATGGGACACTCAAATTGCGTCGAGATTCAATACATCGTCCTCCAGCCGACTTGTCGCCTAGGGGATATTGCTGTCTCGGGCACAATATGATCCTTCTCCTGTGAGTCTAGATTTTCGAATCCGACGCAATAATGATAGTGAATTGTAACGTTCAGCGCCTCCTAATGACGATAGAAGACTCAAATTACGTCGAGATTCAATACATCGTCCTCCAGCCGATTTGTCTCCAAGGGGATATTGCTGCCTCGGGCACCAAATGGTCCGTCTGCTGTGAGTCTAGATTTTCGATTCCGACGAAAAACTGATAGTTAATTTTAACATTCAGGGCCTCCTAATGACGATGGAACACTATGATGTATCATGCAGCGTAACTTGCTGTGACAGTGCGAGAGAGTGACAAAGATATTGTTTATTACTCTGTGGCGGACAGCGCTCACATAATTATTCTTAGGATATAGTTTTTGTTTGTTCTGGTTAAGAGTAATTTTTAGTAGAAGAGAGCCATTCTTGTGATGTAAAAAAATCGACGCCATTGCGTGTTTTTGATTCTCATTGTAAAATATAAGTGCATATGGAAGGAAATCAGTTAATAGAACAATAAAATATTGTTCATTTCAAGAAGGTACGTCTTATTATACACCCAGCGATGTACTGCTATTGTGATTTACTAATAAACACCAGTTGAGAACAGTTCCGACGGGAGCGTTCAGTTCTAGTGAAATAGTTCGATGTTTTCTTCGGAAAAGAAGTCACTTCATGGATCATTCAAATCCACAATAGTAACTGGACATTTCTCAGAACTTAAAGCAATCTGATTGCTATGCAACCGAGCCCCGAAGAATATTTCTCCGTATTTTGGTTACCACTTTCAGCTCAACACGGTATCTGCCGCATCTGGAGCAGATTTCTACAACAGCGGAAGCGTGTAATCGCCATCAGTTTCACACACCGCCCTGTGTACGCTGTATGTATTTACCCACAACAGTGAACATACAGTTACTCACACAAATAGAAAGACAATACTAGGTGGTGTGGCGAAACATTTCAGTATAATGGCCCTGTAGAGCTAACAGTAATTAGCCTAGTAATAAGAGGAGTCGTTATAAATGTCTACCGTTAGACAGGACACGATCCTGATACAACACTCATAGTGAACCTGCAATACAAATATGTTAGTAATTTAGTAAGTAATGTTTCATTGTGTGTATATATGTCTAGTCTTATAGAGTAACTACATTATAGTCCTTTTGTATGTTTCATGCTAACTGAACGTGCGGGAGTATCTTGTGAAGAGAACGAGTGCGCCTTCCCAGCAGCCGAGCAGAAACTTCAAAAAGGCCAGAACATTTGAATTACTAGCTTTCTTGAGCATTTATGCATTGTGGTGACCCCTCATGTAGAAATTTTCTAAGTATAAATAGAGTTGCTATATTACTTTTACTAGAATTCCAGTATTTCAGTAGATATAGTAAGACAACATTTTATGTGTTATCTATGCACTGTTTTTGTGTCACATTATAAAGTGTACATTAACAGCATTAGGACATTAACGTTTTTGCGTGTGTAAAAGTTTAATAGTCACTTTTGTGGGACTTATTTAGAGGAGAAACTGTCAATTGCTCATTTACATGGTGATAACTAGATCTATGTTCAAAGCCAATAAGCAAGCACGCATCACAATGCCACAAAATGAATTAAATAGTGTGAATGCATCGTCAACTATTGCCACAGAATTTAATACCGCCGTAGTTAGCGATATGTCGATTACGGCTGAGCAACCAGCAATAATTAATGCGCTCATGCCGTCGACACAAACGGTTGCTAGTTCCGACATTCATATGTCGAAAGAAGTCCAGAGAAATATGCAGCAACCAACAAACAACATGAATTTCATCTCTGACACAGACGCGTGCGAAAACGGAATGACTGTACCGAAAATTGTGTCGGTACAATCCTCATTAAGCCCAGTGCAATCGCCAATTGCTGAGAATACCGATTTGTTATCCCAGCTGATGTCAAGTTTGACTGTCATAACACAAGGGATTAAAGCATTGGAAACATCGCAATCTAATCTTGCAACGGCACAATCCACGTTTGCAAACGACATGAATCGTAGATTCCAGGCATTGGAGAGTGCGCAATTTAATTTGGCTCAGGAGCAATCTAATAAACTAAAAGAAATAAATGATAAGATTACTGAAAAATTCCAGAGTTTGGAAACAAAGCAGAGTCACTTGATTACCAGTCAGGCACAACTCATAGTTACACAAGAACAACAGTATCAGGAATTAACAAACAAATACAAAGACATCTTATGTCGTCAAGATACACTAAATCATCAAGTGCAAGAAGTTATTCATGTACAGAACACTATTGCGCAAGACGTGAATACAATTAAGCACGATAACGAGCAAGCTGTCATTGAGCTTACTCGGAGGATAGACACTCTCAGTCTCGAAGGCGAGAAACACATAGAGAAACTTTTCAATGAACATAAGATCGCATTTTCTAAGGACATTGAAGATTGGGCGAAAGAGCAAACCGAGACAGTGCGAAATTATGTTGACAAAACCTTGAAAGAAACGGTTTCTAACGTGCAAGTTAATAACGAAGCTGCACAAGAACAACTTAAGGCAGAAGTTAAAGAGATTAAGGAGAATATAGGAGATGAATTTCCTGCTTGGAAAGCAAAGATAGAAAATACATTAAAAGCATGCCAGCAAGGTCTAGTTAATACTAGAGGGGCACATACTACTTGCAGTTTATCAAAAGCAGACATTATTCCTGATGAAACCAGTGAAACCGAATCCATGCAACAATATCCATGTACTGGTGCATATTTACGTAATCAACCAGAAACAAATTATCGAGATTATCATTCACCGCGTAGTAGCCACCAGAATACACCTGTGACTATGAATGAAGAAAAAATGCTTAAATATCGTCATTTCCAGATATTTATTCCCGAAAGGAAGTCGATCAATCCCGTGGTATTTATCAAGCAATTTAAAGGGATATTGCCGCGAATGTGGACTGAGCAACAAAAAATTATGTACGTTGCAGGATTCATACATGGAGATGGATCGATGTGGGCGTCAGAAGCATCCGATTGGTGGCAAGATTATGACCAATTTGAACGCGCTTTCTTGCACAAATACTGGAATAAAGGTGTACAAGAAAGACTACGTAAGGAAGTTTTTGACCCACAACCTTTTTCTTTCAAAAATGGATCTTTAAGAAAGTATTTCGAGAAGTATATAAATAAAAGTAAATACTGGAATGAACCAATCCCGACGCAGGATATCATTCGAATATTAAAGGGCAAACTTCCACTTGAAGTTAAGGAAAAACTTCTACATGTGCCTGAACAACATGTGGAAGATTTTCTAGCCACATTGGATTCAATAGACATTCTGTTCGAAGAGTCTCGTATGCGCTATAACCAACCAAGTTACCAACCTAACAAATACAATAGTAACAACAAACAGTATGGAAACAAACCTTTTGCACACAATTCACCAAACCCACAAGTGAATTATTTCCAGAAAAACGTGAAATTTGGTAACGAAAATTCCGACAAGTGTAATCATGACCAACAATGTGAACAAACATATAAACGGAAATGGAGGAAGAATAATAAGAAGAGGAAAGGATACTATCAAGAAGGGAATTATCAGCAAAAACGCCGATATCAGCAACCAACCCAAGAATATCACAACCAACCACAAACTTCAGGTTGGATACCAAATGATAATGCAAATGAATGGAGAAATCAACCACCAATAATAACCGACGTAACGGAGCAGACATCTACTAATAATGGACAATCGTCAAACTAAACTCGACTGTCAGAAGCCCCGACGGTGCAGTCGAGGTAGATTTCAGGGGCGAAAATTCAAGCGTCAATTTCTTTCGGTACAATGATGGCAAATTATTAATAGAAGAACTTCAGCAGGATATGATGCCTTGTCAAGAGGAACATATCACTGTACCTATTGCGAAAATTCAGGCGGCGATTGAAGGCATTACTGTGCAAGTTACTTTAGATACAGGAGCAGCAGTAAATGTCATTTCTGAGAAGTTATTTCAAAGAATACTTCAGAAAGCAGATCCACCGATTTTTCCTGTTCAATGTTGTAGAATTGTGGGTCCTACTGGTCATAAGTCTTCTCAGGTTAAAGTGCAGACTCAACTCCAGTTAGATATAGGAAATGTAGCTATAAATTGCACGTTCCTTGTAATAAAAAAATTGGTTGAGGACTGTATCCTGGGTATAGATGAATTTAGAGAGAGAAATTGGCATATCGATTTTTCTCTAGGCCGTGCCAGTTTTACAACAATGGATCAGAAACATCAAGTGAATCTTCTCAGGGAATATAGTACCCATGGAAAGTATTGTCATGGACGAAAGCTGCAAATAAAGTGGATACATAGCAAACCTGTAAGGTATTACAAAATTAATTATTTGCAACCAGTTTTAAACCCTAAAGATATGGTATATGAAAAGGTACAAGAACCTGAATATTTGCAACAACACCAAAGAAAGCAATTATATGATCTTCTACAGGAATATCATGAAGTCTTTCAAGAAAGACCTGGTGTAATCAAGGGATACACATGCCATTTAGATGTGATACCACACCAAGTTTTCTGCCGTATTTTTTATCCAGTACCGTGGCACCAACGAAAGGCAGTTGATGCGGAAATCCACCAGATGCTTGAATGGGATCTGATCGAACCTTCGACGAGTCCATACTGTAGTCCGCTTCATGTTGTCTCGAAAAAGGGAGGAAAAGTTCGTCTCGTGCTAGACGCACGGCAGATAAATAAGATTATCATGCCCGTGCGAACTCACCCGGAAAACATCGATGAGCTAATTCAAAGGTTCGAGGGGATGAAATACTTAACAAATATTGATTTGAGAAGTTCATTTTGGCAGGTGGCTCTAGACGAACCATCAAAAAAGTACACCGCATTTGTACATGCAGGTAGAAGCTATCAATTTAAGGTTTTACCTTTTGGGCTAAACGTGAGCTCAGGAGTTTTTATAAATGCTCTAGATCATGCATTAGGACCTGCACTTCGAAGCAATTTAACTTTATTTGTGGACGACATGCTCATAGCTACGAGCACATGGGAGGAGCACGTTGATTTATTGAGAAGAGTGTTAGAACGTTTCAAGGAAGCAGGCATAACCGCAAATCTGCAAAAGTCCCATTTTGCTCGAGATAAAATCAAATTTTTGGGTCATCTTATAAATGAAAAAGGCATCTTACCGGACTCCGAGAAACTAAAGGCAATCAAAAACTTTGCAGTTCCAACAACAAAAAGACAGTTAAAGGGCTTCCTCGGAGTTGTCTCTTTTTTCAGGCGTTTCATTCACGACCACTCTATTAATGCAGAACCGTTGTACAGCTTGTTGCGCAAAAATACTCCGTGGGTGTGGACGCAACAATGTCGGAATGCATTTGAAGCAATAAAACATGCCTTAGTCAATTCACAAATATTATATCATCCGGATATGAGCCAAGAATTCGGTTTAATGGCAGATGCTTCGGAAATTGGAATAGGTTCATGCCTCTTCCAAGTAAAGATGATAGATAGGAAATCAACTTTCTGTCCAATAGCTTTTGCTAGCCGACTCTTAACTACTTGTGAAAGAACATATACGACTACCGAAAGGGAAGCATTGGCCGTAGTCTGGTCATTTAAGAAATTTTACTATTACTTATATGGAGCGAAGACAACAGTATACTGTGACCACAAAGCGTTAAGTTTTTTGCAAACATGTAAATTATTACATCCAAGATTAGCAAGATGGACGCTCTCACTCCAAGAGTTTCAATTTGAAATTAAATACCTAAGCGGACAGGATAATTTCATTGCTGATGCACTGTCTAGAATGCCAGATGGAGATTTGTCAACTATCAACATCACCGGCAATCCGTCCGAATTTAATGTTCTTATAATGACTGATAGAATATATAGGAAACATTTTCTTGACATGTGTAAGAACATGGAAAAACTACAGAATGAAGATCCTCGTTGGCATTCAATAAAGGAAACTTTAGCAAAGCCTGGAAACGATGATCTGAAGAGACTGTACAAAGTTGAGGACGATGTCTTATTTTTCAAAGGGCATCTTGATTCAGATAATTGGAAGGTGTGTATTCCCGAGAAGAATGAGAATGACTTAATTTTGCACACGCACATCACTTGGGGACATTTTGGAGTATTAAAGTGTGCTCGGAAGATTCAAGCATATTGCTACTTCCCAAATATTCGCAGGAAAGTGCACAGACAATTAAGGAAATGTAAAATTTGTCAGCTAGCCAAACCAGGAAACTTTTGTGTGAAAGATTTCCTACATCCTATTATACCCACTAAACCGCTGTCAATCATTTCGGTCGACGTCTGTGGTCCTCTACCATCATCAAGGGGAGGATGCAAATATATTGTAGCTTTTCTTGATATATTCACTAAGTATGTCAAACTTTATCCATTAAAATCAGCTACTGCTGCATCCATAGCCAAGAAGCTAGTCAAAGATTATATAGTCAAAGTAGGCAAACCGGAAGCTATTCTTTCTGACAATGGGTCAATGTTCACTGGATTTCGTTGGAGGCAAACATTAGCCAGTTGTGGTATAAAACAAATTCTAACATCAGTGTACCACCCTTCGGCGAATCCCGTGGAACGAATTTTTCGTGAATTAAACCAGTTCATGAGAACATATTGCCACAACCAGCAACCAAAATGGATCGATTATCTTCACGATTTTCAGGAAATTGTAAACAATATGCCACATACTACGACAGAATACACCCCATACGAACTGATGTTTGGAAAACAGGAACAGAATGACTGGATTCGACCAATTCCTAAAGTAGCTATTAACAAAATAGACCTACAAAATAAAGTACGACAATCCTTACTCAATATAATGGACAAGGAAAGAAAAAGGAAAATATATTTTGACAATCGACTTGGAAAAATAAAAACATATAAAGTGAAAGACCAAGTTTTAGGAAAAACTCATCCTAAGGCTTCACTTAGACAGAGGAAGAACACAAAATGGCAATTATTGTATCAAGGACTATTTGTGATTACAAAAATACCCCATCCAGGAACTTATGTTTTGAAGGATGTGAAGAATGGAAAGGTGAAAGGAATGTATCCTCATCACTTGTTAAAGCAATTTCATGATGACTGAAGATTCTGAATATTGAAAATACTATTCTTATCAAATAATATTGATTAGAGAATTTTCACTAAACCTATGAATCATACTTAGGATAGTTTCTTTTTTTTGCAATTTAGTAGTTAGTTTTCTTTTCAGGCATACTGTACGAGAGATATGCAGACATTATGTATAGGTTTTCCACTGTAAGGATAAGTTTTCTTTTCAGTATGCAGAGAATTTAGCTATAGTATGAACGATTTCTTTTAAAAAAAATTTATTTAGTAGATAGTAATTTCAATCAGGTTTCACAATGCATAATGACCATGGGTTAGTGACTCAAATGAATCTGGTCTATGGCAAGATATTTTTTCTTATGTCAACTTAACAATCTCAATGTATGTTTGTATTTGCTTTTTTACTCGCTGAGCTGAAGTCATGCTGTTCGGAAGGGGTAACCCGTTCTCAGTTTTAAAAGGACGCCTATTACTTTGTTTCAATCTTTTGTGATGAACATTGTCTTTAGAATTGTACTATTGTTGTAACATACCTGTGTATGTAAATTATGTTATATCAATTGTTGCTCGCGAAGTTACCAACTGAGCGAATGCCTTTCAGTTATAAGCCCATCAACAAGTGTTAAAGTCCATCTGAAAGATGACGAGCATAAGTTGACACGGCAGCTCCAGTTGGATTTGTGTATAGTGCATCCTAGGGTTTTTGATAGAAATGAAGAACACCTTACGACTTCCGAATATTTCGAATTCAGGACAGAGAATTATAAAGAACTTTAGATTAGATTCTATTTCAGCTCAGCATAGATCAAACACCTTTTCCACGGAACTTACACTGACTCTTATTTTCATGTTAACCATATGCGGAAAACCATAATACCCACGAGGAGACGGTGAAATGGGAATAGAATTCAATCAGTTACCCGGAGATGACTGATAGAAGGGAATCGTAGATGGACGTAAACCAACGCGTCGACGGTTCACCTCAAGACACAGAAGATTAACAGTGTTGTGTTTCTTTTGTGAACAGTGTTTAAATTCATTCAACAAAAAAAATCCATATTGTAAATATTTTTTTTTTATTTTCCATTGTAATTCAATTAATTATCCTTGCAAATGAGAAATACGAGGATGGTAAATCTACCCCGTGGTTTTCCTTGGTTTTCCTTTGTGGGGCTTGCCCGAATGGCTAGATTATCCGTTTGAGACATCCCAAGGCGAGTGACAGAAGCTTTGAGTGATGATGAAAAAGGTTTCTGATCACATCTCATGCCATCCTCGACAAACGAATAAAAGCAAGCATGTAAGCTATGCATATATGCTGCATCAGGAATTCAGCACAGCCTTTGTCAGCAGTATATGCACCCCAATCTATAATTTACATTTAGATAGTCATTCACTAATACCAAAATATCATAAGAAATACAGTGGACATTAATACTCTAGTGGACATTAATACAGCGTCATAAACAATCACCGATATAGTGTTGTGTGAACGCTCGTGTTTGTTTTTGCCCAAAAACGTTCGTCCACAAGAGGGGCATATATGATGTATCATGCAGCGTAACTTGCTGTGACAGTGCGAGAGAGAGACAAAGATATTGTTTATTACTCTGTGGCGGACAGCGCTCACATAATTATTCTTAGGATATAGTTTTTGTTTGTTCTGGTTAAGAGTAATTTTTAGTAGAAGAGAGCCATTCTTGTGATGTAAAAAAATCGACGCCATTGCGAGTTTTTGATTCTCATTGTAAAATATAAGTGCATATGGAAGGAAATCAGTTAATTGAACAATAAAATATTGTT
The DNA here is from genome assembly GCF_021461395.2 of Schistocerca americana. NCBI lineage: Eukaryota > Metazoa > Arthropoda > Insecta > Orthoptera > Acrididae > Schistocerca > Schistocerca americana. Next base: position 86,856 of record NW_025726697.1, read on the forward strand.
CATTTCAAGAAGGTACGTCTTATTATACACCCAGCGATGTACTGCTATTGTGATTTACTAATAAACACCAGTTGAGAACAGTTCCGACGGGAGCGTTCAGTTCTAGTGAAATAGTTCGATGTTTTCTTCGGAAAAGAAGTCACTTCATGGATCATTCAAATCCACAATAGTAACTGGACATTTCTCAGAACTTAAAGCAATCTGATTGCTATGCAACCGAGCCCCGAAGAATATTTCTCCGTATTTTGGTTACCACTTTCAGCTCAACACGGTATCTGCCGCATCTGGAGCAGATTTCTACAACAGCGGAAGCGTGTAATCGCCATCAGTTTCACACACCGCCCTGTGTACGCTGTATGTATTTACCCACAACAGTGAACATACAGTTACTCACACAAATAGAAAGACAATACTAGGTGGTGTGGCGAAACATTTCAGTATAATGGCCCTGTAGAGCTAACAGTAATTAGCCTAGTAATAAGAGGAGTCGTTATAACACTCAAATTGCGTCGCGATCCAATACATCGTCCTCCAGGCGACTTGTCTCCAAGGGTCTATTGCTGCCTCGGGCACCTTATGGTCGTCCTCCTGTGAGTCTAGATTTTTGATCCGACGCAAAAATGATAGTTAATTGTAACGTTCAGGGCCTTCTAATGACGATGGAACACTCAAATTGCGTCGAGATTCAATACATCGGCCTCCAGCCGACTTGTCTCCAAGGGGATATCGCTGCCTCGGGCACCACATGGTCCGTCTCCGGTGATTCTACGTATTCGAATCCGACGCAAAACTCATAGTTAATTGTAACGTTCAGGGCCTCCTATTGGCAATGGAACACTCAAATTGCGTCGAGATTCAATACATCGACCTCCAGCCGACTTGTCTCCAAGGGTCTATTGCTGCCTCGGGCACCTTATGGTCATTCTCCTGTGAGTTTAGATTATCGAATCCGACGCAAAAATGATAGTTAATTGTAACGTTTAGGGCCTCCTAATGACGATGGAACACTCAAATTGCGTCGAGATTCAATACATCGGCCTCCAGCCGACTTGTCTCCAAGGGTCTGTTGCTGCCTCGGGCACCTTATGGTCGTTCTCCTGTAAGTTTAGATTATCGAATCCGACGCAAAAATGATAGTTAATTGTAACGTTTAGGGCCTCCTAATGCCGATGGATCTCTCAAATTGCGTCGAGAGTCAATACATCGACCTCCAGCCGACTTGTCTCCAAGGGTCTAATGCTGCCTCGGGCACCTTATGGTCGTTCTCTTGTAAGTCTAGATTTTCGAATCCGTCGCAAAAATGATAGTTAATTGTAACGTTCAGGGCCTTCTAATGACGATGGAACACTCAAATTGCGTCGAGAGTCAATACATCGACCTCCAGTCGACTTGTATCCAATTGGATATTGCAGTCTCGTGCACCATATGATCCTTCTCCTGTTAGTAGATTTTCGAATCCGACGCTAAAGTGATAGTTAACTGTAACGTTCAGGGCCTCCTAATGCCGATGGAACACTCAAATTGCGTCGAGATTCAATACATCGGCCTCCAGCCGACTTGTCTCCAAGGGTCTATTGCTGCCTCGGGCACCTTATGGTCGTTCTCCTGTGAGTCTAGATTTTCGAATCCGACGCAAAAATGATAGTTAATTGTAACGTTCAGGGCCTTGTAACGACGATGGAACACTCAATTTGCGTCGAGATTCTATACATCGGCCTGCAGCGGACTTGTCTCCAAGGGGATATTGCTGTCTCGGGCACCATATGATCCTTCTCCTGTTAGTCTAGATTTTCGAATCCGACGCAAAAATGATAGTGAATAGTAACGTTCAGCGCCTCTTGATGACGATAGAACTCTCACATTGCGTCGAGATTCAATACATCGGCCTCCAGCGGACTTGTCTCCAAGGGGATACTGCTGTCTCGAGCACCGTATGAACTTCTCCTATGAGTAGATTTTCGAATCCGACGCTAAAATGATTGTTAATTGTAACGTTCAGGGCCTCCTAATGACGATGGAACACTCAAATTGCGGCCAAGAATCAATACATCGGTTTCCAGCCCACTTGTCTCCAAGGGTCTATTGCTGCCTCGAGCACCGTATGAACTTCTCCTGTGAGTAGATTTTCGAATCCGACGCATAAATGATAGTTAATTGTAACATTCAGGGACTCCTAAAGACGATTAAACACTCAAATTGCGTCGAGAGTCAATACATCGACCTCCAGTCGACTTGTATACAAGGGGATATTGCAGTCTCGTGCACCATATGATCCTTCTCCTGTTAGTAGATTTTCGAATCCGACGCTAAAATGATAGTTAACTGTAACGCTCAGGGCCTCCTAATGCCGATGGAACACTCAAATTGCGTCGAGATTCAATACATCGGCCTCCAGCCGACTTGTCTCCAAGGGTCTATTGCTGCCTCAGGCACCTAATGGTCGTTCTCCTGTGAGTTTAGATTTTCGAATCCGACGCGAAACTGATAGTGAATAGTAACGTTCAGCGCCTCTTGATGACGATAGATCTCTCAAATTGCGTCGAGATTCAATACATCGTCCTCCAGCAGATTTGTCTCCGAAGGGGATATTGCTGCCTCGGGCACCAAATGGTAAATCTCCTGTGAGTCTAGATTTTCGAATCCGACGCAAAAATGATAGTTAATTGTTACGTTCAGGGCCTTGTAATGACGATGGAACACTCAAATTGCGTCGTGATTCAATACATCGGCCTCCAGCCGACTTGTCTCCAAGGGTATGTTGGTGCCTCGGGCACCTTATGGTCGTTCTCCTGTGAGTTTAGATTTTCGAATCCGACGCGAAACTGATAGTTAATTGTAAGGTTCAGGGCCTCCTAATCACGATGGAACACTCAAATTGCGTCGAGATTCAATACATCGGCCTCCAGCGGACTTGTCTCCAAGGGGATATTGCTGTCTCGGGCACCATATGATCCTTCTTTTGTGAGTCTAGATTTTCGAATCCGACGCAAAAATGATAGTGAATAGTAACGTTCAGCGCCTCCTGATGACGATAGAACTCTCAAATTGCGTCGAGATTCAATACATCGTCCTCCAGCTGATTTGTCTCCAAGGGTCTGTTGCTGCCTCGGGCACCTTATGGTCGTTCTCCTGTGAGTTTAGATTTTAGAATCCGACGCGAAACTGATAGTTAATTGTAAGGTTCAGGGCCTCCTAATGACGATGGAACACTCAAATTGCGTCGAGATTCAATATATCGGCCTCCAGCCGACTTGGCTCCAAGGGGATATTGCTGTCTCGGGCACAATATGATCCTTCTCCTGTGAGTCTAGATTTTCGAATCCGACGCAAAAATGATAGTGAATTGTAACGTTCAGCGCCTCCTAATGACGATAGTAGACTCAAATTGCGTCGAGATTCAATACATCGTCCTCCAGCCGATTTGTCTCCAAGGGGATATTGCTGCCTCGGGCACCAAATGGTCCGTCTGCTGTGAGTCTAGATTTTCGAATCCGACGAAAAACTGATAGTTAATTCTAACATTCAGGGCCTCCTAATGACGATGGAACACTCAAATTGCGTCGCGATCCAATACATCGTCCTCCAGCCGACTTGTCTCCAAGGGTCTAATGCTGCCTCGGGCACCTTATGGTCGTTCTCTTGTAAGTCTAGATTTTCGAATCCGACGCAAAAATGATAGTTAATTGTAACGTTCAGGGCCTCCTAATGACTATGGAACTCTCAAATTGCGTCGAGATTCAATACATCGTCCTCCAGCAGACTTGTCTCCAAGGGTCTATTGCTGCCTCGGGCACCTTATGGTCGTTCTCCTGTGAGTTTAGATTATCGAATCCGACGCAAAAATGATAGTTAATTGTAACGTTTGGGGCCTCCTAATGACGATGGAACACTCAAATTGCGTCGAGATTCAACACATCGGTCTCCAGCCGACTTGTCTCCAAGGGTCTGTTGCTGCCTCGGGCACCTTATGGTCGTTCTCCTGTGAGTTTAGATTATCGAATCCGACGCAAAAATGATAGTTAATTGTAACGTTTAGGGCCTCCTAATGACGATGGGACACTCAAATTGCGTCGAGATTCAATACATCGTCCTCCAGCCGACTTGTCTCACTGGGGATATTACTGCCTCGGGCCTCTTATGTTCGCTCTCATGTGAGTCTAGATTTTCGAATCCGACGCGAAACTGATTGTTAATTGTAACGTTCAGGGCTTCCTAATGACGATGGAACACTCGAATTGCCTCGAGATTCAATACATCGGCATTCAGCCGATTTGTCTCCAAGGGTCTATTGCTGCCTCGGGCACCGTATGGCCGTTCCCCTGTGAGTCAACATTTTAGAATCCGACGCAAAACTGATAGTTAAATGTAATGCTCAGGGCCTCTTAATGACGATGGAACACTGAAATTGCGTCGAGAGTCAATACATCTTCCTCCAGCCGACTTGCCTACAAGGGGATATTTCTGTCTCGGGCACCATATGATCCTTCTCCTGTGAGTCTAGATTTTCGAATCCGACGCATAAATGATAGTGAATAGTAACGTTCAGCGCCTCCTGATGATGATAGAACTCTCAAATTGCGTCGAGATTCAATACATCGTCCTCCAGCTGATTTGTCTCCGAGGGGATATTGCTGCCTCTATCACCAAATGGTCCGTCTCCAGTGAGTCTGGATTTTTGAATCCGACGCAAAAATGATAGTGAATAGTAACGTTCAGCGCCTCCTGATGACGATAGAACTCTCAAATTGCGTCGAGATTCAATACATCGTCCTCCAGCTGATTTGTCTCCAAGGGTCTGTTGCTGCCTCGGGCACCTTATGGTCGTTCTCCAGTGAGTTTAGATTTTCGAATCCGACGCGAAACTGATAGTTAATTGTAAGGTTCAGGGCCTCCTAATGACGATGGAACACTCAAATTGCGTCGAGATTCAATACATCGGCCTCCAGCGGACTTGTCTCCAAGGGGATATTGCTGTCTCGACCACGGTATAACTTCTCCTGTGAGTAGATTTTCGAATCCGACGCTAAAATGATTGTTAATTGTAACGTTCCGGGCCTCCTAATGACGATGGAACACTCAAATTGCGTCAAGAATCAATACATCGGTTTCCAGCCGACTTGTCTCCAAGGTTCTATTGCTGCCTCGAGCACCGTATGAAATTCTCCTGTGAGTAGATTTTCGAATCCGACGCATAAATGATAGTTAATTGTAATGTTCAGGGACTCCTAAAGACGATGGAACACTCAAATTGCGTCGAGAGGCAATACTTCGACCTCCAGTCGACTTGTATCCAAGGGGATATTGCAGTCTCGTGCACCATATGATCCTTCTCCTGTTAATAGATTTTCGAATCCGACGCTAAAATGATAGTTAACTGTAACGTTCAGGGGCTCCTAATGCCGATGGAACACTCAAATTGCGTCGAGATTTAATACATCGGCCTCCAGCCGACTTGTCTCCAAGGGTCTATTGCTGCCTCTGGCACCTTATGGTCGTTCTCCTGTGAGTCTAGATTTTCGAATCCGACGCAAAAATGATAGTTAATTGTAACGTTCAGGGCCTCCTATTTTCGATGGAACACTCAAATTGCGTCGAGAGTCAATACATCGAACTCCAGTCGACTTGTATCCAAGGGGATATTGCAGTCTCGTGCACCATATGATCCTTCTCCTGTTAGTAGATTTTCGAATCCGACGCTAAAATGATAGTTAACTGTAACGTTCAGGGCCTCCTAATGACGATGGAACACTCAAATTGCGTCGAGATTCAATACATCGGCCTCCAGCCGACTTGGCTCCAAGGGGATATTGCTGTCTCGGGCACAATATGATCCCTCTCCTGTGAGTCTAGATTTTCGAATCCGACGCAAAAATGATAGTGTATTGTAATGTTCAGCGCCTCCTAATGACGATAGAAGACTCAAATTGCGTCGAGATTCAATACACCGTCCTCCAGCCGATTTGTCTCCAAGGGGATATTGCTGCCTCGGGCACCAAATGGTCCGTCTGCTGTGAGACTAGATTTTCGAATCCGACGAAAACTGAAAGTTAATTGTAACATTCAGGGCCTCCTAATGACGATGGAACACTCAAATTGCGTCGCGATCCAATACATCGTCCTCCAGCCGACGTGTCTCCAAGGGTCTAATGCTGCCTCGGGCACCATATGGTCGTTCTCTTGTAAGTCTAGATTTTCGAATCCGACGCAAAAATGATAGTTAATTGCAACGTTCAGGTCCTCCTAATGACGACGGAACTCTCAAATTGCGTCGAGATTCAACACATCGTCCTCCAGCCGACTTGTCTCCAAGGGTCTATTGCTGCCTCGGGCACCTAATGGTCGTTCTCCTGTGAGTCTAGATTTTCGAATCCGACGCAAAAATGATAGTTAATTGTAACGTTCAGGGCCTTCTAATGACGATGGAACACTCAAATTGCGTCGAGATTCAATACATCGGCCTCCAGCCGACTTGTCTCCAAGGGGATATCGCTGCCTCGGGCACCACATGGTCCGTCTCCGGTGATTCTACGTTTCCGAATCCGACGCATAACTCATAGTTAATTGTAGCGTTCAGGGCCTCCTATTGGCGATGGAACACTCAAATTGCGTCGAGATTCAATACATCGACCTCCAGCCGACTTGTCTCCAAGGGTCTATTGCTGCTTCGGGCACCTGATGGTCGTTCTCCTGTGAGTCTAGATTTTCGAATCCGAGGCAAAAATGATAGTTAATTGTTACGTTCAGGGCCTTGTAATGTCGATGGAACACTAAAATTGCGTCGAGATTCAATACAGCGGCCTCCAGCCGACTTGTCTCCAAGGGACTGTTGCTGCCTCGGCCACCTCATGGTCGTTCTCCTGTGGGTTCAGATTATCGAATCCGACGCAAAAATGATAGTTAATTGTTACGTTCAGGGCCTTGTAATGACGATGGAACACTCAAATTGCGTCGAGATTCAATACAGCGGCCTCCAGCCGACTTGTCTCCAAGGGTCTGTTGCTGCCTCGGGCACCTTATGCTCGTTCTCCTGTGAGTTTAGATTATCGAATCCGACGCAAAAATGATAGTTAATTGTAACGTATAGGGCCTCCTAATGACGATGGAACACTCAAATTGCGTCGAGATTCAATACATCGGCCTCCAGCCGACTTGTCTCCAAGGGTCTGTTGCTGCCTCGGGCACCTTATGGTCGTTCTCCTGTGAGTTTAGTTTATCGTATCCGACGCAAAAATAATAGTTAATTGTAACGTTTAGGGCCTCCTAATGTCGATGGGACACTCAAATTGTGTCGAGATTCAATACATCGTCCTCCAGCCGACTTGTCTCCATGGGGATATTACTGCCTCCGGCCTCTTATGTTCGCTCTCATGTGAGTCTAGATTTTCGAATCCGACGCGAAACTGAATGTTAATTGTAACGTTCAGGGCTTCCTAATGACGATGGAACACTCAAATTGCCTCGAGATTCAATACATCGGCATTTAGCCGATTTGTCTCCAAGGGTCAATTGCTGCCTCGGGCACCGTGTGGTAGTTCCCCTGTGAGTCAACATTTTAGAATCCGTCGCAAAACTGATAGTTAAATGTAATGCTCAGGGCCTCTTAATGACGATGGAACACTCAAATTGCGTCGTGAGTCAATACATCTTCCTCCAGCCGACTTGTCTACAAGGGGATATTGCTGCCTCGGGCTCCATGTGGTACGTCTCCTGTGAGTCTAGATTTTCGAATCCGACGAGAAACTGATAGTTAATTGTAAGGTTCAGGGCCTCCTAATGACGATGGAACACTCAAATTGCGTCGAGATTCAATACATCGGTCTCCAGCGTACTTGTCTCCAAGGGGATGTTTCTGTCTCGGGCACCATATGATCCTTCTCCTGTGAGTCTAGATTTTCGAATCCGACGCAAAAATGATAGTCAATAGTAACGTTCAGCGCCTCCTGATGACGATAGAACTCTCAAATTGCGTCGAGATTCAATACATCGTCCTCCAGCTGATTTGTCTCCAAGGAGATATTGCTGCCTCGGGCACCAAATGGTCCGTCTCCTGTGAGTCTGGATTTTTGAATCCGACGCGAAACTGATAGTTAATTGTAACGTTCAGGGCCTCCAAATGACGATGGAGCACTCAAATTGCGTCGCGATTCAATACATCGTCCTCCAGCGGACTGGTCTCCAAGGGTCAATAGCTGCCACGGGCACCTTGTGATCGTTCTGCTGTGAGTCTAGATTTTCGTACCCGACGCAAAACTGATTGTTAATTGTAACATTCAGGGCCACCTAATGACGATGGAACACTCAAATTGAGTCGAGATTTAGTACATCGACCTCCAGCCGACTTGCCTCCAAGGGTCTATTGCTGCCTCGGGCACCTTATGGTCGTTCTCCTGTGAGTCTAGATTTTTAATTCCGACACAAAAATGATAGTTAATTGTAACGTTTAGGGCCTCCTAATGACGATGGAACACTCAAATTGCGTCGAGATTCAATATATCGGCCTCCAGCCGACTTGTCTCCAAGGGTCTGTTGCTGCCTCGGGCACCTTATGGTCGTTCTCCTGTGAGTTCAGATTATGGAATCCGACGCAAAAATGATAGTTAATTGTTACGTTTAGGGCCTTGTAATGACGATGGAACACTCAAATTGCGTCGAGATTCAATACAGCTGCCTCCAGCCGACTTGTCTGGAAGGGTCTGTTGCTGCCACGGGCACCTTATGGTCGTTCTCCTGTGAGTTTAGATTATCGAATCCGACGCAAAAATGATAGTTAATTGTAACGTTTAGGGCCTCGTAATGACGATGGAACACTCAAATTGCGTCGAGATTCAATACATCGACCTCCAGCCGACTTGTCTCCAAGGGTCTGTTGCTGCCTCGGGCACCTTATGGTTGTTCTCCTGTGAGTTTAGATTATCGTATCCGACGCAAAAATGATAGTTAATTGTAACGTTTAGGGCCTCCTAATGATGATGGGACACCCAAATTGCGTCGAGATTCAATACTTCGTCCTCCAGCTGATTTGTCTCCAAGGGGATATTGCTGCCTCGGGCTCCATGTGGTCCGTCTCCTGTGAGTCTAGATTTTCGAATCCGACGCGAATCTGATAGTTAACTGTAAGGTTCAGGGCCTCCTAATGACGATGGAACACTCAAATTGCGTCGAGATTCAATACATCGGCCTCCAGCGGACTTGTCTCCAAGGGGATATCGCTGTCTCGGGCACCATATGATCCTTCTCCTGTGAGTCTAGATTTTCGAATCCGACGCAAAAATGATAGTGAATAGTAACGTTCAGCGCCTCCTGATGACGATAGAACTCTCAAATTGCGTCGAGATTCAATACATCGTCCTCCATCCGATTTGTCTCCATGGGGATATTGCTGCCTCGGTCACCAAATGGTCCGTCTGCTGTGAGTCTAGATTTTCGAATCCGACGAAAAACTGATAGTTAATTGTAACATTCAGGGCCTCCTAATGACGATGAAACACTCAAATTGCGTCGCGATCCAATACATCGTCCTCCAGCCGACTTGTCTCCAAGGGTCTACTGCTGCGTCGGGCACCTTATGGTCGTTCTCTTGTAAGTCTAGATTTTCGAATCCGACGCAAGGATGATAGTTAATTACAACGTTCAGGGCCTCCTAATGACGATGGAAATCTCAAATTGCGTCGAGATTCAATACATCGTCCTCCAGCCGATTTGTCTCCAAGAGTCTATTGCTGCCTCGGGCACCTTATGGTAGTTCTCCTGTGAGTCTATATCTTCGAATCCGACGCAAAAATGATAGTTAATTGTAACGTTCAGGGCCTTCTAATGACGATGGAACACTCAAATTGCGTCGAGATTCAATACATCGGCCTCCAGCCGACTTGTCTCCAAGGGGATATCGCTGCCTCCGTCACCTTATGGTCGTTCTCCTGTGAGTTTAGATTATCGAATCCGACGCAAGAATGATAGTTAATTGAAACGTTTAGGGCCTCCTAATGACGATGGGACACTCAAATTGCGTCGAGATTCAATACATCGTCCTCCAGCCGACTTGTCTCCATGAGGATATTACTGCCTCCGGCCTCTTATGTTCGCTCTCATGTGAGTCTAGATTTTCGAATCCGACGCGAAACTGATTGTTAATTGTAACGTTCAGGGCTTCCTAATGACGATGGAACACTCAAATTGCCTCGAGATTCAATACATCGGCATTCAGCCGATTTGACTCCAAGGGTCTATTGCTGCCTCGGGCACCGTATGGTCGTTCCCCTGTGAGTCAACATTTTAGAATCCGACGCAAAACTGATAGTTAAATGTAATGCTCAGGGCCTCTTAATGACGATGGAACACTCAAATTGCGTCGAGAGTCAATACATCTTCCTCCAGCCGACTTGTCTACAAGGGGATATTGCTGCCTCGGGCTCCATGTGGTCCGTCTCCTGTGAGTCTAGATTTTCGAATCCGACGCAAAAATGATTGTGAATAGTAACGTTCAGCGCCTCCTGATGACGATAGAACTCTCAAATTGCGTCGAGATTCAATACATCGTCCTCCAGCGGATTAGTCTCCAAGGGGATATTGCTGCCTCGGGCACCAAATGGTCCGTATCCTGTGAGTCTGGATTTTTGAATCCGACGCGAAACTGATAGTTAATTGTAAGGTTCAGGGCCTCCTAATGACGATGGAACACTCAAATTGCGTCGAGATTCAATACATCGGCCTCCAGCGGACTTGTCTCCAAGGGGATATTGCTGTCTCGAGCACCGTATGAACTTCTCCTGTGAGTAGATTTTCGAATCCGACGCTAAAATGATAGTTAATTGTAACGTTCAGGGCCTCCAAATGACGATGGAGCATTAAAATTGCGCCGCGATTCAATACATCGTCCTACAGCGGACTGGTCTCCGTGGGGATATTACTGCCTCCGGCCTCTTATGTTCGCTCTCATGTGAGTCTAGATTTTCGAATCCGACGCGAAACTGATTGTTAATTGTAACGTTCAGGGCTTACTAATGACGATGGAACACTCAAATTGCCTCGAGATTCAATACATCGGCATTCAGCCGATTTGTCTCCAAGGGTCTATTGCTGCCTCGGGCACCGTATGGTCGTTCCCCTGTGAGTCAACATTTTAGAATCCGACGCAAAACTGATAGTTAAATGTAATGCTTGGGGCCTCTTAATGACGATGGAACACTCAAATTGCGTCGAGATTCAATACATCGGCCTCCAGCGGACTTGTCTCCAAGGGGATATTGCTGTCTCGGGCACCATATGATTCTCCTCCTGTGAGTCTAGATTTTCGAATCCGACGCAAAAATGATAGTGAATAGTAACGTTCAGCGCCTCCTGATGACGATAGAACTCTCAAACTGCGTCGAGATTCAATACATCGTCCTCCAGCTGATTTGTCTCCAAGGGGATATTGCTGCCTCGGGCACCAAATGGTCCGTCTCCTGTGAGTCTGGATTTCTGAATCCGACGCGAAACTGATAGTTAATTGTAACGTTCAGGGCCTCCAAATGACGATGGAGCACTCAAATTGCGCCGCGATTCAATACATCGTCCTCCAGCTGATTTGTCTCCAAGGGGATATTGCTGCCTCGGGCACAAAATGGTCCGTCTGCTGTGAGTCTAGATTTTCGAATCCGACGAAAAACTGATAGTTAATTGTAACATTCAGGGCCTCCTAATGACGATGGAACACTCAAATTGCGTCGCGATCCAATACATCGTCCTTTAGCCGACTTGTCTCCAAGGGTCTATTGCTGCCTCAGGCACCTTATGGTCGTTCTCCTGTGAGTCTAGATTTTCGAATCCGACGCTAAAATGATAGTTAATTGTAACGTTCAGGGCCTTCTAATGACGATGGAACACTCAAATTGCGTCGAGATTCAATACATCGGCCTCCAGCCGACTTGTCTCCAAGGGGATATCGCTGCCTCGGGCACCACATGGTCCGTCTCCGGTGATTCTACGTTTTCGAATCCGACGCAAAACTCATAGTTAATTGTAACGTTCAGGGCCTCCTATTGGCGATGGAACACTCAAATTGCGTCGAGATTCAATACATCGACCTCCAGCCGACTTGTCTCCAAGGGTCTATTGCTGCCTCGGGCACCTTATGATCGTTCTCCTGTGAGTCTAGATTTTCGAATCCGACGAAAAAATGATAGTTAATTGTAACGTTCAGGGCCTTGTAATGACGATGGAACACTCAAATTGCGTCGAGATACAATACATCGGCCTCCAGCCGACTTGTCTCCAAGGGTCTGTTGCTGCCTTGGGCACCTTATGGTCGTTCTCCTGTGAGTTTAGATTATCGGATACGACGCAAAAATGATAGTTAATTGTAACGTTTAGGGCCTCCTAATGACGATGGAACACTCAAATTGCGTCGAGATTCAATACATCGGCCTCGAGCCGACTTGTCTCCAAGGGTCTGTTGCTGCCTCGGGCACCTTATGGTCGTTCTCCTGTGAGTTTAGATTATCGAATCCGACGCAAAAATGATAGTTAATTGTAACGTTTAGGCCTCCTAATGACGATGGGACACTCAAATTGCGTCGAGATTCAATACATCGTCCTCCAGCCGACATGTCTCCATGGGGATATTACTGCCTCCGGCCTCTTATGTTCGCTCTCATGTGAGTCTAGATTTTCGAATCCGACGCAAAACTGATAGTTAATTGTAACGTTCATGGCCTCCTAATGCCGATGGGACACTCAAAGTGCCTCGAGATTCAATACATCGGCATTCAGCCGATTTGTCTCCAAGGGTCTATTGCTGCCTCGGGCACCGTATGGTCGTTCCCCTGTGAGTCAACATTTTAGAATCCGACGCAAAACTGATAGTTAAATGTAATGCTCAGTGCCTCTTAATGACGATGGAACACTCAAATTGCAACGAGAGTCAATACATCTTCCTCCAGCCGACTTGTCTACAAGGGGATATTGCTGCCTCGGGCTCCATGTAGTCCGTCTCCTGTGAGTCTAGACTTTCGAATCCGACGCGAAACCGATAGTTAATTGTAAGGTTCAGGGCCTCCTAATGACGATGGAACACTCAAATTGCGTCGAGATTCAATACATCGGCCTCCAGCGGACTTGTCTCCAAGGGGATATTGCTGTCTCGGGCACCATATGATTCTTCTCCTGTGAGTCTAGATTTTCGAATCCGACGCAAAAATGATAGTGAATAGTAACGTTCAGCGCCTCCTGATGACGATAGAACTCTCAAATTGCGTCGAGATTCAATACATCGTCCTCCAGCTGATTTGTCTCCAAGGGGATATTGCTGCCTCGGGCACAAAATGGTCCGTCTGCTGTGAGTCTAGATTTTCGAATCCGACGAAAAACTGATAGTTAATTGTAACATTCAGGGCCTCCTAATGACGATGGAACACTCAAATTGCGTCGCGATCCAATACATCGCCCTTTAGCCGACTTGTCTCCAAGGGTCTATTGCTACCTCAGGCACCTTATGGTCGTTCTCTTGTAAGTCTGGATTTTCGTACCCGACGCAAAAATGATAGTTAATTGTAACGTTCAGGGCCTCCTAATGACGAGGGAACTCTCAAATTGCGTCGAGATTCAATACATCGTCCTCCAGCCGACTTGTCTCCAAGGGTCTATTCCTGCCTCGGGCACCTTATGGTCGTTCTCCTGTGAGTCTAGATTTTCGAATCCGACGCAAAAATGATAGTTAATTGTAACGTTTAGGGCCTCCTAATGACGATGGAACACTCAAATTGCGTCGAGATTCAATACATCGGCCTCCAGCCGACTTGTCTCCAAGGGTCTGTTGCTGCCTCGGGCACCGTATGGTCGTTCCCCTGTGAGTAAACATTTTAGAATCAGGCGCAAACCTGATAGTTAAATGTAATGCTCAGTGCCTCTTAATGACGATGGAACACTCAAATTGCGTCGAGAGTCAATACATCTTCCTCCAGCCGACTTGTCTACAAGGGGATATTGCTGCCTCAGGCACCATGTGGTCCGTCTCCTGTGAGTCTAGATTTTCGAATCCGACGCGAAACTGATAGTTAATTGTAAGGTTCAGGGCCTCCTAATGACGATGGAACACTCAAATTGCGTCGAGATTCAATACATCGGCCTCCAGCGGACTTGTCTCCAAGGGTCTATTGCTGCCTCGGGCACCTTATGGTCGTTCTCCTGTGAGTCTAGATTTTCGAATCCGACGCAAAAATGATAGTTAATTGTAACGTTCAGGGCCTTCTAATGACGATGGAACACCCAAATTGCGTCGAGATTCAACACATCGTCCTCCAGCCGATTTGTCTCCAAGGGGATATTGCTGCCTCGGGCACAAAATGGTCCGTCTGCTGTGAGTCTAGATTTTCGAATCCGACGAAAAACTGATAGTTAATTGTAACATTCAGGGCCTCCTAATGACGATGGAACACTCAAATTGCGTCGCGATCCAATACATCGTCCTTTAGCCGACTTGTCTCCAAGGGTCTATTGCTGCCTCAGGCACCTTATGGTCGTTCTCTTGTAAGTCTGGATTTTCGTACCCGACGCAAAAATGATAGTTAATTGTAACGTTCAGGGCCTCCTAATGACGATGGAACTCTCAAATTGCGTCGAGATTCAATACATCGTCCTCCAGCCGACTTGTCTCCAAGGGTCTATTGCTGCCTCGGGCACCTTATGGTCGTTCTCCTGTGAGTCTAGATTTTCGAATCCGACGCAAAAATGATAGTTAATTGTAACGTTTAGGGCCTCCTAATGACGATGGGACACTCAAATTGCGTCGAGATTCAATACATCGTCCTCCAGCCGACATGTCTCCATGGGGATATTACTGCCTCCGGCCTCTTATGTTCGCTCTCATGTGAGTCTAGATTTTCGAATCCGACGCGAAACTGATTGTTAATTGTAACGTTCAGGACTTCCTAATGACGATGGAACACTCAAAGTGCCTCGAGATTCAATACATCGGCATTCAGCCGATTTGTCTCCAAGGGTCTATTGCTGCCTCGGGCACCGTATGGTCGTTCCCCTGTGAGTCAACATTTTAGAATCCGAGGCGAAACTGATAGTTAATTGTAAGGTTCAGGGCCTCCAAATGACGATGGAGCACTCAAATTGCGTCGAGATTCAATACATCGTCCTCCAACAGACTTGTCTCCAAGGGTCAATAGCTGCCACGGGCACCTTGTGATCGTTCTGCTGTGAGTCTAGATTTTCGAACCCGACGCAAAACTGATTGTTAATTGTAACGTTCAGGGCCACCTAATGACGATGGAACACTCAAATTGAGTCGAGATTCAATACATCGACCTCCAGCTGACTTGTCTCCAAGGGGATATTGCTGCCTCGGGCTCCATGTGGTACGTCTCCTGTGAGTCTAGATTTTCGAATCCGACGCGAAACTGATAGTTAATTGTAACGTTCAGGGCCTCCTAATGACGATGCAACACTCAAATTGCGTCGAGATTCAATACATCGGCCTCCAGTCGACTTGTCTCCAAGGGGATATTGCTGTCTCTGGCACAATATGATCCTTCTCCTGTGACTCTAGATTTTCGAATCCGACGCAAAAATGATAGTGAATTGTAACGTTCAGCGCCTCCTATTGGCGATGGAACACTCAAATTGCGTCGAGATTCAATACATCGTCCTCGAGCCGACTTGTCTCCAAATGTCTATTGCTGCCTCGGGCACCTTATGGTCGTTCTCCTGTGAGTCTAGATTTTCGAATCCGACGCAAAATTGATAGTTAATTGTAACGTTCAGGGCCTTCTAATGTCGATGGAACACTCAAATTGCGTCGAGATTCAATACATCGGCCTCCAGCCGACTTGTCTCCAAGGAGATATCGCTGCCTCGGGCACCACATGGTCCGTCTCCGGTGATTCTACGTTTTCGAATCCGACGCAAAACTCATAGTTAATTGTAACGTTCAGGGCCTCCTATTGGCGATGGAACACTCAAATTGCGTCGAGATTCAATACATCGACCTCCAACCGACTTGTCTCCAAAGGTCTATTGCTGCCTCGGGCACCTTATGGTCGTTCTCCCGTGAGTCTAGATTTTCGAATCCGACGCAAAAATGATAGTTAATTGTAACGTTCAGGGCCTTGTAATGACGATGGAACACTCAAATTGCGTTGAGATTCAATACATTGGCCTCCAGCCGACTTGTCTCCAAGGGTCTGTTGCTGCGTCGGGCACCTTATGGTCGTTCTCCTGTGAGTTTAGATTATCGAATCCGACGCAAAAATGATAGTTAATTGTTACGTTTGGGCCTCCTAATGACGATGGAACACTCAAATTGCGTCGAGATTGAATACATCGGCCTCCAGCCGACTTGTCTCCAAGGGTCTATTGCTGCCTCGGGCACCAAATGGTCGTTCTCCCGTGAGTCTAGATTTTCGAATCCGACGCGAAACTGATAGTTAATTGTAACGTTCAGCGCCTCCTAATGACGATAGAAGACTCAAATTGCGTCGAGATTCAATGCATCGTCCTCCAGCCGATTTGTCTCCAAGGGGATATTGCTGCCTCGGGCACCAAATGTTCCGCCTCCTGTGAGTGTGGATTTTTGAATCCGACGCGAAACTGATAGTTAATTGTAAGGTTCAGGGCCTCCAAATGACGATGGAGCACTCAAATTGCGTCGAGATTCAGTACATCGTCCTCCAACCGACTTGTCTCCAAGGGTCAATAGCTGCCACGGGCACGTTGTGATCGTTCTGCTGTGAGTCTAGATTTTCGAACCCGACGCAAAACTGATTGTTAATTGTAACGTTCAAGGCCACCTAATGACAATGGAACACTCAAATTGAGTCGAGATTCAATACATCGACCTCCAGCTGACTTGTCTCCAAGGGGATATTGCTGCCTCGGGCTCCATGTGGTCCGTCTCCTGTGAGTCTAGATTTTCGAATCCGACGTGAAACTGATAGTTAATTGTAACGTTCATTGCCTCCTAATGACGATGGAACACTCAAATTGCGTCGAGATTCAATACATCGGCCTCCAGTCGACTTGTCTTTAAGGGGTTATTGCTGTCTCGGGCACAATATGATCCTTCTCCTGTGAGTCTAGATTTTCGAATCCAACGCAAAAATGATAGTGAATTGTAACGTTCAGCGCCTCCTATTGGCGATGGAACACTCAAATTGCGTTGAGATTCAATACATCGTCCTCCAGCCGACGTGTCTCCAAGGGTCTATTGCTGCCTCGGGCACCTTATGGTCGTTCTCCTGTGAGTCTAGATTTTCGAATCCGACGCAAAAATGATAGTTAATTGTAACGTTCAGGGCCTTCTAATGACGATGGAATACTCCAATTGCGTCGAGATTCAATACATCGGCCTCCAGCCGGCTTGTCTCCAAGGGGATATCGCTGCCTCGGGCACCACATGGTCCGTCTCCCGTGATTCTACGTTTTCGAATCCGACGCAAAACTCATAGTTAATTGTAACGTTCAGGGCCTCCTATTTGCGATGTAACACTCAAATTGCGTCGAGATTCAATACATCGACCTACAGCCGACTTGTCTCCAAAGGTCTATTGCTGCCTCGGGCACCTTATGGTCGTTCTCCTGTGAGTCTAGATTTTCGAATCCGACGCTAAAATGATTGTTAAATGTAACGGTCAGGGCCTCCTAATGACGATGGAACACTCAAATTGCGTCAAGAATCAATACATCGGTTTCCAGCCGACTTGTCTCCAAGTGTCTATTGCTGCCTCGGGCACATTATGGTCGTTCTCCTGTGAGTCTAGATTTTCGAATCCGACGCATAAATGATAGTTAATTGTAACGTTCAGGGACTCCTAAAGACGATGGAACACTCAAATTGCGCCGAGAGTCAATACATCGACCTCCAGTCAACTTGTATCCAAAGGGATATTGCAGTCTCATATGATCCTTCTCCTGTTAGTAGATTTTCGAATCCGACGCTAAAATGATAGTTAACTGTAACGTTCAGGGCCTCCTAATGCCGATGGAACACTCAAATTGCGTCGAGATTCAATACATCGTCCTCCAGCCGACTTGTCTATAACGGTCTATTGCTGCCTCGGGCACCATATGGGCGTTCGCCTGTGAGTCTAGATTTTCGAATCCGACGCAAAAATGATAGTTAATTGTAACGTTCAGGGCCTCCTATTGGCGATGGAACACTCAAATTGCGTCGAGATTCAACACATCGGCCTCCAGCCGACTTGTCTCCTATGGTCTGTTGCTGCCCTGGGCACCTTATGGTCGTTCTACTGTGAGTCTAGATTTTCGAACCCGACGATAAAATGATAGTTAATAGTAACGTTCAGGGCCTCCTAATTACAATGGAACACTCAAATTGCGACGAGATTCAATACATCGTCCTCCAGCCGACTTGTCTCCAAGGGTCTATTGCTGCCTCGGGCACCAAATGGTCGTTCTCCCGTGAGTCTAGATTTTCGAATCCGACGCAAAAATGATAGTGAATTGTAACGTTCAGCGCCTCCTAATGACGATAGAAGACTCAAATTGCGTCGAGATTCAATACATCGTCCTCCAGCCGATTTGTCTCCAAGGGGATATTGCTGCCTCGGACACCAAATGGTCCGTCTGCTGTGAGTCTAGATTTTCGAATCCGACGAAAAACTGATAGTTAATTGTAACATTCAGGGCCTCCTAATGACGATGGAACACTCAAATTGCGTCGCGATCCAATACATCGTCCTCCAGCCGACTTGTCTCCAAGGGTCCATTGCTGCCTCGGGCACCTTATGGTCGTTCTCATATAAGTCTAGATTTTCGAATCCGACGCAAAAATGATAGTGAATTGTAACGTTCAGCGCCTCCTAATGGCGATAGAAGACTCAAATTGCGTCGAGATTCAATACATCGTCCTCCAGCCGATTTGTCTCCAAGGGGAATTGCTGCCTCGGGCACCAAATGGTCCGTCTGCTGTGAGTCTAGATTTTCGAATCCGACGAAAAACTGATAGTTAATTGTAACATTCAGGGCCTCCTAATGACGATGGAACACTCAAATTGCGTCGCGATCCAATACATCGTCCTCCAGCCGACTTGTCTCCAAGGGTCCATTGCTGCCTCGGGCACCTTATGGTCGTTCTCATATAAGTCTAGATTTTCGAATCCGACGCAAAAATGATAGTTAATTGTAACGTTCAGGGCCTCCTATTGGCGATGGAACACTCAAATTGCGTCGAGATTCATACATCGGCCTCCAGCCGACTTGTCTCCTACGGTCGGTTGCTGCCTCGGGCACCTTATGGTCGTTCTCCTGTGAGTCTAGATTTTCGAATCCGACGCAAATATGATAGTTAATTGTAACGTTCAGGGCCTCCTAATGACGATGGATCTCTCAAATTGCGTCGAGATTCAATACATCGTCCTCCAGCCGACTTGTCTCCAAGGGTCTATTGCTGCCTCGGGCACCTTATGGTCGTTCCCCTGTGAGTCTAGATTTTCGAATCCGACGAAAAATGATAGTTAATTGTAACGTTCAGGGTCTTCTAATGACGATGGAACACTCAAATTGCGTCGAGATTCAATACATCGGCCTCCAGCCGACTTGTCTCCATGGGGATATTACTGCCTCCGGTCTCTTATGTTCGCTCTCATGTGAGACTAGATTTTCGAATCCGACGCGAACCTGATTGTTATTTGTAACGTTCAGGGCCACCCAATGACGATGGAACACTCAAATTGCGTCGAGATTCAATACATCGGCCTCCAGCCGACTTGTCTCCAAGGGGATATTGCTGTCTCGGGCACAATATGATCCTTCTCCTGTGCGTCTAGATTTTCGAATCCGACGCAAAAATGATAGTGAATTGTAACGTTCAGCGCCTCCTAATGACGATAGAAGACTCAAATTGCGTCGAGATTCAATACATCGTCCTCCAGCCGATTTGTCTCCAAGGGGATATTGCTGCCTCGGGCACCAAATAGTCCGTCTGCTGTGAGTCTAGATTTTCGAATCCGACGAAAAACTGATAGTTAATTGTAACATTCAGGGCCTCCTAATGACGATGGAACACTCAAATTGCGTCGCGATCCAATACAACGTCCTCCGGCCGACTTGTCCCAAAGGGTCTATTGCTGTCTCGGGCACCTTATGGTCGTTCTCATATAAGTCTAGATTTTAAATCCGACGCAAAAATGATAGTGATTTTAACGTTCAGGGCCTTCTAATGACGATGGAACTCTCAAATTGCGTCGAGATTCAATACATCGACCTCCAGCCGACTTGTCTCCAAAGGTCTATTGCTGCCTCGGGCACCTTATGGTCGTTCTCCTGTCAGTCTAGATTTTCGAATCCGACGCAAAAATGATAGTTAATTGTAACGTTCAGGGCCTTGTAATGACGATGGAACACTCAAATTGCGTCGAGATTCAATACATCGGCCTCCAGCCGACTTGTCTCCAAGGGTCTGTTGCTGCCTCGGGCACCTTATGGTCGTTCTCCTGTGAGTTTAGATTATCGAATCCGACGCAAAAATGATAGTTAATTGTAACGTTTAGGGCCTCCTAATGACGATGGAACACTCATATTGCGTCGAGATTCAATACATCGGCCTCCAGCAGACTTGTCTCCAAGGGTCTATTGCTGCCTCGGGCACCTTATGGTCGTTCTCCTGTGAGTCTAGATTTTCGAATCCGACGCTAAAATGATTGTTAATTGTAACGTTCAGTGCCTCCTAATAACGATGGACCACTCAAATTGCGTCAAGAATCAATACATCGGTTTCCAGCCGACTTGTCTCCAAGGGTCTATTGCTGCCTCGGGCACCTTATGGTCGTCTCCTGTGAGTCTAGATTTTCGAATCCGACTCATAAATGATAGTTAATTGTAACGTTCAGGGACTCCTAAAGACGATGGAACACTCAAATTGCGTCGAGAGTCAACACATCGCCCTCCAGTCAACTTGTATCCAAGGGGATATTACAGTCTCGAGCACCATATGATCCTTCTCCTGTTAGTAGATTTTCGAGGACGACGCTAAAATGACAGTTAACTGTAACGTTCCGGGCCTCCTAATCCCGATGGAACACTCAAATTGCGTCGAGATTCAATACATCGGCCTCCAGCCGACTTGTCAACAAGGGGATATTGCTGTCTCGGGCACCATATGATCCATCTCCTGTGAGTCTAGATTTTCGAATCCGAAGCAAAAATGATAGTGAATAGTAACGTTCAGCGCCTCCTGATGACGATAGAACTCTCAAATTGCGTCGAGATTCAATACATCGTATTTCAGCTGATTTGTCTCCAAGGGGATATTGCTGCCTCGGGCACCAAATGGTCCGTCTCCTGTGAGTCTGGATTTTTGAATCCGACGCGAAACTGATAGTTAATTGTAACGTTCAGGGCCTCCAAATGACGATGGAGCACTCAAATTGCGTCGCGATTCAATACATCGTCCTCCAGCGGACTGGTCTCCAAGGGGATATTGCTGCCTCGGGCACCAAATGGTCCGTCTGCTGTGAGTCTAGATTTTCGAATCCGACGAAAAACTGATAGTTAATTGTAACATTCAGGGCCTCCTAATGACGATGGAACACTCAAATTGCGTCGAGATTCAATACATCGGCCTCCAGCCGACTTGTCTCCAAGGGTCTGTTGCTGCCTCGGGCACCTTATTGTCGTTTTCTTGTAAGTCTAGGTTTTCGAATCCGACGCAAAACTGATAGTTCATTGTAACGTTAAGGGCGACCTAATGACGATGTAACACTCAAATTGCGTCGATATTCAATACATCGGCCTCCAGTCGATTTGTCTGCTAGGGGTATATTGCTGTCTCGAGCACCGTATGAACTTCTCCTGTGAGTAGATTTTCGAATCCGACGCTAAAATGATTGTTAATTGTAACGTTCAGGGCCTCCTAATGACGATGGAACACTCAAATTGCGTCAAGAATCAATAAACCGGTTTCCAGCCGACTTGTCTCCAAAGGTCTATTGCTGCCTCGGTCACCTTATGGTCGTTCTAATGTGAGTCTACATTTTCGAATCCGACGCATAAATGATAGTTAATTGGAACGTTCAGGGACTCCTAAAGACGATGGAACTCTCAAATTGCGTCGAGAGTCAATACATCGACCTCCAGTCGACTTGTATCCAAAGGGATATAGCAGTCTCGGTCACCATATGATCTTCCTCCTGTTAGCAGATTTTCGAATCCGACGCTAAAATGATAGTTAACTGTAACGTTCAGGGCCTCCTAATGCCGATGGAACACTCAAATTGATTAGAGATTCAATACATCGGCCTCCAGCCGACTTGTCTCCAAGGGTCTATTGCTGCCTCGGGCACCTTATCGTCGTTCTCCTGTGAGTCTAGATTTTCGAATCCGACGCAAAAATGATAGTTAATTGTAAGGTTCAGGGCCTTCTAATGACGATGGAACACACAAATTGCGTCGAGATTCAATACATCGTCCTCCAGCCGACTTTTCTCCAAGGGGATATCGCTGTCTCGGGCACCACATGCCCCTTCTCCGGTGATTCTAGATTTTCGAATCCGGCGCTAAAATGATAGTTAACTGTAACGTTCATGGCCTCCTAATGCCGATGGGACACTCAAATTGCCTCGAGATTCAATACATCGGCATTCAGCCGATTTGTCTCCAAGGGTCTATTGCTGCCTCGGGCACCGTATGGTCGTTCCCCTGTGAGTCAACATTTTAGAATCCGACGCAAAACTGATAGTTAAATGTAATGCTCAGGGCCTCTTAATGACGATGGAACACTCAAATTGCATCGAGAGTCAATGCATCTTCCTCCAGCCGACTTGTCTACAAGGGGATATTGCTGCCTCGGGCTCCATGTGGTCCGTCTCCTGTGAGTCTAGATTTTCGAATCCGACGCGAAACTGATAGTTAATTGTAACGTTCAGGGACTCCTACAGACGATGGAACACTCAAATTGCGTCGAGAGTCAATACATCGACCTCCAGTCGACTTGTATCCAAGGGGATATTGCAGTCTCGTGCACCATATGATCCTTCTCCTGTTAGTAGATTTTCGAATCCGACGCTAAAATGATAGTTAACTGTAACGTTCAGGGCCTCCTAATGCCGATGGAACACTCAAATTGCGTCGAGATTCAATACATCGGCCTCCAGCCGACTTGTCTCCAAGGGTCTATTGCTGCCTCGGGCACCTTGTGGTCGTTCTCCTGTGAGTCTAGATTTTCGAATCCGACGCAAAAATGATAGTTAATTGTAACGTTCAGGGCCTCCTATTGGCGATGGAACACTCAAATTGCGTCGAGATTCAATACATCGGCCTCCAGCCGACTTGTCTCCTATGGTCTGTTGCTGCCTCGGGCACCTTATGGTCGTTCTCCTGTGAGTTTAGATTATCGAATTCGACGCAATTATGATAGTTAACTGTAACGTTCAGGGCCTCCTAATGCCGATGGAACACTCAAATTGCGTCGAGATTCAATACATCGGCCTCCAGCCGACTTATCTCCAAGGGTCTATTGCTGCCTCGGGCACCTTATGGTCGTTCTCCTGTGAGTCTAGATTTTAGAATCCGACGCAAGAACGATAGTTAATTGTGACGTTCAGGGCCTTGTAATGACAATGTAACACTCAAATTGCGTCGAGATTCAATACATCGGCCTTCAGCCGACTTGTCTCCAAGGGTCTGTTGCTGACTCGGGCACCTTATAGTCGTTCTCCTGTGAGTTTAGATTATCAAATCCGACGCAAAAGTGATACTTAATTGTAACGTTTAGGGCCTCCTAATGACGATGGGACACTCAAATTGCGTCGAGGTTCAATACATCGGCC
Source organism: Schistocerca americana (assembly GCF_021461395.2). Classification (NCBI taxonomy): domain Eukaryota; kingdom Metazoa; phylum Arthropoda; class Insecta; order Orthoptera; family Acrididae; genus Schistocerca; species Schistocerca americana. The sequence continues at coordinate 110,627 of NW_025726697.1, forward strand.
TCCAGCCGACTTGTCTCCAAGGGTCTATTGCTGCCTCGGGCACCATATGATCCTTCTCCTGTGAGTCTAGATTTTCGAATCCGACGCAAAAATGATAGTTAATTGTAACGTTCAGGGCCTCCTAATGACGATGGAACTCTCAAATTGCGTCGAGATTCAATACATCGTCCTCCAGCCGACTTGTCTCCAAGGGTCTATTGCTGCCTCGGGCACTTTATGGTCGTTCTCTTGTGAGTCTAGATTTTCGAATCCGACGCAAAAATGATAGTTAATTGTAACGTTCAGGGCCTCCTAATGACGATGGAACACTCAAATTGCGTCGAGATTCAATACATCGGCCTCCAGCCGACTTGTCTCCAAGGGGATATCGCTGCCTCGGGCACCACATGGTCTGTCTCCGGTGATTCTACGTTTTCGAATCCGACGCAAAACTCATAGTTAATTGTAACTTTCAGGGCCTCCTATTGGCGATGGAACACTCAAATTGCGTCGAGATTCAATACATCGACCTCCAGCCGACTTGTCTCCACGGGTCTATTTCTGCCTCGGGCACCTTATGGTCGTTCTCCTGTGAGTCTAGATTTTCGAATTCGACGCAAAAATGATAGTTAATTGTAACCTTCAGGGCCTTGTACTGACGATGGAACACTCAAATTGCGTCGAGATTCAATACATCGGCCTCCAGCCGACTTGTCTCCAAGGGTCTGTTGCTGCCTCGGGCACCTAGTGGTCGTTCTCCTGTGAGTTTAGATTATCGAATCCGACGCAAAAATGATAGTTAATTGTAACGTTCAGGGCCTCCTAATGACGATGGAACACTCAAATTGCGTCGAGATTCAATACATCGGCCTCCAGCGCACTTGTCTCCAAGGGGATATTGCTGTCTCGGGCACCTTATGGTCGTTCTCCTGTGAGTTTATATTTTCGAATCCGACCCAAAAATGATAGTGAATAGTAACGTTCAGCGCCTCCTGATGACGATAGAACTCTCAAATTGCGTCGAGATTCAATACATCGTCCCCCAGCTGATTTGTCTCCAAGGGGATATTGCTGCCTCGGGCACCAAATGGTCCGTCTCCAGTGAGTCTGGATTTTTGAATCCGACGCGAAACTGATAGTTAATTGTAAGGTTCTGGGCCTCCAAATGACGATGGAGCACTCAAATTGCGTCGCGATTCAATACATCGTCCTCCAGCGGACTGGTCTCCAAGGGTCAATAGCTGCCACGGGCACCTTGTGCCCGTTCTGCTGTGAGTCTAGATTTTCGAACCCGACGCAAACCTGATTGTTAATTGTAATGTTCAGGGCCACCTAATGACGATGGAACACTCAAATTGAGTCGAGATTCAATACATCGGCCTCCAGCCGTCTTGTCTCCAAGGGTCTGTTGCTGCCTCGGGCACCTTATGGTCGTTCTCCTGTGAGTTGAGATTATCGAATCCGACGCAAAAATGATAGTTAATTGTGACGTTTAGGGCCTCCTAATGACGATGGGACACTCAAATTGCGTCGAGAGGCAATACATCCTCCTCCAGCCGACTTGTCTACAAGAGGATATTGCTGCCTCGGGCTCCATGTGGTTCCTTCTCCTGTGAGTCTAGATCTTCGAATCCAACGCGAAACTGATAGTTAATTGTAAAGTTCAGGGCCTCCTAATGACGATGGAACACTCAAATTGCGTCGTGATTTAATACATCGGCCTCCAGCGCACTTGTCTCCAAGGGGATATTGCTGTCTCGGGCACCTTATGGTCGTTCTCCTGTGAGTCTAGATTTTCGAATCCGACGCAAATATGATAGTGAATAGTAACGTTCAGCGCCTCCTGATGACGATAGAACTCTCAAATTGCGTCGAGATTCAATAAATCGTCCCCCAGCTGATTTGTCTCCAAGGGGATATTGCTGCCTCGGGCACCAAATGGTCCGTCTGCTGTGAGTCTAGATTTTCGAATCCGACGAAAAACTGATAGTTAATTGTAACATTCAGGGCCTCCTAATGACGATGGAACACTCAAATTGCGTCGCGATCCAATAGATCGTCCTCCAGCCGACTTGTCTCCAAGGGTCTAATGCTGCCTCGGGCACCTTATGGTCGTTCTCTTGTAAGTCTAGATTTTCGAATCCGACGCAAAACTGATAGTTCATTATAACGTTCAGGGCGACCTAATAACGATGGAACACTCAAATTGCGTCGATATTCAATACATCGGCCTCCAGTCGATTTGTCTCCAAGGGGTATATTGCTGTCTCGAGCACCGTATGAACTTCTCCTGTGAGTAGATTTTCGAATCCGACGCTAAAATGATTGTTAATTGTAACGTTCAGGGCCTCCTAATGACGATGGAACACTCAAATTGCGTCAAGTAACAATACATCGGTTTCCAGCCGACTTGTCCCCAAGGGCCTATTGCTGCCTCGGGCACCTTATGGTCGTTCTCCTGTGAGTCTAGATTTTCGAATCCGACGCAAAAATGATAGTTAATTGTAACGTTCAGGGCCTTGTAATGACGATGGAATACTCAAATTGCGTCGAGAGTCAATACATCGACCTCCAGTCGACTTGCATCCAAGGGGATATTGCTGTCTCGTGCACCATATGATCCTTCTCCTGTTAGTAGATTTTCGAATCCGACGCTAAAATGATAGTTAACAGTAACGTTCAGGGCCTCCTAATGCCGATGGAACACTCAAATTGCGTCGAGATTCAATACATCGGCCTCTAGCCGACTTGTCTCCAAGGGTCTATTGCTGCCTCGTACACCTTATGGTCGTTCTCCTGTGAGTCTAGATTTTCGAATCCGACGAAAAAATTATAGTTAACTGTAACGTTCAGGGCCTCCTATTGGCGATGGAACACTCAAATTGCGTCGAGATTCTATACATCGGCCTCCAGCCGACTTGTGTCCTATGGTCTGTTGCTCCCTCGGGCACCTTATGGTCGTTCTCCTGTGAGTCTAGATTTTCGAATCCGACGATAAAATGATAGTTAATTGTAACGTTCAGGGCCTCCTAATGACGATGGAACACTCAAATTGCGACGAGATTCAATACATCGTCCTCCAGCCGACTTGTCTCCAAGGGTCTGTTGCTGCCTTGGGCACCTTATGGTCGTTCTCTGTGAGTTTAGATTTTCGAACCGACGCGAAACTGATAGTTAATTGTAAGGTTCAGGGCCTCCTAATGACGATGACACACTCAAATTGCGTCGAGATTCAATACATCGGCCTCCACCGGACTTGTCTCCAAGGGGATATTGCTGTCTCGAGCACCGTATGAACTTCTCCTGTGAGTAGATTTTCGAATCCGACGCTAAAATGATTGTTAATTGTAACGTTCAGGGACTCCTAAAGACGATGCAACACTCAAATTGCGTCGAGGGTCAATACAACGACCTCCAGCCGACTTGTATCCAAGGGGATATTGCAGTCTCGTGCACCATATGATCCTTCTCCTGTTAGTAGATTTTCGAATCCGACGCTAAAATGATAGTTAACTGTAACGTCCAGGGCCTCCTAATGCCGATGGAACACTCAAATTGCGTCGAGATTCAATACATCGGCCTCCAGCCGACTTGTCTCCAAGGGTCTGTTGCTGCCTCGGGCACTTTATGGTCGTTAACCTGTGAGTTTAGATTATCGAATCCGACGCAAAAATGATAGTTAATTGTAACGTTTAGGGCCTCCTAATGCCGATGGAACACTCAAATTGCGTCGAGAGTCAATACATCGACCTCCAGCCGAATTGTCTCCAAGGGTCTAATGCTGCCTCGGGCATCTTATGGTCGTTCTCCTGTGAGTCTAGATTTTCGAATCCGACGCAAAATTGATAGTTACTTGTAACGTTCAGGGCCTTCTAATGACGATGGAACACTCAAATTAAGTCGAGATTCAATACATCGACTTCCAGCCGACTTTTCTCCAAGGGGATATCGCTGCCTCGGGCACCACATGGTCCGTCTACGGTGATTCTACGTTTTCGAATCCGACGCAAGACTCATAGTTAATTGTAACGTTCAGGGCCTCCTATTGGCGATGGAACATTAAAATTGCGTCGAGGTTCAATACATCGGTCTCCAGCCGACTTATCTCCAAGGGTCTATTGCTGCCTCGGGCACCTTATGGTCGTTCTCCTGTGAGTCTAGATTTTCGAATCCGACGCAAAAATGATAGTTAATTGTAACGATCAGGGCCTTGTAATGACGATGGAACACTCAAATTGCGTCGAGAGTCAATACATCGACCTCCAGTCGACTTGAATCCAAGGGATAGTGCAGCCTCGGGCACCATATGATCCTTCTCCTGTTAGTAAATTTTCGTATCCGTCGCTAAATTGATAGTTAACTGTAACGTTTAGGGCCTCCTAATGCCGATGGAACACTCAAATTGCGTCGAGATTCAATACATCTGCCTCCAGCCGACTTGTCTCCAAGGGTCTATTGCTGCCTCGGGCGCCTTATGGTCGTTCTCCTGTGAGTCTAGATTTTTGAATCCGACGCATAAATGATAGTTAATTGTAACGTTCAGGGACTCCTAAAGCCGATGGAACACTCTAATTGCGTCGAGAGTCAATACATCGACCTCCAGTCGACTTGTATCCAAGGGGATATTGCAGTCTCGTGCACCATATGATCCTTCTCCTGTTAGTAGATTTTCGAATCCGACTCTAAAATGATAGTTAACTGTAACGTTCAGGGCCTCCTAATGCCAATGGAACACTCAAATTGCGTCGAGATTCAATACATCGGCCTCCAGCCGATTGTCTCCTAGGGTCTGTTGCTGCCTCGGGCACCTTGTGGTCGTTCTCCTGTGAGTTTAGATTATCGAATCCGACGCAAAAATGATAGTTAATTGTAACGTTTAGGGCCTGCTAATGACGATGGGACACTCAAATTGCGTCGATATTCAATACATCGTCCTCCAGCCGACTTGTCTCCATGGGGATATTACTGCCTCCGGCCTCTTATGTTCGCTCTCATGTGAGTCTATATTTTCGAATCCGACGCGAAACTGATTGTTAATTGTAACGTTCAGGGCTTCCTAATGACGATGGAATTCTCAAATTGCGTCGAGATTCAATACATCGTCCTCCAGCCGACTTGTCTCCAAGGGTCTACTGCTGCCTCGGGCACCTTATGGTCGTTCTCCTGTGAGTCTAGATTTTCGAATCCGACGCAAAATTGATAGTTAATTGTAACGTTCAGGGCCTTCTAATGACGATGGAACACTCAAATTGCGTCGAGAGTCAATACATCAACCTCCAGCCGAATTGTCTCCAAGGGTCTAATGCTGCCTCCTGCACCTTATGGTCGTTCTCCTGTGAGTCTAGATTTTCGAATCCGACGCATAAATGATAGTTAATTGTAACATTCAGGGCCTTGTAATGACGATGGAACACTCAAATTGCGTCGAGAGTCAATACATCGACCTCCAGTCGACTTGTATCCAAGGGGATATTGCAGTCTCGTGCACCATATGATCCTTCTCCTGTTAGTAGATTTTCGAATCCGACGCTAAAATGATAGTTAACTGTAACGTTCAGGGCCTCCTAATGCCGATGGAACACTCAAATTGCGTCGAGATTCAATACATCGGCCTCCAGCCGACTTGTCTCCAAGGGTCTATTGCTGCCTCGGGCACTTTATGGTCGTTCTCCTGTGAGTCTAGATTCTCGAATCCGACGCAAAAATGATAGTTAATTGTAGCGTTCAGGGCCTCCTAATGATGGAACACTCAAATTGCGTCAAGAATCAATACATCGGTTTTCAGCCGACTTGTCTCCAAGGGTCTATTGCTGCCTCGGGCACCTTATGGTCGTTCTCCTGTGAGTCTAGATTTTTGAACCCGACGCATAAATGATAGTTAATTGTAACGTTCAGGGACTCCTAAAGACGATGGAACACTGAAATTGCGTCGAGAGTCAATACATCGACCTCCAGTCGACTTGTATCCAAGGGGATATTGCAGTCTCGTGCACCATATGATCCTTCTCCTGTTAGTAGATTTTCGAATCCGACGCTAAAATGATAGTTAACTGTAACGTTCAGGGCCTCCTAATGCCGATGGAACGCTCAAATTGCGTCGAGATTCAATACATCGGCCACCAGCCGACTTGTCTCCAAGGGTCTGTTGCTGCCTCGGGCACCTTATGGTCGTTCTCCTGTGAGTTTAGATTATCGAATCCGACGTAAAAATGATAGTTAATTGTAACGTTCAGGGCTTCCTAATGACGATGGAATTCTCAAATTGCGTCGAGATTCAATACATCGTCCTCCAGCCGACTTGTCTCCAAGGGTCTATTGCTGCCTCGGGCACCTTATGGTCGTTCTCCTGTGAGTCTAGATTTTCCAATCCGACGCAAAATTGATAGTTAATTGTAACGTTCAGGGCCTTCTAATGACGATGGAACACTCAAATTGCGTCGAGAGTCAATACATCGACCTCCAGCTGACTTGTCTCCAAGGGTCTAATGCTGCCTCGGGCACCTTATGGTCGTTCTCCTGCGAGTCTAGATTTTCGAATCCGACGCATAAATGATAGTTAATTGTAACATTCAGGGCCTTGTAATGACGATGGAACACTCAAATTGCGTCGAGAGTCAATACATCGGCCACCAGCCGACTTGTCTCCAAGGGTCTGTTGCTGCCTCGGGCACCTTATGGTCGTTCTCCTGTGAGTTTAGATTATCGAATCCGACGCAAAAATGATAGTTAATTGTAACGTTTAGGGCCTCCTAATGCCGATGGAACGCTCAAATTGCGTCGAGATTCAATACATCGGCCACCAGCCGACTTGTCTCCAAGGGTCTATTGCTGCCTCGGTCACCTTATGGTCGTTCTCCTGTGACTCTAGATTTTCGAATCCGACGCAAAAATGATAGTTAATTGTAACGTTCAGGGCCTTCTAATGACAATGGAACACTCAAATTGCGTCGAGATTCAATTCATCGGCCTCCAGCCGACTTGTCTCCAAGGGGATATCGCTGCCTCGGGCACCACATGGTCCGTCTCCTCTGATTCTACGTTTTCGAATCCGACGCAAAACTCATAGTTAATTGTAACGTTCAGGGCCTCCTATTGGCGAATGAACATTCAAATTGCGTCGAGATTCAATACATCGACCTCCAGCCGTCTTGTCTCCAAGGGTCTATTGCTGCCTCGGGCACCTTATGGTCGTTCTCCTGTGAGTCTGGGTTTTCGAATCAGACGCAAAAATGATAGTTAATTGCAACGTTCAGGGCCTTGTAATGACGATGGAACACTCAAATTGCGTCGAGATTCAATACATCGGCCTCCAGCCGACTTGTCTATAAGGGTCTGTTGCTGCCTCGGGCACCTTATGGTCGTTCTCCTGTAAGTTTAGTTTATCGAATCCGACGCAAAAATGATAGTTAATTATAACGTTCAGGGCCTTGTAATGACGATGGAACACTCAAATTGCGTCGAGAATCAATACATCGGCCTCCAGCCGACTTGTCTCCAAGGGTCTGTTGCTGCCTCGGGCACCTTGTGGTCGTTCTCCTGTGAGTTTAGATTATCGAATACGACGCAAAAATGATAGTTAATCGTAACGTTTAGGGCCTCCTAATGACGATGGGACACTCAAATTGCGTCGAGATTCAATACATCGTCCTCCAGCCGACTTGTCTCCGTGGGGATATTATTGCCTCCGGCCTCTTATGTTCGCTCTCATGCGAGTCTAGATTTTCGAATCCGACGCGAAACTGATTGTTAATTGTAACGTTCAGGGCTTCCTAATGACGATGGAACACTCAAATTGCCTCGAGATTCAATACACCGGCATTCAGCCGATTTGTCTCCAAGGGTCTATTGTTGCCTCGGGAACCTTACGGTCGTTCTCCTGTGAGTCTAGATTTTCGAATCCGACGCAAAACTCATAGTTAATTGTAACGTTCAGGGCCTCCTAATGACGATGGAACACTCAAATTGCGTCAAGAATCAATACATCGGTTTCCAGCCGACTTGCCTGCAAGGGTCTGTTGCTGCCTCGGGCACCTTATGGTCGTTCTCCTGTGAGTCTAGATTTTCGTATCCGACGCGAAACTGATAGTTAATTGTAACGTTCAGGGCCTCCTAATGCCGATGGAACACTCAAATTGCGTCGAGATCCAATACATCGGCCTCCAGCCGACTTGTCTCCAAGGGTCTGTTGCTGCCTCGGGCACCTTATGGTCGTTCTCCTGTGAGTCTAGATTTTCGAATCCGACGCGAAACTGATAGTTAATTGGAACGTTCAGGGCCTCCTAATGCCGATGGCACACTCAAATTGCGTAGAGATTCAATACATCGGCCTCCAGCCGACTTGTCTCCAAGGGTCTATTGCTGCCTCGGGCTCCTTATGGTCGTTCTCCTGTGAGTCTAGATTTTAGAATCCGACGCAAAACTCATAGTTAATTGTAACGTTCAGGGCCTCCTAATGACGATGGAACACTCAAATTGCGTCAAGAATCAATACATCGGTTTCCAGCCGACTTGTCTCCAAGGGTCTATTGCTGCCTCGGGCACCTTATGGTCGTTCTGCTGTGAGTCTAGATTTTCGAATCCGACGCATAAATGATAGTTAATTGTAACGTTCAGGGACTCCTAAAGACGATGTAACACTCAAATTGCGTCGAGAGTCAATACATCGACCTCCAGTCGACTTGTATCCATGGGGATATTGCATTCTCGGGCACAATATGATCCTTCTCCTGTGAGTCTAGATTTTCGAATCCGACGCAAAAATGATAGTGAATTGTAACGTTCAGCGCCTCCTAATGACGATAGAAGACTCAAATTGCGTCGAGATTCAATACATCGTCCTCCAGCCGATTTGTCTCCAAGGGGATATTGCTACCTCGGGCACCAAATGGTCCGTCTGCTGTGAGTCTAGATTTTCGAATCCGACGAAAAACTGATAGTTAATTGTAACATTCAGGGCCTCCTAATGACGATGGAACACTCAAATTGCGTCGAGATTTAATATATCGTCCTCCAGCCGACTTGTCTCCTAGGGGATATTGCTGTCTCGGGCACAATATGATCCTTCTCCTGTGAGTCTAGATTTTCGAATCCGACGCATAAATGATAGTTAATTGCAACGTTCAGGGACTCCTAAAGACGATGGAACACTCAAATTGCGTCGAGATTCAATACATCGTCCTCCAGCCGACTTGTCTCCAAGGGTCTATTGCTGCCTCGGGCACCTTATGGTCGTTCTCCTGTGAGTCTAGATTTTCGAATCCGACGCATAAATGATAGTTAATTGTAACGTTCAGGGACTCCTAAAGACGATGTAACACTCAAATTGCGTCGAGAGTCAATACATCGACTTCAAGTCGACTTGTATCCAAGGGAATATTGCATTCTCGGGCACAATATGATCCTTCTCCTGTGAGTCTAGATTTTCGAATCCGACGCAAAAATGATAGTGAATTGTAACGTTCAGCGCCTCCTAATGACGATAGAAGACTCAAATTGCGTCGAGATTCAATACATCGTCCTCCAGCCGATTTGTCTCCAAGGGGATATTGCTACCTCGAGCACCAAATGGTCCGTCTGCTGTGAGTCTAGATTTTCGAATCCGACGAAAAACTGATAGTTAATTGTAACATTCAGGGCCTCCTAATGACGATGGAACACTCAAATTGCGTCGAGATTTAATATATCGTCCCCCAGCCGACTTGTTTCCTAGGGGATTTTGCTGTCTCGGGCACAATATGATCCTTCTCCTGTGAGTCTAGATTTTCGAATCCGACGCATAAATGATAGTTAATTGTAACGTTCAGGGACTCCTAAAGACGCTGGAACACTCAATTTGCGTCGAGATTCAATACATCGTCCTCCAGCGGATTTTTCTCCAAGGGGATATTGCTGTCTCGAGCACCGTATGAACTTCTCCTAAGAGTAGATTTTCGAATCCGACGCTAAAATGATTGTTAATTGTAACGTTCAGGGCCTCCTAATGACGATGGAGAACTCAAATTGCGTCAAGAATCAATACATCGGTTTCCAGCCGACTTGTCTCCAAGGGTCTATTGCTGCCTCGAGCATCGTATGAACTTCTCCTGTGAGTAGATTTTCGAATCCGACCCATAAATGATAGTTAATTGTATCGTTCACGGACTCCTAAAGACGATGGAACACTCAAATTGCGTCGAGAGTCAATACATCGACCTCCAGTCGACTTGTATCCAAGGGGATATTGCAGTCTCGTGCACCATATGATCCTTCTCCTGTTAGTAGATTTTTGAATCCGACGCTAAAATGATAGTTAACTGTAACGTTCAGGGCCTCCTAATGCCGATGGAACACTCAAATTGCGTCGAGATTCATTACATCGGCCTCCAGCCGACTTGTCTCCAAGGGTCTATTGATGCCTCGGGCTCCATGTGGTCCGTCTCCTGTGAGTCTAGGTTTTCGAATCCGACGCGAAACTGATAGTTAATTGTAACGTTCAGGGCCTCCAAATGCCGATGGAACACTCAAATTGCGTCGAGATTCAATACATCGGCATCCAGCGGACTTGTCTCCAAGGGTCTATTGCTGCCTCGGGCACCTTATGGTCGTTCTCCTGTGAGTCTAGATTTTCGAATCCGACGCAAAACTCATAGTTAATTGTAACGTTCAGGGCCTCCTAATGACGATGGAACACTCAAATTGAGTCGAGATTCAATACATCGACCTCCAGCCGACTTGTCTCCAAGGGTATATTGCTGCCTCGGGCACCTTATGGTCGTTCTCCTGTGAGTCTAGATTTGCGAATCCGACGCGAAACTGATAGTTAATTGTAACGTTCAGGGCCTCCTAATGCCGATGGAACACTCAAATTGCGTCGAGATTCAATACATCGGCCTCCAGATGACTTGTCTCAAAGGGTCTGTTGCTGCCTCGGGCACCTTATGGTCGTTCTCCTGTGAGTCTAGATTTCCGAATCCGACGCATAAATGATAGTTAATTGTAACGTTCAGGGACTCCTAAAGACGATGGAACACTCAAATTGCGTCGAGATTCAATACATCGTCCTCCAGCTACTTGTCTCCAAGGGTCTAATGCTGCCTCGGGCACCTTATGGTCGTTCTCCTGTGAGTCTAGATTTGCGAATCCGACGCGAAACTGATAGTTAATTGTAACGTTCAGGGCCTCCTAATGCCGATGGAACACTCAAATTGCGTCGAGATTCAATACATCGGCCTCCAGATGACTTGTCTCAAAGGGTCTGTTGCTGCCTCGGGCACCTTATGGTCGTTCTCCTGTGAGTCTAGATTTTCGAATCCGACGCAAAACTCATAGTTAATTGTAACGTTCAGGGCCTCCTAATGACGATGGAACACTCAAATTGCGTCAAGAATCAATACATCGGTTTCCAGCCGACTTGTCTCCAAGGGTCTATTGCTGCCTCGGGCACCTTATGGTCGTTCTCCTATGAGTCTAGATTTCCGAATCCGACGCATAAATGATAGTTAATTGTAACGTTCAGGGACTCCTAAAGACGATGGAACACTCAAATTGCGTCGAGATTCAATACATCGACCTCCAGTCGACTTGTATCCAAGGGGATATTGCAGTCTCTGGCACAATATGATCCTTGTCCTGTGAGTCTAGATTTTCGAATCCGACGCAAAAATGATAGTGAATTGTAACGTTCAGCGCCTCCGAATGACGATAGAAGACTCAAATTGCGTCTAGATTCAATACATCGTCCTCCAGCCGATTTGTCTCCGAGGGGATATTGCTGCCTCGGGCACCAAATGGTCCGTCTGCTGTGAGTCTAGATTTTCGAATCCGACAAAAAACTGATAGTTAATTGTAACATTCAGGGCCTCCTAATGACGATGGAACACTCAAATTGCGTCGCGATCCAATTAATCGTCCTCCAGCCGATTTGTCTCCAAGGGTCTAATGCTGCCTCGGGCACAATATGATCCTCCTCCTGTGAGTCTAGATTTTCGAATCCGACGCATAAATGATAGTTAATTGTAACGTTCAGGGACTCCTAACGACGATGGAACACTCAAATTGCGTCGCGATCCAATACATCGTCCTCCAGCCGACTTGTCTCCAAGGGTCTAATGCTGCCTCGGGCACCACATGGTCCTTCTCCTGTGTGTCTAGATTTTCGAATCCGACGCAAAAATGATAGTGAATTGTAACGATCAGGGACTCCTAAAGACGATGGAACACTCAAATTGCGTCGAGATTCAATACATCGACCTCCAGCCGACTTGCCTCCAAGGGTCTATTGCTGCCTCGGGCACCTTATGGTCGTTCTCCTGTGAGTCTAGATTTTCGAATCCGACGCAAAAATGATAGTTAATTGTAACGATCAGGGCCTTGTAATGACGATGGAACACTCAAATTGCGCCGAGAGTCAATACATCGACCTCCAGTCGACTTGTATCCAAGGGGATATAGCAGTCTCGTGCACCATATGATCCTTCTCCTGTTAGTAGATTTTCGAATCCGACGCTAAAATGATAGTTAACTGTAACGTTCAGGGCCTCCTAATGCCGATGGAACACTCAAATTGCGTCGAGATTCAATACATCGGCCTCCAGCCGACTTGTCTCCAAGGGTCTATTGCTGCCTCGGGCACTTTATGGTCGTTCTCCTGTGAGTCTAGATTTTCGAATCCGACGCAAAAATGATAGTTAATTTTAGCGTTCAGGGCCTCCTAATGATGGAACACTCAAATTGCGTCAAGAATCAATACATCGGTTTTCAGCCGACTTGTCTCCAAGGGTCTATTGCTGCCTCGGGCACCTCATGGTCGTTCTCCTGTAAGTCTAGATTTTCGAATCCGACGCATAAATGATAGTTAATTGTAACGTTCAGGGACTCCTAAAGACGATGGAACACTGAAATTGCGTCGAGAGTCAATACATCGACCTCCAGTCGACTTGTATCCAAGGGGATATTGCAGTCTCGTGCACCATATGATCCTTCTCCTGTTAGTAGTTTTTCGAATCCGACGCTAAAATGATAGTTAACTGTAACGTTCAGGGCCTCCTAATGCCGATGGAACGCTCAAATTGCGTCGAGATTCAATACATCGGCCACCAGCCGACTTGTCTCCAAGGGTCTGTTGCTGCCTCGGGCACCTTATGGTCGTTCTCCTGTGAGTTTAGATTATCAAATCCGCCGCAAAAATGATAGTTAATTGTAACGTTTAGGGCCTCCTAATGACGATGAGACCCTCGAATTGCGTCGAGATTCAATACATCGTCCTCCAGCCGACTTGTCTCCATGGGGATATTACTGCCTCCGGCCTCTTATGTTCGCTCTCATGTGAGTCTAGATTTTCGAATCCGACGCGAAACTGATTGTTAATTGTAACGTTCAGGAATTCCTAATGACGATGGAACTCTCAAATTGCGTCGAGATTCAATACATCGTCCTCCAGCCGACTTGTCTCCAAGGGTCTATTGCTGCCTCGGTCACCTTATGGTCGTGCTCCTGTGAGTCTAGATTTTCGAATCCGACGCAAAAATTATAGTTAATTGTATCGTTCAGGGCCTTCTAATGACAATGGAACACTCAAATTGCGTCGAGATTCAATTCATCGGCCTCCAGCCGACTTGTCTCCAAGGGGATATCGCTGCCTCGGGCACCACATGGTCCGTCTCCGGTGATTCTACGTTTTCGAATCCGACGCAAAACTCATAGTTAATTGTAACGTTCAGGGCCTCCTATTGGCGAATGAACATTCAAATTGCGTCGAGATTCAATACATCGACCTCCAGCCGACTTGTCTCCAAGGGTCTATTGCTGCCTCGGGCACCTTATGGTCGTTCTCCTGTGAGTCTAGGTTTTCGAATCAGACGCAAAAATGATAGTTAATTGCAACGTTCAGGGCCTTGTAATGACGATGGAACACTCAAATTGCGTCGAGATTCAATACATCGGCCTCCAGCCGACTTGTCTATAAGGGTCTGTTGCTGCCTCGGGCACCTTATGGTCGTTCTCCTGTGAGTTTAGATTATCGAATCCGACGCAAAAATGATAGTTAATTGTAACGTTCAGGGCCTTGTAATGACGATGGAACACTCAAATTGCGTCGAGAATCAATACATCGGCCTCCAGCCGACTTGTCTCCAAGAGTCTGTTGCTGCCTCGGGCACCTTATGGTCGTTCTCCTGTGAGTTTAGATTATCGAATACGACGCAAAAATGATAGTTAATTGTAACGTTTAGGGCCTCCTAATGACGATGGGACACTCAATTCTCGTCGAGATTCAATACATCGTCCTCCAGCCGACTTGTCTCCGTGGGGATATTATTGCCTCCGGCCTCTTATGTTCGCTCTCATGTGAGTCTAGATTTTCGAATCCGACGCGAAACTGATTGTTAATTGTAACGTTCAGGGCTTCCTAATGACGATGGAACACTCAAATTGCCTCGAGATTCAATACACTGGCATTCAGCCGATTTGTCTCCAAGGGTCTATTCTTGCCTCGGGCACCTTATGGTCGTTCTCCTGTGAGTCTAGATTTTCGAATCCGACGCAAAACTCATAGTTAATTGTAACGTTCAGGGCCTCCTAATGCCGATGGAACACTCAAATTGCGTCGAGATTCAATACATCGGCCTCCAGCCGACTTGTCTCCAAGCGTCTGTTGCTGCCTCGGGCACCTTATGGTCGTTCTCCTGTGAGTCTAGATTTTCGAATCCGACGCGAAACTGATAGTTAATTGGAACGTTCAGGGCCTCCTAATGCCGATGGCACACTCAAATTGCGTAGAGATTCAATACATCGGCCTCCAGCCGACTTGTCTCCAAGGGTCTATTGCTGCCTCGGGCTCCTTAAGGTCGTTCTCCTGTGAGTCTAGATTTTAGAATCCGACGCAAAACTCATAGTTAATTGTAACGTTCAGGGCCTCCTAATGACGATGGAACACTCAAATTGCGTCAAGAATCAATACATCGGTTTCCAGCCGACTTGTCTCCAAGGGTCTATTGCTGCCTCGGGCACCTTATGGTCGTTCTGCTGTGAGTCTAGATTTTCGAATCCGACGCATAGATGATAGTTAATTGTAACGTTCAGGGACTCCTAAAGACGATGTAACTCTCAAATTGCGTCGAGAGTCAATACATCGACCTCCAGTCGACTTGTATCCAAGGGGATATTGCATTCTCGGGCACAATATGATCCTTCTCCTGTGAGTCTAGATTTTCGAATCCGACGCAAAAATGATAGTGAATTGTAACGTTCAGCGCCTCCTAATGACGATAGAAGACTCAAATTGCGTCGATATTCAATACATCGTCCTCCAGCCGATTTGTCTCAAAGGGGATATTGCTACCTCGGGCACCAAATGGTCCGTCTGCTGTGAGTCTAGATTTTCGAATCCGACGAAAAACTGACAGTTAATTGTAACATTCAGGGCCTCCTAATGACGATGGAACACTCAAATTGCGTCGAGATTTAATATATCGTCCTCCAGCCGACTTGTCTCCTAGGGGATATTGCTCTCTCGGGCACAATATGATCCTTCTCCTGTGAGTCTAGATTTTCGAATCCGACGCATAAATGATAGTTAATTGCAACGTTCAGGGACTCCTAAAGACGATGGAACACTCAAATTGCGTCGAGATTCAATACATCGTCCTCCAGCCGACTTGTCTCCAAGGGTCTATTGCTGCCTCGGGCACCTTATGGTCGTTCTCCTGTGAGTCTAGATTTTCGAATCCGACGCATAAATGATAGTTAATTGTAGCGTTCAGGGACTCCTAAAGACGATGTAACACTCAAATTGCGTCGAGAGTCAATACATCGACTTCAAGTCGACTTGTATCCAAGGGGATATTGCATTCTCGGGCACAATATGATCCTTCTCCTGTGAGTCTAGATTTTCGAATCCGACGCAAAAATGATAGTGAATTGTAACGTTCAGCGCCTCCTAATGACGATAGAAGACTCAAATTGCGTCGAGATTCAATACATCGTCCTCCAGCCGATTTGTCTCCAAGGGGATATTGCTACCTCGAGCACCAAATGGTCCGTCTCCTGTGAGTCTAGATTTTCGAATCCGACGAAAAACTGATAGTTAATTGTAACATTCAGGGCCTCCTAATGACGATGGAACACTCAAATTGCGTCGAGATTTAATATATCGTCCCCCAGCCGACTTGTCTCCTAGGGGATTTTGCTGTCTCGGGCACAATATGATCCTTCTCCTGTGAGTCTAGATTTTCGAATCCGACGCATAAATGATAGTTAATTGTAACGTTCAGGGACTCCTAAAGACGATGGAACACTCAAATTGCGTCGAGATTCAATACATCGGCCTCCAGCGGATTTGTCTCCAAGGGGATATTGCTGTCTCGAGCACCGTATGAACTTCTCCTAAGAGTAGATTTTCGAATCCGACCCTAAAATGATTGTTAATTGTAAAGTTCAGGGCCTCCAAATGCCGATGGAACACTCAAATTGCGTCGAGATACAATACATCGGCCTCCAGCCGACTTGTCTCCAAGGGTCTATTGATGCCTTGGGCTCCATGTGGTAGGTCTCCTGTGAGTCTAGGTTTTCGAATCCGACGCGAAACTGCTAGTTACTTGTAACGTTCAGGGCCTCCAAATGCCGATGGAACACTCAAATTACGTCGAGATTCAATACATCGGCATCCAGCCGACTTGTCTCCAAGGGTCTATTGCTGCCTCGGGCACCTTATGGTCGTTCTCCTGTGAGTCTAGATTTTCGAATCCGACGCAAAACTCATAGTTAATTGTAACGTTCAGGGCCTCCTAATGACGATGGAACACTCAAATTGTGTCAAGAATCATTACATCATTTTCCAGCCGACTTGTCTCAGAGGGTCTGTTGCTGCCTCGGGCACCTTATGGTCGTTCTCCTGTGAGTCTAGATTTTCGAATCCGACGCGAAACTGATAGTCAATTGTAACGTTCAGGGCCTCCTAATGCCGATGGAACACTCAAATTGCGTCGAGATTCAATACATCGGCCTCCAGCCGACTTGTCTCCAAGGGTCTATTGCTGCCTCGGGCACCTTATGGTCGTTCTCCTGTGAGTCTAGATTTTCGAATCCGACGCAAAACTCATAGTTAATTGTAACGTTCAGGGCCTCCTAATGACGATGGAACACTCAAATTGAGTCGAGATTCAATACATCGACCTCCAGCCGACTTGTCTCCAAGGGAATATTGCTGCCTCGGGCACCTTATGGTCGTTCTCCTGTGAGTCTAGATTAGCGAATCCGACGCAAAACTCATAGTTAATTGTAACGTTCAGGGCCTCCTAATGACGATGGAACACTCAAATTGCGTCAAGAATCAATACATCGGTTTCCAGCCGACTTGTCTCCAAGGGTCTATTGCTGCCTCGGGCACCTTATGGTCGTTCTCCTGTGAGTCTAGATTTCCGAGTCCGACGCATAAATGATAGTTAATTGTAACGTTCAGGGACTCCTAAAGACGATTGAACACTCAAATTGCGTCGAGATTCAATACATCGTCCTCCAGCCGACTTGTCTCCAAGGGTCTATTGCTGCCTCGGGCACCTTATGGTCGTTCTCCTGTGAGTCTAGATTTGCGAATTCGACGCGAAACTGATAGTTAATTGTAACGTTCAGGGCCTCCTAATGCCGATGGAACACTCAAATTGCGTCGAGATTCAATACATCGGCCTCCAGACGACTTGTCTCCAAGGGTCTGTTGCTGCCTCGGGCCCCTTATGGTCGTTCTCCTATGAGTCTAGATTTCCGAATCCGCCGCATAAATGATACTTAATTGTAACGTTCAGGGACTCCTAAAGACGATGGAACACTCAAATTGCGTCGAGATTCAATACATCGACCTCCAGTCGACTTGTATCCAAGGGGATATTGCAGTCTCTGGCACAATATGATCCTTGTCATGTGAGTCTAGATTTTCGAATCCGACGCAAAAATGATAGTGAATTGTAACGTTCAGCGCCTCCGAATGACGATAGAAGACTCAAATTGCGTCTAGATTCAATACATCGTCCTCCAGCCGATTTGTCTCCGAGGGGATATTGCTGCCTCGGGCACCAAATGGTCCGTCTGCTGTGAGTCTAGATTTTCGAATCCGACGAAAAACTGATAGTTAATTGTAACATTCAGGGCCTCCTAATGACGATGGAACACTCAAATTGCGTCGCGATCCAATTAATCGTCCTCCAGCCGACTTGTCTCCAAGGGTCTAATGCTGCCTCGGGCACAATATGATCCTTCTCCTGTGAGTCTAGATTTTCGAATCCGACGCATAAATGATAGTTAATTGTAACGTTCAGGGACTCCTAACGACGATGGAACACTCAAATTGCGTCGCGATCCAATACATCGTCCTCCAGCCGACTTGTCTCCAAGGGTCTAATGCTGCCTCGGGCACCACATGGTCCTTCTCCTGTGTGTCTAGATTTTCGAATCCGACGCAAAAATGATAGTGAATTGTAACGTTCAGGGACTCCTAAAGACGATGGAACACTCAAATTGCGTCGAGATTCAATACATCGACCTCCAGCCGACCTGCCTCCAAGGGTCTATTGCTGCCTCGGGCACCTTATGGTCGTTCTCCTGTGAGTCTAGATTTTCGAATCCGACGCAAAAATGATAGTTAATTGTAACGATCAGGGCCTTGTACTGACGAAGGAACACTCAAATTGCGTCGAGATTCAATACATCGGCCTCTAGCCGACTTGTCTCCAAGGGTCTATTGCTGCCTCGGGCACATTATGGTCGTTCACTTGTAAGTCTAGATTTTCGAATCCGACGCAAAAATGATAGTTAATTGTAACGTTCAGGGCCTCCTAATGACGATGGAACACTCAAATTGCGTCGAGAGTCAATACATCTTCCTCCAGCCGACTTGTCTACAAGGGGATATTGCTGCCTCGGGCTCCATGTGTTCCGTCTCCTGTGAGTCTAGATTTTCGAATCCGACGCGAAACTGAAAGTTAATTGTAAGGTTCAGGGCCTCCTAATGCCGATGGAACACTCAAATTGCGTCGAGATTCAATACATCGGCCTCCAGCGGACTTGTCTCCAAGGGGATATTGCTGTCTCGCGGACCAAATGATCCTTCTCCTGTGAGTCTAGATTTTCGAATCCGACGCAAAAATGATAGTGAATAGTAACGTTCAGCGCCTCCTGATGACGATAGAACTCTCAAATTGCGTCGAGATTCAATACATCGTCCTCCAGCCGACTTGTCTCCAAGGGTCTAATGCTGCCCCAGGCACCTTATGGTCGTTCTCTTGTAAGTCTAGATTTTCGAATCCGACGCAAAATGGATAGTTAATTGTAACGTTCAGGGCCTCCTAATGCCGATGGAACACTCAAATTGCGTCGAGATTCAATACATCGGCATTCAGCCGATTTGTCTCCAAGGGTCTATTGCTGCCTCTGGCACCTTATGGTCGTTCTCCTGTGAGTCTACATTTTGGAATCCGACGCAAAAATGATAGTTAATTGTAACGTTCAGGGCCTTGTAATGACGATAGAACACTCAAATTGCGTCGAGATTCAATACATCGGCCTCCAGCCGACTTGTCTCCAAGCGTCTGTTGCTGCCTCGGGCACCTTATGATCATTCTCCTGTGAGTTTAGATTATCGAATCCGACGCAAAAATGATAGTTAATTGTAACGTTCAGGGCCTCCTAATGACGATGGAACACTCAAATTGCGTCGAGATTCAATACATCGTCCTCCAGCCGACTTGTCTCCATGGGGATATTACTGCCTCCGGCCTCTCATGTTCGCTCAATTGTGAGGCTAGATTTTCGAATCCGACGCGAAACTGATTGTTAATTGTAACGTTCAGGGCTTCCTAATGACGATGGAACACTCAAATTGCCTCGAGATTCAATACATCGGCATTCAGCCGATTTGTCTCCAAGGGTCTATTGCTGCCTCTGGCACCTTATGGTCGTTCTCCTGTGAGTCTACATTTTGGAATCCGACGCAAAAATGATAGTTAATTGTAACGTTCAGGGCCTTGTAATGACGATAGAACACTCAAATTGCGTCGAGATTCAATACATCGGCCTCCAGCCGACTTGTCTCCAAGCGTCTGTTGCTGCCTCGGGCACCTTATGATCATTCTCCTGTGAGTTTAGATTATCGAATCCGACGCAAAAATGATAGTTAATTGTAACGTTCAGGGCCTCCTAATGACGATGGAACACTCAAATTGCGTCGAGATTCAATACATCGACCTCCAGCCGACTTGTCTCCAAGGGGATATTGCTGCATCGGGCACCATAAGATCCTTCTCCTGTTAGTAGATTTTCGAATCCGACGCTAAAATGATAGTTAACTGTAACGTTCAGGGCCTCCTAATGCCGATGGAACACTCAAATTGCGTCGAGATTCAATACATCGTCCTCCAGCCGACTTGTCTCCATGGGGATATTACTGCCTCCGGCCTCTTATGTTCGCTCTCATGTGAGTCTAGATTTTCGAATCCGACGCGAAACTGATAGTTAATTGTAACGTTCAGGGCCTCCTAATGACGATGGAACACTCAAATTGCGTCGAGATTCAATACATCGGCCTCCAGCCGACTTGTCTCCAAGGGTCTGTTGCTGCCTCGGGCACCTTATGGTCGTTCTCGTGTGAGTTTAGTTTATCGAATCCGACGCAAAAATGATAGTTAATTGTAACGTTCAGGGCCTCCTAATGACGATGGCACACTCAAATTGCGTCGACATTCAATACATCGTCCTCCGGCCGACTTGTCTCGAAGGGTCTGTTGCTGCCTCGGGCACCTTATGGTCGTTCTCCTGTGAGTTTAGATTATCGAAGCCGACGCAAAAATGATAGTTAATTGTAACGTTCAGGGCCTTCTAATGACGATGGAACACTCAAATTGCGTCGAGATTCAATACATCGGCCTCCAGCCGACTTGTCTCCAAGTGGATATCGCTGCCTCGGGCACCACATGGTCCTTCTCCTGTGAGTCTAGATTTTCGAATCCGACGGAAAAATGATAGTGAACGTTCAGCGCCTCCTAATGACGATAGAAGACTCAAATTGCGTCGGGATTCAATACATCGTCCTTCAGCAGATTTGTCTCCAAGGGGATATTGCTGCATCGGGGACCTTATGGTCCGTCTGCAGTGAGTCTAGATTTTCGAATCCGACGAAAAACTGATAGTTAATTGTAACATTCAGGGCCTCCTAATGACGATGGAACACTCATTTTGCGTCGCGATCCAATACATCGTCCTCCAACCGAATTGCCTCCAAGGGTCAATAGCTGCCACGGGCACCTTCTGATTGTTCTGCTGTGAGTCTAGATTTTCGAACCCGACGCAAAACAGATTGTTAATTGTAACGTTCAGGGCCACCTAATGACGATGGAACACTCAAATTGAGTCGAGATTCAATACATCGACCTCCAGCCGACTTGTCTCCAAGGGGATATTGCTTCCTCGGGCACCTTATGGTCGCTCTCCTGTGAGTTTAGATTTTCGAATCCGACGCAAAAATGATAGTGAATTGTAACGTTCAGCGCCTCCTAATGACGATAGAAGACTCAAAAATGCGTCGAGATTCAATACATCGTCCTCCAGCTGATTTGTCTCCAAGGGGATATTGCTGCCTCGGGCACCTTATGGCCGTTCTCCTGTGAGTCTACATTTTCGAATCCGACGCAAAAATGATAGTTAATTGTAACGATCAGGCCTCCTAATGCCGATGGAACTCTCAAATTGCGTCAAGAATCAATAGATCGGTTTCCAGCCGACTTGTCTGCAAGGGTCTATTGCTGCCTCGAGCACCGTATGAACTTCTCCTGTGAGTAGATTTTCGAATCCGACGCTAAAATGATTGTTAATTGTAACGTTCAGGGCCTCCTAATGACGATGGAACACTCAAATTGCGACAAGAATCAATACATCGGTTTCCAGCCGACTTGTCTACAAAGGTCTATTGCTGCCTCGGCACCTTATGGTCGTTCTCCTGTGAGTCTAGATGTTCGAATCCGACGCAAAACTCATAGTTAATTGTAACGTTCAGGGCCTTGTAATGACGATGGAACACTCAAATTGCGTCGAGATTCAATACATCGGCATCCAGCCGACTTGTCTCCAAGGGTCTGTTGCTGCCTCGGGCACCTTATGGTCGTTCTCTTGTGAGTCAACATTTTAGAATCCGACGCAAAACTGATAGTTAAATGTAATGCTCAGGGCCTCTTAATGACGATGGAACACTCAAATTGCGTCGAGAGTCAATACATCTTCCTCCAGCCGACTTGTCTCCGAGTTGATATCGCTGCCTCGGGCACCACATGGTCCTTCTCCTGTGAGTCTAGATTTTCGAATCCGACGCAAAAATGATAGTGAATTGTAACGTTCAGGGCCTCCTAATGACGATGGAACACTCAAATTGCGTCAAGAATCAATACATCGGTTTCCAGCCGACTTGTCTCCAAGGGTCTATTGCTGCCTCGGGCACCTTATGGTCGTTCTCCTGTGAGTCTAGATTTGCGAATGCCACGCATAAATTATAGTTAATTGTAACGCTCAGGGACACCTAAAGACGATTTGTCTCAAATTGCGTCGTGAGTCAATACATCGACCTCCAGTCGACTTGTATCCAAGGGGATATTGCAGTCTCGGGCACAATATGATCCTTCACCTGTGAGTCTAGATTTTCGAATCCGACGCAAAAATGATAGTGAATTGTAACGTTCAGCGCCTCCTAATGACGATAGAAGACTCAAATTGCGTCGATATTCAATACATCGTCCTCCAGCCGATTTGTCTCTAAGGGGATATTGCCGCCTCGGGCACCAAATGGTCCGTCTGCTGTGAGTCTAGATTTTCGAATCCGACGAAAAACTGATAGTTAATTGTAACATTCAGGGCCTCCTAATGACGATGGGACACTCAAATTGCGTCGAGATTCAATACATCGGCCTCCAGCGGACATGTCTCCAAGGGGATATTACTGTCTCGGGCACCATATGATCCTTCTCCTGTGAGTCTAGATTTTCGAATCCGACGCAAAAATGATAGTGAATAGTAACGTTCAGCGCCCCCTGATGACGATAGAACTCTCAAATTGCGCGAGATTCACTACATCGTCCTCCAGCCGACTTGTCTCCAAGGGTCTATTGCTGCCTCGGGCACCTTATGGTCGTTCTCCTGTGAGTCTAGATTTTCGAATCCGACGCAAAAATGATAGTTAATTGTAACGTTCAGGGCCTTCTAATGACGATGGAACACTCAAATTGCGTCGAGATTCAATACATCGGCCTCCAGCCGACTTGTCTCCAAGTGGATATCGCTGCCTCGGGCACCACATGGTCCTTCTCCTGTGAGTCTAGATTTTCGAATCCGACGCAAAAATGATAGTGAATTGTAACGTTCAGCGCCTCCTAATGACGATAGAAGACTCAAATTGCGTCGAGATTCAATACATCGTCCTCCAGCCGATTTGTCTCCAAGGGGATATTGCTGCCTCGGGCACCAAATGGTCCGTCTGCTGTGAGTCTAGATTTTCGAATCCGACGCAAAAATGATAGTTAATTGTAACGTTCAGGGCCTCCTAATGACGATGGAACACTCAAATTGCGTCGAGATTCAATACATCGGCCTCCAGCCGACTTGTCTCCAAGGGTCTATTGCTGCCTCGGGCACCTTATGGTCGTTCTCCTGTGAGTCTAGATGTTCGAATCCGACGCAAAACTCATAGTTAATTGTAACGTTCAGGGCCTTGTAATGACGATGGAACACTCAAATTGCGTCGAGATTCAATACATCGGCATCCAGCCGACTTGTCTCCAAGGGTCTGTTGCTGCCTCGGGCACCTTATGGTCGTTCTCTTGTGAGTCAACATTTTAGAATCCGACGCAAAACTGATAGTTAAATGTAATGCTCAGGGCCTCTTAATGACGATGGAACACTCAAATTGCGTCGAGAGTCAATACATCTTCCTCCAGCCGACTTGTCTCCGAGTTGATATCGCTGCCTCGGGCACCACATGGTCCTTCTCCTGTGAGTCTAGATTTTCGAATCCGACGCAAAAATGATAGTGAATTGTAACGTTCAGGGCCCCCTAATGACGATGGAACACTCAAATTGCGTCAAGAATCAATACATCGGTTTCCAGCCGACTTGTCTCCAAGGGTCTATTGCTGCCTCGGGCACCTTATGGTCGTTCTCCTGTGAGTCTAGATTTGCGAATGCCACGCATAAATGATAGTTAATTGTAACGCCCAGGGACACCTAAAGACGATTTGTCTCCAATTGCGTCGTGAGTCAATACATCGACCTCCAGTCGACTTGTATCCAAGGGGATATTGCAGTCTCGGGCACAATATGATCCTTCACCTGTGAGTCTAGTTTTTCGAATCCGACGCAAAAATGATAGTGAATTGTAACGTTCAGCGCCTCCTAATGACGATAGAAGACTCAAATTGCGTCGATATTCAATACATCGTCCTCCAGCCGATTTGTCTCTAAGGGGATATTGCTGCCTCGGGCACAAAATGGTCCGTCTGCTGTGAGTCTAGATTTTCGAATCCGACGAAAAACTGATAGTTAATTGTAACATTCAGGGCCTCCTAATGACGATGGGACACTCAAATTGCGTCGAGATTCAATACATCGGCCTCCAGCGGACATGTCTCCAAGGGGATATTACTGTCTCGGGCACCATATGATCCTTCTCCTGTGAGTCTAGATTTTCGAATCCGACGCAAAAATGATAGTGAATAGTAACGTTCAGCGCCCCCTGATGACGATAGAACTCTCAAATTGCGTCGAGATTCACTACATCGTCCTCCAGCCGACTTGTCTCCAAGGGTCTATTGCTGCCTCGGGCACCTTATGGTCGTTCTCCTGTGAGTCTAGATTTTCGAATCCGACGCAAAAATGATAGTTAATTGTAACGTTCAGGGCCTTCTAATGACGATGGAACACTCAAATTGCGTCGAGATTCAATACATCGGCCTCCAGCCGACGTGTCTCCAAGTGGATATCGCTGCCTCGGGCACCACATGGTCCTTCTCTTGTGAGTCTAGATTTTCGAATCCGACGCAAAAATGATAGTGAATTGTAACGTTCAGCGCCTCCTAATGACGATAGAAGACTCAAATTGCGTCGAGATTCAATAAATCGTCCTCCAGCCGATTTGTCTCCAAGGGGATATTGCTGCCTCGGGCACCAAATGGTCCGTCTGCTGTGAGTCTAGATTTTCGAATCCGACGCAAAAATGATAGTTAATTGTAACGTTCAGGGCCTCCAAATGACGATGGAGCACTCAAATTGCGTCGCGATTCAATACATCGTCCTCCAGCGGACTGGTCTCCAAGGGGATATTGCTGCATCGGGCACCTTATGGTCCGTCTGCAGTGAGTCTAGATTTTCTAATCCGACGAAAAACTGATAGTTAATTGTAACATTCAGGGCCTCCTAATGACGATGGAACACTCATTTTGCGTCGCGATCCAATACATCGTCCTCCAACCGACTTGCCTCCAAGGGTCAATAGCTGCCACGGGCACCTTGTGATTGTTTTGCTGTGAGTCTAGATTTTCGAACCCGACGCAAAACTGATTGTTAATTGTAACGTTCAGGGCCACCTAATGACGATGGAATACTCAAATTGAGTCGAGATTCAATACATCGACCTCCAGCCGACTTGTCTCCAAGGGGATATTGCTGCCTCGGGCTCCATGTGGTCCGTCTCCTGTGAGTCTAGATTTTCGAATCCGACGCAAAACTCATAGTTAATTGTAACGTTCAGGGCCTTGTAATGACGATGGAACACTGAAATTGCTTCGAGATTCAATACATCGGCCTCCAGGCGACTTGTCTCCAAGGGTCTGCTGCTGCCTCGGGCACCTTGTGGTCGTTCTCCTGTGAGTTTAGATTATCGAATCCGACGCAAAAATGATAGTTAATCGTAACGTTTAGGGCCTCCTAATGACGATGGAACACTCAAATTGCGTCGAGATTCAATACATCGGCCTCCAGCCGACTTGTCTCCAAGGGTCTATTGCTGCCTCGGGCACCTTATGGTCGTTCTCCTGTGAGTCTAGATTTTCGAATCCGACGCAAAACTTATATTTAATTCTAACGTTCAGGGCCTTGTAATGACGATGGAACACTCAAATTGCGTCGAGATTCAATACATCGGCCTCCAGCCGACTTGTCTCCAAGGGTCTGTTGCTGCCTCGGGCACCATATGGTCGTTCTCCTGTGAGTTTAGATTATCGAATCCGACTCAAAAATGATAGTTACTTGTAACGTTTAGGGCCTCCTAATGACGATGGAACACTCAAATTGCGTCGTGATTCAATACATCGGCCTCCAGCCAACTTGTCTCCAAGGGTCTGTTACTGCCTCGGGCACCTTATGGTCGTTCTGCTGTGAGTTTAGGTTATCGAATCCGACGCAAAAATGATAGTTAATTGTAACGTTTAGGGCCTCCTAATGACGATGGGTCACTCAAATTGCGTCGAGATTCAATACGTCGTCCTCCAGCCGACTTGTCTCCATGAGGATATTACTGCCTCCGGCCTCTTATGTTCGCTCTCATGTGAGTCTAGATTTTCGAATCCGACGCTAAACTGATTGTTAATTGTAACGTTCAGGGCTTCCTAAAGACGATGGAACACTCAAATTGCCTCGAGATTCAATACATCGGCATTCAGCCGATTTGTCTCCAAGGGTCTATTGCTGCCTCGGGCACCGTATGGTCGTTCTACTGTGAGTCAACATTTTAGAATCCGACGCAAAACTGATAGTTAAATGTAATGCTCAGGGCCTCTTAATGACGATGGAACACTAAAATTGAGTCGAGATTCAATACATCGACCTCCAGCCGACTTGTCTCCAAGTGGATATTGCTGCCTCGGGCTCCATGTGGTCCTTCTCCTGTGAGTCTAGATTTTCGAATCCGACGCGAAACTAATAGTTAATTGTAAGGTTCAGCGCCTCCTAATAACGATGGAACACTCAAATTGCGTCGCGATCCAATACATCGTCCTCCAGCCGACTTGTCTCCAAGGGTCTAATGCTGCCTCGGGCACCTTATGGTCGTTCTCTTGTAAGTCTAGATTTTCGAATCCGACGCAAAAATGATAGTTCATTATAACGTTCAGGGCGACCTATTGACGATAGAAGACTCAAATTGCGTCGAGTTTCAATACATCGTCCTCCAGCCGACTTGTCTCCAAGGGTCTAATGCTGCCTCGGGCACCAAATGGTCGTTCTCTTGTAAGTCTAGATTTTGGAATCCGACGCAAAAATGATAGTTAATTGAAACGTTCAGGGCCTCCTAATGCCGATGGAACACTCAAATTGCGTCGAGATTCAATACATCGGCCTCCAGCCGACTTGTCTCCAAGGGTCTATTGCTGCCTCGGGCACCTTATGGTCGTTCTCCTGTGAGTCTAGATTTTCGAATCCGACTCAAAAATGATAGTTAATTGCAACGTTCAGGGCCTTGTAATGACGATGGAACACTCAAATTGCGTCGAGATTCAACACATCGGCCTCCAGGCGACTTGTCTCCAAGGGTCTGTTGCTGCCTCGGGCACCTTATGGTCGTTCTCCTGTGAGTTTAGATTATCGAATCCGACGCAAAAATGATAGTTAATTGTAACGTTTTGGGCCCCCTAATGACGATGGAACACTCAAATTGCGTCGAGATTCAATACATCGGCCTCCAGCCGACTTGTCTGCAAGGGTCTATTGCTGCCTCGGTCGTCTTATGGTCGATCTCCTGTGAGTCTAGATTTTCGAATCCGACGCGAAACTGATAGTTAATTGTAAGGTTCAGCGCCTCCTAATGACGATGGAACACTCAAATTGCGTCGCGATCCAATACATCGTCCTCCAGCCGACTTGTCTCCAGGGGTCAAATGCTGCCTCGGGCACCTTATGGTCGTTCTCTTGTAAGTGTAGATTTTGGAATCCGACGCAAAAATGATAGTTCATTATAACGTTCAGGGAGACCTAATGACGAGAGAAGACTCAAATTGCGTCGAGATTCAATACATCGTCCTAAAGCCGACTTGTCTCCAAGGGTCTAATGCTGCACCGGGCAAGAAATGGTCGTTCTCTTGTAAGTCTAGGTTTTCGAATCCGACGCAAAAATGATAGTTAATTGTAACGTTCAGGGCCTCCTAATGCCGATGGAACACTCAAATTGCGTCGAGATTCAATACATCGGCCTCCAGCCGACTTGTCTCCAAGGGTCTATTGCTGCCTCGGGCACCTTATGGTCGTTCTCCTGTGAGTCTAGATTTTCGAATCCGACGCAAAACTCATAGTTAATTGTAACGTTCAGGGCCTTGTAATGAGGATGGAACACTCAAATTGCGTCGAGATGCAATACATCGGCCTCTAGCCGACATGTCTCCAAGGGTCTGTTGCTTCCTCGGGCACCTTATGGTCGTTCTCCTGTGAGTTTAGAATATCTAATCCGACGCAAAAATGATAGTTAATTGTAAGATTCAGGGCCTCCTAATGACGATGGAACACTCATTTTGCGTCGAGAGTCAATACATCTTCCTCCAGCCGACTTGACTCCAAGGGTCTATTGCTGCCTCGGGCACCTTATGGTCGTTCTCCTGTGAGTCTAGATTTTCGAATCCGACGCAAAAATGATAGTTAATTGTAACGTTCAGGGCCTTCTAATGACGATGGAACACTCAAATTGCGTCGAGATTCAATACATCGCTCTCCAGCCGACTTGTCTCAAAGGGGATATCGCTGCCTCGGGCACCACATGGTCATTCTCCTGTGAGTCTAGATTTTCGAATCCGACGCAAAAATGATAGTGAATTGTAACGTTCAGGGCCTCCTAATGACGATGGAGCACTCAATTTGCGTCGAGATTCAATACATCGGCCTCCAGCCGACTTGTCTCCAAGGGTCTATTGCTGCCTCGGGCTCCATGTGGTCCGTCTTCTGTGAGTCTAGATTTTCGAATCCGACGCGAAACTGATAGTTAATTGTAAGGTTCAGTGCCTCCTAATGACGATGGAACACTCAAATTGCGTCGAGATTCAATACATCGTCCTCCAGACGATTTGTCTCCAAGGGGATATTGCTGCCTCGGGCACCACATGGTCCGTTTCCGGTGATTCTACGTTTACGAATCCGACGCAAAACTCATAGTTAATTGTAACGTTAAGGGCCTCCTATTGGCGATGGAACACTCAAATTGCGTCGAGATTCAATACATCGACCTCCAGCCGACTTGTTAAGAAAGGGGATATTGCTGCATCGAGCACCTTATGGTCGTTCTCCTGTGAGTTTAGATTTTCGAATCCGACGAAAAACTTATAGTTAATTGTAACATTCAGGTCCTCCTAATGACGATGGAACACTCATTTTGCGTCGAGAGTCAATACATCTTCCTCCAGCCGACTTGTCTCCAAGGGTCTATTGCTGCCT
The DNA here is from genome assembly GCF_021461395.2 of Schistocerca americana. Classification (NCBI taxonomy): domain Eukaryota; kingdom Metazoa; phylum Arthropoda; class Insecta; order Orthoptera; family Acrididae; genus Schistocerca; species Schistocerca americana. Next base: position 140,015 of record NW_025726697.1, read on the forward strand.
CGGGCACCTTATGGTCGTTCTCCTGTGAGTTTAGATTTTCGAATCCGACGCCAAAATGATAGTTAATTGTAACGTTCAGGGCCTTGTAATGACGATGGAACACTCAAATTGCGTCGAGATTCAATACATCGGCCTCCAGCCGACTTGTCTCCAAGGGTCGATTGCTGCCTCGGGCACCTTGTGGTCGTTCTCCTGTGAGTCTAGATTTTCGAATCCGACGCAAAACTCATAGTTAATTGTAACGTTCAGGGCATTGTAATGACGATGGAACACTCAAATTGCGTCGAGATTCAATACATCGGCCTCCAGCCGACTTGTCTCCAAGGGTCTATTGCTGCCTCGGGCACCTTATGGTCGTTCTCCTGTGAGTCTAGATTTTCGAATCCGACGCAAAACTCATAGTTAATTGTAACGTTCAGGGCCTTGTAATGACGATGGAACACTAAAATTGCGTCGAGATTCAATACATCGGCCGCTAGCCGACTTGTCTCCAAGGGTCTGTTGCTGCCTCGGGCACCTTATGGTCGTTTTCCTGTGAGTTTAGATTATCGAATCCGACCCAAAAATGATAGTTAATTGTAACGTTCAGGGCCTCCAAATGACGATTGAGCACTCAAATTGCGTCGAGATTCAATACATCGGCCTCCAGCCGACTTGTCTCCAAGGGTCTATTGCTGCCTCGGGCTCCATGTGGTCCGTCTCCTGTGAGTCTAGATTTTCGAATCCGACACGAAACTGATAGTTAATTGTAAGATTCAGTGCCTCCTAATGACGATGGAACACTCAAATTGCGTCGCGATCCAATACACCGTCCTCCAGCCGACTTGTCTCCAAGGGTCTAATGCTGCTTCGGGCACCTTATGGTCGGTCTCTTGTAAGTCTAGAATTTCGAATTCGACGCAAAACTGATAGTTCATTATAACGTTCAGAGCGACCTAATGACGATAGAAGACTCAAATTGCGTCGAGATTCAATACATCGTCCTCCAGACGATTTGTCTCCAAGGGGATATTGCTGCGCGATCCAATACACAGTCCTCCAGCCGACTTGTCTCCAAGGGTCTAATGCTGCCTCGGGCACCTTATGGTCGGTCTCTTGTAAGTCTAGATTTTCGAATCCGACGCAAAACTGATAGTTCATTATCACGTTCAGGGCGACCTAATGACGATAGAAGACTCAAATTGCGTCGAGATTCAATACATCGTCCTCCAGACGATTTGTCTCCAAGGGGATATTGCTGCCTCGAGCACAACATGGTCCGTCTCCGGTGATTCTAAGTTTTCGAATCCGACGCAAAACTCATAGTTAATTGTAACGTTCACTGCCTCCTATTGGCGATGGAACACTCAAATTGCGTCGAGATTCAATACATCGACCTCCAGCCGACTTGTCTAGAAAGGGAATATTACTGCATCGAGCACCTTATGGTCGTTCTCCTGTGCGTTTAGATTTTCGAATCCGACGAAAAACTTATAGTTAATTGTAACATTCAGGGCTTCCTAATGACGATGGAACACTCATTTTGCGTCGAGAGTCAATTCATCTTCCTCCAGCCGACTTGTCTCCAAGGGTCTATTGCTGCCTCAGGCACCTTGTGGTCGTTCTCCTGTGAGTCTAGATTTTCGAATCCGACGCAAAAATGATAGTTAATTGTAACGTTCAGGGCCATCTACTGACGATGGAACACTCAAATTGCGTCGAGATTCAATACATCGGCCTCCAGCCGACTTGTCTCCAAGGGGATATCGCTGCCTCGGGCACCACATGGTCCTTCTCCTGTGAGTCTAGATTTTCGAATCCGACGCAAAAATGATAGTGAATTGTAACGTTCAGGGCCTCCTAATGACGATGGAACACTCAAATTGCGTCAAGAATCAATACATCGGTTTCCAGCCGACTTGTCTCCAAGGGTCTATTGCTGCCTCGGGCACCTTATGGTCGTTCTCCTGCGAGTCTAGATTTTCGAATCCGACGCATAAATGAAAGTTAATTGTAACGTTCAGGGACTCCTAAAGACGATGGAACACTCAAATTGCGTCGAGAGTCAATACAACGACCTCCAGTCGACTTGTATCCAAGGGGATATTGCAGTCTCGGGCACAATATGATCCTTCTCCTGTGAGTCTAGATTTTCGAATCCGACGCAAAAATGATAGTGAATTGTAACGTTCAGCGCCTCCTAATGACGATAGAAGACTCAAATTGCGTCGAGATTCAATACATCGTCCTCCAGCCGACTTGTCTCCAAGGGTCTAATGCTGCCTCGGGCACCTTATGGTTGTTCTCTTGTAAGTCTGGATTTTCGAATCCGACGCAAAAATGATAGGTAATTGTAACGTTCAGGGCCTCCTAATGACGATGGAACTCTCAAATTGCGTCGAGATTCAATACATCGTCCTCCAGCCGACTTGTCTCCAAAGGTCTATTGCTGCCTCGGGCACCTTATGGTCGTTCTCTTCTAAGTCTAGATTTTCGAATCCGACGCAATAATGATAGTTAATTGTAACGTTCAGGGCCTCCTAATGCCGATGGAACACTCAAATTGCGTCGAGATTCAATACATCGGCCTCCAGCCGACTTGTCTCCAAGGGTTTGTTGCTGCCTCGGGCACCTTATGGAAGTACTCCTGTGAGTTTAGATTATCGAATACGACGCAAAAATGATAGTTAATTGTAACGTTTAGGGCCTCCTAATGACGCTGGAAAACTCAAATTGCGTCGAGATTCAATACATCGGCCTCCAGCCGACTTGTCTCCAAGGGTCTATTGCTGCCTCGGGCACCTTATGGTCGTTCTCCTGTGAGTCTAGATTTTCGAATCCGACGCAAAACTGATAGTTAAATGTAATGCTCAGGGCCTCTTAAAGACGATGGAACACTCAAATTGCGTCGAGAGTCAATACATCTTCCTCCAGCCACACTTGTCTACAAGGGGATATTGCTGCCTCGGGCTCCATGTGGTCCGTCTGCTGTGAGTCTAGATTTTCGAATCCGACGCAAAAATGATAGTTAATTGTAACGTTAAGGCCATGTAATGACGATGGAACACTCAAATTGCGTCGAGATTCCATACATCGTCCTCCAGCCGACTTGTCTCAATGGGGATATCACTGCCTCCGGCCTCTTATGTTCGCTCTCATGTGAGTCTAGATTTTCGAATCGGACGCGAAACTCATAGTTAATTGTAAGGTTCAGGGCCTCCTAATGACGACGGAACACTCAAATTGCGTCGAGATTCAATACATCGTCCTCCAGCCGACTTGTCTCCATGGGGATATTACTGCCTCCGGCCTCTTATGTTCGCTCTCATGTGAGTCTAGATTTTCGAATCCGACGCGAAACTGATAGTTAATTGTAAGGTTCAGCGCCTCCTAATGACGATGGAACACTCAAATTGCGTCGCGATCCCAATACATCGTCCTCCAGCCGACTTGTCTCCAAGGGTCAAATGCTGCCTCGGGCACCTTATGGCCGTTCTCTTGTAAGTCTAGATTTTCGAATCCGACGCAAAACTGATAGTTCATTATAACGTTCATGGCTACCTAATGACGATAGAAGACTCAAATTGCGTCGAGATTCAATACATCGTCCTCCAGCCGATTTGTCTCCAAGGGGATATTACTGCCTCGGGCACCAAATGGTCCGTCTGCTGTGAGTCTAGATTTTCGAATCCGACGAAAAACTCATAGTTAATTGTAACATTCAGGGCCTCCTAATGACGATGGAACACTCTAATTGCGTCGCGATCCAATACTTCGACCTCCAGCCGACTTGTCTCCAAGGGTCTATTGCTGCCTCGGGCACCTTATGGTCGTTCTCCTGTGAGTCTAGATTTTCGAATGCGACGCAAAAATGATAGTGAATTGTAACGTTCAGCGCCTCCTAATGACGATAGGAGACTGAAATTGCGTCGAGATTCAATACATCGTCCTCCAGCCGATTTGTCTCCAAGGGGATATTGCTACCTCGGGCACCAAATGGTCCGTCTGCTGTGAGTCTAGATTTTCGAATCCGACGAAAAACTCATAGTTAATTGTAACATTCAGGGCCCCCTAATGACGACGGAACACTCAAATTGCGTCGCGATCCAATACATCGTCCTCCAGCCGACTTGTCTCCAAGGGTCTAATGCTGCCTCGGGCACCTTATGGTCGTTCTCTTGTAAGTCTAGATTTTCGAATTCGACGCAAATATGATAGTTCATTATAACGTTCAGGGCGACCTAATGACGATAGAAGACTCAAATTGCGTCGAGATTCAATACATCGTCCTCCAGCCGACTTGTCTCCAAGAGTCTAATGCTGCCTCGGGCACCAAATGGTCGTTCTCTTGTAAGTCTAGATTTTGGAATCCGACGCAAAAATGATAGTTAATTGTAACGTTCAGGGCCTTGTAATGACGATGGAACACTCAAATTGCGTCGAGATTCAACACATCGGCCTCCAGGCGACTTGTCTCCAAGGGTCTGTTGCTGCCTCGGGCACCTTACGGTCGTTCTCCTGTGAGTTTAGATTATCGAATCCGACGCAAAAATGATAGTTAATTGTAACGTTTAGGGCCCCCTAATGACGATGGAACACTCAAATTGCGTCGAGATTCAATACATCGGCCTCCAGCCGACTTGTCTCCAAGGGTCTATTGCTGCCTCGGTCACCTTATGGTCGATCTCCTGTGAGTCTAGATTTTCGATTCCGACGCAAACCTCATAGTTAATTGTAACGTTCAGGGGCTTGTAATGACGATGGAACACTCAAATTGCGTCGAGACTAAATACATCGGCCTCCAGCCGACTTCTCTCCAAGGGTTTGTTGCTGCCTCGGGCACCTTATGGTCGTTCTGCTGTGAGTTTAGATTATCGAATCCGACGCAAAAATGATAGTTAATTGTAAGGTTTAGGGCCTCCTAATGACGATGGGACATTAAAATTGCGTCGAGATTCAACACATCGTCCTCCAGCCGACTTGTCTGCATGGGGATATTACTGCCTCCGGCCTCTTATGTTCGCTCCCATGTGAGTCTAGATTTTCGAATCCGACGCGAAACTGATTGTTAATTGTAACGTTCAGGGCTTCCTAATTACGATGGAACACTCAAATTGCCTCGAGATTCAATACATAGGCATTCAGCCGATTTGTCTCCAAGGGTCTATTGCTGCCTCGGGCACCATATGGTCGTTCCCCTGTGAGTCAACATTTTAGAATCCGACGCAAAACTGATAGTTAAATGTAATGCTCAGGGCCTCTTAATGACGATGGAACACTAAAATTGAGTCGAGATTCAATACATCGACCTCCAGCCGACTTGTCTCCAAGGGGATATTGCTGCCTCGGGCTCCATGTAGTCCGTCTCCTGTGAGTCTAGATTTTCGAATCCGACGCGAAACTGATAGTTAATTGTAAGGTTCAGCGCCTCCTAATGACGATGGAACACTCAAATTGCGTCGCGATCCAATACATCGTCCTCCAGACGACTTGTCTCCAAGGGTCAAATGCTGCCTCGGGCACCTTATGGTCGTTCTCTTGTAAGTCTAGATTTTCGAATCCGACGCAAAAATGATAGTTCATTATAACGTTCAGGGCGACCTAATGACGATAGAAGACTCAAATTGCGTCGAGATTCAATACATCGTCCTCCAGCCGACTTGTCTCCAAGGGTCTAATGCTGCCTCGGGCACCTTATGGTCGTTCTCTTGTAAGTCTAGATATTCGAATCCGACGCAAAAATGATAGTTAATTGTAACGTTCAGGGCCTCCTAATGCCGATGGAACACTCAAATTGCGTCGAGATTCAATACATCGGCCTCCAGCCGACTTGTCTCCAAGGGTCTATTGCTGCCTCGGGCACCTTATGGTCGTTCTCCTGGGAGTCTAGATTTTCGAATCCGACGCAAAGCTCATAGTTAATTGTAACGTTCAGGGCCTTGTAATGACGATGGAACACTCAAATTGCGTCGAGATTCAATACATCGGCCTCTAGCCGACTTGTCTCCAAGGGTCTGTTGCTGACTCGGGCACCTTATGGTCGTTCTCCTGTGACTTTAGATTATCGAATCCGACGCAAAAATGATAGTTAATTGTAAGATTCAGGGCCTCCTAATGACGATGGAACACTCATTTTGCGTCGAGAGTCAATACATCTTCCTCCAGCCGACTTGTCTCCAAGGGTCTATTGCTGCCTCGGGCACCTTATGGTCGTTCTCCTGTGAGTCTAGATTTTCGAATCCGACGCAAAAATGATAGCTAATTGTAACGTTCAGGGCCTTCTAATGACGATGGAACACTCAAATTGCGTCGAGATTCAATACATCGGCCTCCAGCCGACTTGTCTCCAAGGGTCTGTTGCTGCCTCGGGCACCTTATGGTCGTTCTCCTGTGAGTTTAGATTATCGAATCCGACGCAAAAATGATAGTTAATTGTAACGTTTAGGGCCTCCTAATGACGATGGAACACTCAAATTGCGTCGAGATTCAATACATCGGCCTCCAGCCGACTTGTCTCCAAGGGTCTATTGCTGCCTCGGGCACCTTATGGTCGTTCTCCTGTGAGTCTAGATTTTCGTATCCGACGCAAAACTCATAGTTAATTGTAACGTTCAGGGCCTTGTAATGACGATGGAACACTCAAATTGCGTCGAGATTCAATACATCGGCCTCTAGCCGACTTGTCTCCAAGGTTCTGTTGCTGACTCGGGCACCTTATGGTCGTTCTCCTGTGACTTTAGATTATCGAATCCGACGCAAAAATGATAGTTAATTGTAAGATTCAGGGCCTCCTAATGACGATGGAACACTCATTTTGCGTCGAGAGTCAATACATCTTCCTCCAGCCGACTTGTCTCCAAGGGTCTATTGCTGCCTCGGGCACCTTATGGTCGTTCTCCTGTGAGTCTAGATTTTCGAATCCGACGCAAAAATGATAGCTGATTGTAACGTTCAGGGCCTTCTAATGACGATGGAACACTCAAATTGCGTCGAGATTCAATACATCGGCCTCCAGCCGACTTGTCTCCAAGGGTCTGTTGCTGCCTCGGGCACCTTATGGTCGTTCTCCTGTGAGTTTAGATTATCGAATCCGACGCAAAAATGATAGTTAATTGTAACGTTTAGGGCCTCCTAATGACGATGGAACACTCAAATTGCGTCGAGATTCAATACATCGCCCTCCAGCCGACTTGTCTCCAAGGGTCTATTGCTGCCTCGGGCACCTTATGGTCGTTCTCCTGTGAGTCTAGATTTTCGAATCCGACGCAAAACTCATAGTTAATTGTAACGTTCAGGGCATTGTAATGACGATGGAACACTCAAATTGCGTCGAGATTCAATACATCGGCCCCCAGCCGACTTGTCTCCAAGGGTCTATTGCTGCCTCGGGCACCTTATGGTCGTTCTCCTGTGAGTCTAGATTTTCGAATCCGACGCAAAACTCATAGTTAATTGTAACGTTCAGGGCCTTGTAATGACGATGGAACACTCAAATTGCGTCGAGATTCAATACATCGGCCTCTAGCCGACTTGTCTCCAAGGGTCTGTTGCTGCCTCGGGCACCTTATGGTCGTTCTCCTGTGAGTTTAGATTATCGAATCCGACACAAAAATGATAGTTAATTGTAACGTTTAGGGCCTCCTAATGACGATGGAACACTCAAATTGCGTCGAGATTCAATACATCGTCCTCCAGCCGATTTGTCTCCAAGGGGATATTGCTACCTCGGGCACCAAATGGTCCGTCTCCTGTGAGTCTGGATTTTATAATCCGACGCGATACTGATAGTTAATTGTAAGGTTCAGGGCCTTGTAATGACGATGGAACACTCAAATTGCGTCGAGATTCAACACATCGGCCTCCAGGCGACTTGTCTCCAAGGGTCTGTTGCTGCCTCGGGCACCTTATGGTCGTTCTCCTGTGAGTTTAGATTATCGAATCCAACGCAAAAATGATAGTTAATTGTAACGTTTAGGGCCCCCTAATGACGATGGACCACTCAAATTGCGTCGAGATTCAATACATCGGCCTCCAGCCGACTTGTCTCCAAGGGTCTATTGCTGCCTCGGTCACCTTATGGTCGATCTCCTGTGAGTCTAGATTTTCGAATCCGACGCAAAACTCATAGTTAATTGTAACGTTCAGGGCCTTGTAATGACGATGGAACACTCAAATTGCGTCGAGATTCAATACATCGGCCTCCAGCCAACTTGTCTCCAAGGGTCTGTTGCTGCCTCGGGCACCTTATGGTCGTTCTGCTGTGAGTTTAGATTATCGAATCCCACGCAAAAATGATAGTTAATTGTAACGTTTAGGGCCTCCTAATGACGATGGGACATTAAAATTGCGTCGAGATTCAACACATCGTCCTCCAGCCGACTTGTCTCCATGGGGATTATAGCGTCCCCAGTGCCATATTACGAAAAGACAATATTTATAAAGAAGACATTCATAATTTGTAAGAAATTTTTTTTTTCATGTAGCCTTAAAATAATAATTTCTCTGTGTAGGTTTAGATTGCAAAGAAATAATTTATGACAGAATGATCTAAAGAGAAGCCCAGTTACACTCTTTTGTTAATTTTTTAGTCGAACTTACTTCTTCGCTTGTCTTGAATGTGTCTAGAGGGACATCTTGCGTGTGCTGACGAATGTAAGCATATTTGTATGAGTTAAGCATATAATATACTGATTTTATATTATTGTGCACTTTTAATTTGTAAGAGGTGATCCCGATTTCATGTCCGCCTTCCTTGAATTAACCTGCATTCAAGTAATTTACAGCTCAACAATCGCAGCGGCCGATGCAGCCAACGACGCCATTACGTGGCGATATTAACTTATGAAAAATTAGCGGAAGCGGAAAACTCGCCCGCTATTAGCATAATATTAATTTTTCTCCACAGCCGCACGAAGTTGCAGAAATACTTAGCTTTAAGATTCTTATTTTCAGTAGCATAGCCGAGACCCAGAGCCAGGACTCTGACTACAATACAATGGTTAACGGAGGTAAGAAAATACTCTCGCGCGTGTGTGGGCCGCAATTGTAATTAATAACTAAAGATCTTTTGCTTTAACGTCAACTGACTAGCCGAGGAAATTTATATGAAAAGTTTATTACATTGTTCAACTTAAATATCATTTTTATTAAGGCCCACCACGTAAGTCGGCAACAATCAAAAAATAATAATAACAGTAATAATATATACATTAAATTACGACGGCCGACGGATGCGAGATTGGCGCCGCAACTTTGGGGCCCGATTAATATGATTCTATTGTAATGAATGTAATTATGTATGTGTCTAATTGTTGTAAAATATTAATGCTTGTATGAATTCTTTTACATGTACAACAACAAAACCACACCCTGAGGAGATCTGGAGAGGAAAAAGTGTAGAAAAGAAAATGGATTGCGAGAAAGAAAAATAAGTAAGGTAAGGCCTATTGTGCAAGCATCCTGTGTAGCTCTGTGCGGAATATCGAACCCATGTGCACATGAGATACCTTCGGTGTTTTGTGTATTTATGTGTTTATTTTTGGAGGGGATAATTATTCGTTTTGTGAATTTATGTGTTTATTTTTGGAGGGGATAATTAATCGTGTGTGTATCAGTGTTAAAGATTCGTCAGTGGCTTAAAGTGAATTTAGTATGGGTAAGATAGGACAACCTAAAGCATCCGTACCAGAAGAACAAAATTCTGTTAATATGGAAAGTGAGGATCATTTGCAATATGTAAACGAGTCCCAAGCCACCGCCTCGGATAACATAATTTCCGGAGCGGGGGGCGAGGATCTGTGGACGGTGAATGACGCTCCACAGCAGAATGAGAATAGAGTAACAACTCCACTGCCTGGGCAGGGGGGCCAATCGAGTGCTAGATTAAGCGGGGCACCAGTATGCTCACCGATTGCAGACCCATTTGCAGAATTTCTGCGCAGGTTAGAAGAAAGAGATAGGGAAAGAGATCAGAAACTGGCTCAGATGCTACGTGAGCAAGAGCAGCGCAATGAAGCGAAACTAGATAGGATCCAAAGCGAACTAGCCGAGATGCGGGATGCGTGCAAAGAGATCCCCGATCTTGTGCAAAGCTTAGCCGGAGATATGCAAAAATTACAGATATCGCAGGCTAGGCTTGAAGACAATGTCCAGACTTTAACCAACCGCGTAGATAATGTGGAGATAGATGCACGGAAAAGTATTGACGCATATTTGGAAGTGCAAGCTCAAAAAGTAGAAAAAGAATTAAATGAATGGCTAGAAGTAAAGGATCGCGAGATATCTGCAAAGATTGAAAGCGACGTAAAAACAGCTGTAGAACAAGCGACTGCGGCCGCGAGTGTAAATACTGACGCTAGAGCTGCCGCACTACATGCCGAATTAACACAGATTAAGTCCCGTGTGACTGCGGAGTTGCCAAATTGGCAACAGGAGGTCGCGCGGAGACTGTCTGCGTTGGAAAGCAATGTAAACAGTGGCGGACAGATCATGAATCCGACTCCGCGTACTGATTACTATAATAACGCTGACGGTAGCCAGGGTGCGAGTGCGCAACCGCAACCTAATGCGAATTATGAGCACGAGCAACACGCGATACCGTGCAGCGCACATCACGAAGTGATGAATGTCCCAGAATGTAGCAATCAGATGTGTAAAAAAGAGGACAATGTAATAAAACACAGGACATTCCAACCCTTCAATAGCGAAAAACGAAATGTCCACCCTGTTGTATTTATTAAGAGCTTTAGGAATGTGTTTCCCAGGACATGGACGGAAAGACAAAGAATACAGTTCGTGGTCTCCTTTATTCAAGGTGACGCGGCACTGTGGGCCACCGACGTGTCCGAAAAATGTCTAACGATGCAACAGTTTGAAGGTGCATTCTCGCAAAAATTCTGGTCCGATAGCGTCCAAGAAAGACTACGAAAGGAGTTGTACAGTCCAGAAATGTACAATCCTAAGATGGGAACGTTACGCAAATATTTCGAAAAGTATATAAACAAAACCAGGTACTGGGACGAGCCAATGTCCGATCGTGACATAATCAGATTAATAAAAATGAAGTTGCCCAGTGAAATTAAAAGATATTTCAGCAATGTGCCGGAATACGATATAGAACAATTCATGGAAATAGTGGATTCTGTTGACCTATTGATCGAAGATATGAAAACCGAAAACAAGTGGAACCATGCAGGCTATAATCAACACAAAGCCGATTACAATAGCAGCCACAGTAATGGTAGTAACTTAGTACCAAATGGTAACGGGAATAGGCAAGAGCACCGGCAACAGAATCAAGGCACAAACAATGGCAATGGTTATAACGGCAACGGTTATAATCGTGAAAATCGAAAGAGACATCATGATGGACGCATGAGTAATGGACATAATGGTAACGGCAATCCGCAATGGCGGAACAACCGAAACCAGTGGCGTGGTCGTAACGAACCGACACCACAGTGGCAACAAAACACAGCGCCACAATGGAACGCCAACCCAGGTCCGTCACAGAACATGTCAGGGAGTTACAACCGACCACCACAAAACCAGAGCCATACACAATATCAAAATACACCATCGGGGAGGCAGGGCGGCCAATCCAACAGTAGCAACAACAACAACCAGAACCACAATGTGAGGTTAGTGGAAGTGACAGACAACTGTCAACCCACTAATGCTCATCCGTTAAACTAAAGACAGCCACAATACGCTCTCCGTTGTTGGCTGCAGGATGGTGTAGTGAGGGCACATTCACGGATGACAGCCATAAACTTTGTATGCTGAGATACAATGAAGGAACAAAAATAGAAAAGGAACTTGTAGACATACCGCAGACATGTAACCGAACCGACAAAAGTGCTGTGCAGGCTATATTGCAAGCAGATATGTACGGAGCACCAATACACATAATAGTCGATACCGGTGCGTCAACCAATGTCATGAGCGCAAATTTTTACAAGTACTTGAGTCAAAATAATAGAATACCAGTATTGCCAGTGAAGAATTGTCGTGTTACAGGTGCAATAGGTGCACAATCTCATATCATAAAGCACCAGGTGCAGGTCGAGTTTACGGTAGGAAATGAAGCAATGAAAAGCTCGTTCCTAGTAGTTAAGGGATTAGGTGTTGCTTGCATCCTGGGGATGGAATTTTTACGCCAGAGGGACGCAAAAATCGACCTCTTGTGCGGGGAAGTAAGCCTTATGAATGAGGATAGACGTGTAATTTTGCCGTTGTTGAGGACACGGGAAGTGCACGGTAAATATTGCCGGAGCTTTCAAACGAGATTCGAAGGAATACAGGTAATGAATTTATATTCTGACTTAAGTACAAGACAAGTATATTTTAAAGATTTTATTACTGAAGACAAAGAGGAAAAAAGGAAACTGATAGCCATGAAAGTTAGGGAGTCAGAACATTTGACTGAAGCACAACAAAACGAATTGACTCAGCTACTTACAGATTATGAGAATGTGTTTTCGGAAAAACCCGGTGTTATCGAGGGCTACACCTATAACATCGAAGTGGTACCTCACGATACTTTCTGTCACGCAAACTACACCATCCCGTGGTCAAGGGAGGAGGCAATTACGAGGGAAATAAGAAAAATACTTACAAAGACTTAAAGAAGTTCGCTCAGTAGAGCAACGTTTACATTTGTGTGTAGTATGTTAAGTTTATAGTGTATTTTTTTTGTGTGTAAATGTTAAGATTTTAGTGTAACATTTAAAGACAATGAGGCACACAAGATTAGTGCGATTCAATTTTGTAGTTGTTAAGGAATAATAGTATTTTTAAACAATTGCATTTTGAAGGAAAAAATGAACGTAGGTTTAAGAATAATTTACAAATTTCATTTTTAAAAAATGCTTTAAAGATATATAAAAAAAATTCAACAGCATGTAATGAAAGAATTTTTCCATTAGTGTGTCATGAATATTTTTGAACTGTAGTAGTAATGAAACTTATGAAATTCAATATTATAGTGTATATGTTGTTCCATGTATTTATGTCTATACCGATCTTGAAATATGCTCAATCATAATATACTAAACAACATGAGTGCAGGGTGTACATCACGCAAGGTACCTCATGTGTTGTGGACAAGGTACAAAGCAAATCAGTAAACGCGACTACCGCTAAGCACTGTTAAAATATATTGCCATCTGCTAAGGCAGAGATTTGCACGAATTTTTAGTGTAAACAAAAGTCACAAATCTAACACTAATCTAGGAACTTGCACGCTAGGCCTAGATTATAAAATGTCTACAATAATGCGAGAGGCAAAGTTTTGTAAAGTCGAGCCTGGCTCTGGAGAGCAAGTACGCAATGAGTGGGCAGACATGACATGGGGACTTACCTCAGATGAGACGGAAATACAATTGTATAGTCAAAAAATCTGAAGGCAAGTACGACTCTAAGTGGAAAATGAAAAGAGACAATTAGTGCGAGAGACTGGTAAAATCCAGCACTAGCCAAAATCCAGTTCAGACTGAACGAAATACATTAGTGTTTGTGAACTAATCGAAACAGTTACTTTAAGCAGTGTGAAAAACTGTGAAGGTGAAACTGTGATATGGACAGTGAAGTGCTAGTATTGAACGTTCAACAGCGGTGAAGACGCCAAACGCCAATATTACGCACGAAAAACTGTGAATTTACTATAAATGTGAACTGTTAACGTGAAGTGAACCCACAGTCAATATTTTTGGGACAGACTGTAGTTTCAGTGAGCACAATAATGCGAGATTGGAATGCGATGCGTGGACTGTTGCAAAACAGCGACCGCAGAAACGGCGAATGTTTGTGCTAAGCTCGTATTGGGACACTCACCAGTGCCTGCGAGTGCGGCGAAAACATAAATAATTTTATCAAGACAAAAACTGACGTTGTAATGGAAATAGTATTGCATCAAAACTGCATTCACGGGAGAAGGTCCATGTCATGTTTTCTGCAAGACAGTGCTAGCTTGACACTCGGAAACTGGCGAAAACTTAACAACAACTGCCGCACTAATAAATGCTCCTTTCCCACTAGCGTAACCATTTGAAGCGGGAAACAAATATTACGTTGGTTGTGTGTGTGTTTCATGTACTACGTCGGAGATGCGTAGCAGAGCTGACTCCTGCCAACAAGAGCGGGGGGCGGATATCATCCCACTCCGCCACGCCCGGCCGAGACAGAAGCGCATCGCCAACGGTGCAGCCGATCAGCTGATTCTGACGTTCCGCGACGGCGAGACACACGCTGGCGTCGAGCGGGCGTTGACCTCTCCGCAGCCGCCGCGAACGCCGAGCACCGAACACACCAACCGACGCCGTCGCGAGCCAAACGTCGCGGCGTAGATCATCAACGACACCGCAATCAATTGTTTTAATGACCTCATTTTTTGCATAGTGCAACAAAAATATTTGTATGCACATCCTGTACTCCAATGACATTCCAGAAACAATTAAGTGAAAGTGACCAAAGCAGTTAGTCTGTCGCTCCGCCGAGGTTTTCCCCAGGTTTCCCTACGGCCGCGCCAAATGGGGAGCGAACAGTTGACACCCCTGGGACTTCAAGTTTATGGACTAACTCGTGATTGTATACCTTTGAACACTGCAAAAGTTGCAACCCTAAGAAGAAGCAACCAAAATAAAACTAGTTGTATTCTATGTCCTTTTGTACATGACTGCATACGTAACCAAGTGTATATTATATTGTTATGTAGATAACTTCATCTGTATTACACTTTGTGTGCAACACACCTCAGTAATTACAACATACGATGTGACATATATAGACTATGAAAGAAAACTCTGCGTGTGGACACTGTGGACATGAAAGTGGAAATATTTATGTCAAAAAACACGAACATTTTTTATGACATAAACATTTCGAGGGGCAATATAGCGTCCCCAGTGCCATATTACGAAAAGACAATATTTATAAAGAAGACATTCATAATTTGTAAGAGATTTTTTTTTTTTCATGTAGCCTTAAAATAATAATTTCTCTGTGTAGGTTTAGATTGCAAAGAAATAATTTATGACAGAATGATCTAAAGAGAAGCCCAGTTACACTCTTTTGTTAATTTTTTAGTCGAACTTACTTCTTCGCTTGTCTTGAATGTGTCTAGAGGGACATCTTGCGTGTGCTGACGAATGTAAGCATATTTGTATGAGTTAAGCATATAATATACTGATTTTATATTATTGTGCACTTTTAATTTGTAAGAGGTGATCCCGATTTCATGTCCGCCTTCCTTGAATTAACCTGCATTCAAGTAATTTACAGCTCAACAATCGCAGCGGCCGATGCAGCCAACGACGCCATTACGTGGCGATATTAACTTATGAAAAATTAGCGGAAGCGGAAAACTCGCCCGCTATTAGCATAATATTAATTTTTCTCCACAGCCGCACGAAGTTGCAGAAATACTTAGCTTTAAGATTCTTATTTTCAGTAGCATAGCCGAGACCCAGAGCCAGGACTCTGACTACAATACAATGGTTAACGGAGGTATGAAAATACTCTCGCGCGTGTGTGGGCCGCAATTGTAATTAATAACTAAAGATCTTTTGCTTTAACGTCAACTGACTAGCCGAGGAAATTTATATGAAAAGTTTATTACATTGTTCAACTTAAATATCATTTTTATTAAGGCCCACCACGTAAGTCGGCAACAATCAAAAAATAATAATAACAATAATAATATATACATTAAATTACGACGGCCGACGGATGCGAGAGGATATTACTGCCTCCGGCCTCTTATGTTCGCTCCCATGTGAGTCTAGATTTTCAAATCCGACGCGAAACTGATTGTTAAATGTAACGTACAGGGCTTCCTAATTACGATGGAACACTCAAATTGCTTCGAGATTCAATACATAGGCATTCAGCCGATTTGTCTCCAAGGGTCTATTGCTGCCTCGGGCACCGTATGGTCGTTCCCCTGTGAGTCAACATTTTAGAATCCGACGCAAAACTGATACTTAAATGTAATGCTCAGGGCCTCTTAATGACGATGGAACACTAAAATTGAGTCGAGATTCAATACATCGACCTCCAGCCCACTTGTCTCCAAGGGGATATTGCTGCCTCGGGCTCCATGTGGTCCGTCTCCTGTGAGTCTAGATTTTCGAATCCGACGCGAAACTGATAGTTGATTGTAAGGTTCAGCGCCTCCAAATGACGATGGAACACTCAAACTGCGTCGCGATCCAATACATCGTCCTCCAGCCGACTTGTCTCCAAGGGTCAAATGCTGCCTCGGGCACCTTATGGTCGTTCTCTTGTAAGTCTAGATTTCCGAATCCGACGCAAAAATGATAGTTAATTGTAACGTTCAGGGCCTCCTAATGCCGATGGAACACTCAAATTGCGTCGAGATTCAATACATCGGCCTCCAGCCGACTTGTCTCCAAGGGTCTATTGCTGCCTCGGGCACCTTATGGTCGTTCTTCTGTGAGTCTAGATTTTCGAATCCGACGCAAAACTCATAGTTAATTGTAGCGTTCAGGGCCTTGTAATGACGATGGAACACTCAAATTGCGTCGAGATTCAATACATCGGCCTCTAGCCGACTTGTCTCCAAAGGTCTGTTGCTGCCTCGGGCACCTTATGGTCGTTCTCCTGTGAGTTTAGATTATCGAATCCGACGCAAAAATGATAGTTAATTGTAAGATTCAGGGCCTCCTAATGACGATGGAACACTCATTTTGCTTCGAGAGTCAATACATCTTCCTCCAGCCGACTTGTCTCCAAGGGTCTATTGCTGCCTCGGGCACCTTATGGTCGTTCTCCTGTGAGTCTAGATTTTCGAATCCGACGCAAAAATGATAGTTATTTGTAACGTTCAGGGCCTTCTAATGACGATGGAACACTCAAATTGCGTCGAGATTCAATACATCGGCCTCCAGCCGACTTGTCTCCAAGGGGATATCGCTGCCTCGGGCACCACATGGTCCTTCTCCTGTGAGTCTAGATTTTCGAATCCGACGCAAAAGTGATAGTGAATTGTAACGTTCAGGGCCTCCTAATGACGATGGAGCACTCAAATTGGGTCGAGATTCAATACATCGGCCTCCAGCCGACTTGTCTCCAAGGGTCTATTGCTGCCTCGGGCTCCATGTGGTCCGTCTCCTGTGAGTCTAGATTTTCGAATCCGACGCGAAACTGATAGTTAATTGTAAGGTTCAGTGCCTCCTAATGACGATGGAACACTCAAATTGCGTCGCGATCCAATACACCGTCCTCCAGCCGACTTGTCTCCAAGGGTCTAATGCTGCCTCGGGCACCTTATGGTCGGTCTCTCGTAAGTCTAGATTTTCGAATCCGACGCAAAACTGATAGTTCATTATAACGTTCAGGGCAACTTAATGACGATAGAAGACTCAAATTGCGTCGAGATTCAATACATCGTCCTCCAGACGATTTGTCTCCGAGGGGATATTGCTGCCTCGGGCACCACATGGTCCGTCTCCGGTGATTCTACGTTTTCGAATCCGACGCAAAACTCATAGTTAATTGTAACGTTCAGGGCCTCCTATTGGCGATGGAAACCTCAAATTGCGTCGAGATTCAATACATCGACCTCCAGCCGACTTGTCAAGAAAGGGGATATTGCTGCATCGAGCACCTTATGGTCGTTCTCCTGTGAGTTTAGATTTTCGAATCCGACGAAAAACTTATAGTTAATTGTAACATTCAGGGCCTCCTAATGACGATGGAACACTCATTTTGCGTCGAGAGTCAATACATCTTCCTCCAGCCGACTTGTCTCCAAGGGTCTATTGCTGCCTCGGGCACCTTATGGTCGTTCTCCTGTGAGTTTAGATTTTCGAATCCGACGCCAAAATGATAGTTAATTGTAGCGTTCAGGGCCTTGTAATGACGATGGAACACTCAAATTGCGTCGGGATTCAATACATCGGCCTCCAGCGGACTTGTCTCCAAGGGGCTATTGCTGCCTCGGGCACCTTATGGTCGTTCTCCTGTGAGTCTAGATTTTCGAATCCGACGCCAAAATGATAGTTAATTGTAGCGTTCAGGGCCTTGTAATGACGATGGAACACTCAAATTGCGTCGAGATTCAACACATCGGCCTCCAGCCGACTTGTCTCCAAGGGTCTGTTGCTGCCTCGGGCACCTTATGGTCGTTCTCCTGTGAGTTTAGATTATCGAATCCGACGCAAAAATGATAGTTAATTGTAACGTTTGAGGCCTCCTAATGACGATGGAACACTCAAATTGCGTCGAGATTCAATACATCGGCCTCCAGCCGACTTGTCTCCAAGGGTCTATTGCTGCCTCGGGCACCTTATGGTCGTTCTCCTGTGAGTCTAGATTTTCGAATCCGACGCAAAACTCATAGTTAATTGTAACGTTCAGGGCATTGTAATGACGATGGAACACTCAAATTGCGTCGAGATTCAATACATCGGCCTCCAGCCGACTTGTCTCCAAGGGTCTATTGCTGCCTCGGGCACCTTATGGTCGTTCTCCTGTGAGTCTAGATTTTCAAATCCGACGCAAAACTCATAGTTAATTGTAACGTTCAGGGCCTTTTAATGACGATGGAACACTCAAATTGCGTCGAGATTCAATACATCGGCCTCTAGCCGACTTGTCTCCAAGGGTCTGTTGCTGCCTCGGGCACCTTATGGTCGTTCTCCTGTGAGTTTAGATTATCGAATCCGACCCAAAAATGATAGTTAATTGTAACGTTTAGGGCCTCCTAATGACGATGGAACACTCAAATTGCGTCGAGATTCAATACATCGTCCTCCAACCGATTTGTCTCCAAGGGGATATTGCTACCTCGGGCACCAAATGGTCCGTCTCCTGTGAGTCTGGATTTTTTAATCCGACGCGAAACTGATAGTTAATTGTAACGTTCAGGGCCTCCAAATGACGATGGAGCACTCAAATTGCGTCGAGATTCAATACATCGGCATCCAGCCGACTTGTCTCCAAGGGTCTATTGCTGCCTCGGGCTCCATGTGGTCCGTCTCCTGTGAGTCTAGATTTTCGAATCCGACGCGAAACTGCTAGTTAATTGTAAGGTTCAGTGCCTCCTAATGACGATGGAACACTCAAATTGCGTTGCGATCCAATACACCGTCCTCCAGCCGACTTGTCTACAAGGGTCTAATGCTGCCTCGGGCACCTTATGGTCGGTCTCTTGTAAGTCTAGATTTTCGAATCCGACGCAAAACTGATATTTCATTAAAACGTTCAGGGCGACCTAATGACGATAGAAGACTCAAATTGCGTCGAGATTCAATACATCGTCCTCCAGACGATTTGTCTCCAAGGGGATATTGCTGCGCGATCCAATACACCGTCCTCCAGCCGACTTGACTCCAAGGGTCTATTGCTGCCTCGGGCACCTTATGGTCGTTATCCTGTGAGTTTAGATTTTCGAATCCGACGAAAAACTTATAGTTAATTGTAACATTCAGGGCCTCCTAATGACGATGGAACACGCATTTTGCGTCGAGAGTCAATTCATCTTCCTCCAGCCGACTTGTCTCCAAGGGTCTATTGCTGCCTCGGGCACCTTATGGTCGTTCTCCTTTGAGTCTAGATTTTCGAATCCGACGCAAAAATGATAGTTAATTGTAACGTTCAGGGCCTTGTAACGACGATGGAACACTCAAATTGCGTCGAGATTCAATACATCGGCCTCCAGCCGACTTGTCTCCAAGGGTCTGTTGCTGCCTCGGGCACCTTATGCTCGTTCTGCTGTGAGTCAACACTTTAGAATCCGACGCAAAACTGATAGTTAAATGTAATGCTCAGGGCCTCTTAAAGACGATGGAACACTCAAATTGCGTCGAGATTCAATACATCTTCCTCCAGCCGACTTGTCTACAAGGGGATATTGCTGCCTCGGGCTCCATGTGGTCCGTCTGCTGTGAGTCTAGATTTTCGAATCCGACGCAAAAATGATAGTTAATTGTAACGTTCAGGGCCTTGTAATGACGATGGAACACTCAAATGGCGTCGAGATTCAATATATCGGCCTCCAGCCGACTTGTCTCCAAGGGTCTGTTGCTGCCTCGGGCACCTTATGGTCGTTCTCCTGTGAGTTTAGATTATCGAATCCGACGCAAAAATGATAGTTAATTGTAACGTTTAGGGACACCTAAAGACGATGGAACACTCAAATTGCGTCGAGAGTCAATACATAGACCTCCAGTCGACTTGTATCCAAGGGGATATTGCAGTCTCGGGCACAATACGATCCTTCTCCTGTGAGTCTAGATTTTCGAATCCGACGCAAAAATGATAGTGAATTGTAACGTTCAGCGCCTCCTAATGACGATAGAAGACTCAAATTGCGTCGAGATTCAGTACACCGTCCTCCAGCCGACTTGTCTCCAAGGGTCTAATGCTGCCTCGGGCACCTTATGGTCTTTCTCTTGTAAGTCTAGATTTTCGAATCCGACGCAAAAATGATAGTTAATTGTAACGTTCAGGGCCTCCTAATGACGATAGAAGTCTCAAATTGCGTCGAGATTCAATACATCGTCCTCCAGCCAGCTTGTCTCCAAGGGTCTATTGCTGCCTCGGGCACCTTATGGTCGTTCTCCTGTGAGTCTAGATTTTCGAATCCGACGCGAAACTGATAGTTAACTGTAACGTTCAGGGCCTCCTAATGCCGATGGAACACTCAAATTGCGTCGAGATTCAATACATCGACCTCCAGCCGACTTGTCTCCAAGGGTCTGTTGCTGCCTCGGGCACCTTATGGTCGTTCTCCTGTGAGTTTAGATTATCGAATCCGACGCTAAAATGATTGTTAATTGTAACGTTTAGGGCCTCCTAATGACGATGGAACACTCAAATTGCGTCGAGATTAAATACATCGGCCTCCAGCCGACTTGTCTCCAAGGTTCTATTGCTGCCTCGGGCACCATATGGTCGTTCACCTGTGAGTCTAGATTTTCGAATCCGACGCAAAACTCAAAGTTAATTGAAACGTTCAGGGCCTTGTAATGACGATGGAACACTCAAATTGCGTCGAGATTTAATACATCGGCCACCAGCCGACTTGTCTCCAAGGGTCTGTTGCTGCCTCGGGCACCTTATGGTCGTTCTCTTGTGAGTCAACATTTTAGAATCCGACGCAAAACTGATAGTTAAATGTAATGCTCAGGGCCTCTTAATGACGATGGAACACTCAAATTGCGTCGAGAGTCAATACATCTTCCTCCAGCCGACTTGTCTACAAGGGGATATTGCTGCCTCGGGCTCCATGTGGTCCGTCTGCTGTGAGTCTAGATTTTCGAATCCGACGCGAAACTGATAGTTAATTGTAAGGTTCAGGGCCTCCTAATGACGATGGAACACTCAAATTGCGTCGAGATTCAATACATCGACCCCCAGACGACTTGTCTCCAAGGGTCTATTGCTGCCTCGGGCACCTTATGGTCGTTCTCCTGTGAGTCTAGATTTTCGAATCCGACGCAAAAATGATAGTTAATTGCAACGTTCAGGGCCTTGTAATGACGATGGAACACTCAAATTGCGTCGAGATTCAATACATTGGCCCCCTAGCCGACTTGCCTCCAAGGGTCTGTTGCTGCCTCGGGCACCTTATGGTCGTTCTCCTGTGAGTTAAGATTATCGAATCCGACGCAAAAATGAGAGTTAATTGTAACGTTTAGGGCCTCCTAATGACGATGGAACACTCAAATTGCGTCGAGATTCAATACATCGTCCTCCAGCCGACTTGTCTCCAAGGGTCTATTGCTGCCTCGGGCACCTTATGGTCGTTCTCCTGTGAGTCTAGATTTTCGAATCCGACGCAAAACTAATAGTTAATTGTAACGTTCATGGCCTTGTAATGACGATGGACACTCAAATTGCGTCGAGATTCAATACATCGGCCTCCAGCCGACTTGTCTCCAAGGGTCTGTTGCTGCCTCGGGCACCTTATGGTCGTTCTCCTGTGAGTCAACACTTTAGAATCCGACGCAAAACTGATAGTTAAATGTAATGCTCAGGGCCTCTTAATGACGATGGAACACTCAAATTGCGTCGAGAGTCAATACATCTTCCTCCAGCCGACTTGTCTACAAGGGGATATTGCTGCCTCGGGCTCCATGTGGGCCGTCTCCTGTGAGTCTAGATTTTCGAATCCGACGCGAAACTGATAGTTAATTGTAAGGTTCAGGTACTCCTAATGACGATGGAACACTCAAATTGCGTCGAGATTCAATACATCGACCTCCAGTCGACTTGTATCCAAGGGGATATTGCAGTCTCGTGCACCATATGACCCTTCTCCTGTTAGTAGATTTTCGAATCCGACGATAAAATGATAGTTAATTGTAACGTTCAGGGCCTTCTAATGACTATGGAACACTCAAATTGCGTCGAGATTCAATACATAGGCCTCCAGCCGACTTGTCTCCAAGGGGATATCGCTGCCTCGGGCACCACATGGTCCTTCTCCTGTGAGTCTAGATTTTCGAATCCGACGCAAAAATGATAGTGAATTGTAACGTTCAGGGCCTCCTAATGACGATGGAACACTCAAATTGCGTCAAGAATCAATACATCGGTTTCCAGCCGACTTGTCTAAAAAGGTTCTATTGCTGCCTCGGGCATTTTATGGTCGTTCTCCTGTGAGTCTAGATTTTCGAATCCGACGCATAAATGATAGTTAATTGTAACGTTCAGGGACTCCTAAAGACGATGGAACACTCAAATTGCGTCGAGAGTCAATACATCGACCTCCAGTCGACTTGTATCCAAGGGGATATTGCAGTCTCGGGCACAATATGATCCTTCTCCTGTGAGTCTAGATTTTCGAATCCGACGCAAAAATGATAGTGAATTGTAACGTTCAGCGCCTCCTAATGACGATAGAAGACTCAAATTGCGTCGAGATTCAATACATCGTCCATCAGCCGACTTGTCTCCAAAGGTCTAATGCTGCCTCGGGCACCTTATGGTTGTTCTCTTGTAAGTCTAGATTTTCGAGTCCGACGCAAAAATGATAGTTAATTGTAACGTTCAGGGCCTCCTAATGACGATGGAACTCTCAAATTGCGTCGAGATTCAATACATCGTCCTCCAGCCGACTTGTCTCCAAGGGTCTATTGCTGCCTCGGGCACCTTATGGTCGTTCTCCTGTGAGTCTAGATTTTCGAATCCGACGCGAAACTGATAGTTAACTGTAACGTTCAGGGCCTCCTAATGCCGATGGAACACTCAAATTGCGTCGAGATTCAAGACATCGGCCTCCAGCCGACTTGTCTCCAAGTTTCTATTGCTGCCTCGGGCACCTTATGGTCGTTCTGTTGTAAGTCTAGATATTCGAATCCGACGCAAAAATGATAGTTAATTGTAACGTTCAGGGCCTCCTAATACCGATGGAACACTCAAATTGCGTCGAGATTCAATACATCGGCCTCCAGCCGACTTGTCTTCAAGGCTCTGTTGCTGCCTCGGGCACCTTATGCTCGTTCTCCTGTGAGTCAACACTTTAGAATCCGACGCAAAACTGATAGTTAAATGTAATGCTCAGGGCCTCTTAAAGACGATGGAACACTCAAATTGCGTCGAGATTCAATACATCTTCCTCCAGCCGACTTGTCTACAAGGGGATATTGCTGCCTCGGGCTCCATGTGGTCCGTGCTGCTGTGAGTCTAGATTTTCGAATCCGACGCAAAAATGATAGTTAATTGTAACGTTCAGGGCCTTGTAATGACGATGGAACACTCAAATGGCGTCGAGATTCAATACATCGGCCTCCAGCCGACTTGTCTCCAAGGGTCTGTTGCTGCCTCGGGCACCTTATGGTCGTTCTCCTGTGAGTTTAGATTATCGAATCCGATGCAAAAATGATAGTTAATTGTAACGTTTAGGGACACCTAAAGACGATGGAACACTCAAATTGCGTCGAGAGTCAATACATAGACCTCCAGTCGACTTGTATCCAAGGGGATATTGCAGTCTCGGGCACAATACGATCCTTCTCCTGTGAGTCTAGATTTTCGAATCCGACGCAAAAATGATAGTGAATTGTAACGTTCAGCGCCTCCTAATGACGATAGAAGACTCAAATTGCGTCGAGATTCAATACACCGTCCTCCAGCCGACTTGTCTCCAAGGGTCTATTGCTGACTCGGGCACCTTACGGTCGTTCTCTTGTAAGTCTAGATTTTCGATTTCGACGAAAAAATGATAGTTAATTGTAACGTTCAGGGCCTCCTAATGCCGATGGAACACTCAAATTGCGTCGAGATTCAATACATCGACCTCCAGCCGACTTGTCTCCAAGGGTCTGTTGCTGGCTCGGGCACCTTATGGTCGTTCTCCTGTGAATTTAGATTATCGAATCCGACGCAAAAATGATAGTTAATTGTAACGTTTAGGGCCTCCTAATGACGATGGAACACTCAAATTGCGTCGAGATTCAATACATCGGATTCCAGCCGACTTGTCTCCAAGGATCTATTGCTGCCTCGGGCACCTTATGGTCGTTCACCTGTGAGTCTAGATTTTCGAATCCGACGCAAAACTCATAGTTAATTGTAACGTTCAGGGCCTTGTAATGACGATGGAACACTCAAATTGCGTCGACATTTAATACATCGGCCACCAGCCGACTTGTCTCCAAGGGTCTGTTGCTGCCTCGGGCACCTTATGGTCGTTCTCCTGTGAGTCAACATTTTAGAATCCGACGCAAAACTGATAGTTAAATGTAATGCTCAGGGCCTCTTAATGACGATGGAACACTCAAATTGCGTCGAAGGTCAATACATCTTCCTCCAGCCGACTTGTCTACAAGGGGATATTGCTGCCTCGGGCTCCATGTGTTCCGTCTGCTGTGAGTCTAGATTTTCGAATCCGACGCGAAACTGATAGTTAATTGTAAGGTTCAGGGCCTCCTAATGACGATGGAACACTCAAATTGCGTCGAGATTCAATACATCGACCCCCAGACGACTTGTCTCCAAGGGTCTATTGCTGCCTCGGGCACCTTATGGTCGTTCTCCTGTGAGTCTAGATTTTCGAATCCGACGCAAAAATGATAGTTAATTGCAACGTTCAGGGCCTTGTAATGACGATGGAACACTCAAATTGCGTCGAGATTCAATACATCGGCCTCCAGCCGACTTGTCTCCAAGGGTCTGTTGCTGCCTCGGGCACCTTATGGTCTTTTTCCTGTGAGTTAAGATTATCGAATCCGACGCAAAAATGAGAGTTAATTGTAACGTTTAGGGCCTCCTAATGACGATGGAACACTCAAATTGCGTCGAGATTCAATACATCGTCCTCCAGCCGACTTGTCTCCAAGGGTCTATTGCTGCCTCGGGCACCTTATGGTCGTTCTCCTGTGAGTCTAGATTTTCGAATCCGACGCAAAACTAATAGTTAATTGTAACGTTCATGGCCTTGTAATGACGATGGACACTCAAATTGCGTCGAGATTCAATACATCGGCCTCCAGCCGACTTGTCTCCAAGGGTCTGTTGCTGCCTCGGGCACCTTATGGTCGTTCTCCTGTGAGTCAACACTTTAGATTCCGACGCAAAACTGATAGTTAAATGTAATGCTCAGGGCCTCTTAATGACGATGGAACACTCAAATTGCGTCGAGAGTCAATACATCTTCCTCCAGCCGACTTGTCTACAAGGGGATATTGCTGCCTCGGGCTCCATGTGGTCCGTCTCCTGTGAGTCTAGATTTTCGAATCCGACGCGAAACTGATAGTTAATTGTAAGGTTCAGGGCCTCCTAATGACGATGGAACACTCAAATTGCGTCGAGATTCAATACATCGACCTCCAGTCGACTTGTATCCAAGGGGAAATTGCAGTCTCGTGCACCATATGACCCTTCTCCTGTTAGTAGATTTTCGAATCCGACGATAAAATGATAGTTAATTGTAACGTTCAGGGCCTCCTAATGACGATGGAACACTCAAATTGCGACGAGATTCAATACATCGTCCTCCAGCCGACTTGCCTCCAAGGGTCTATTGCTGCCTCGGGCACCAAATGGTCGTCCTCCTGTGAGTCTAGATTTTCGAATCCGACGCATAAATGATAGTTAATTGTAACGTTCAGGGACTCCTAATGACGATGGAACACTCAAATTGCGTCGAGATTCAATACATCGGCCTCCAGCGGACTTGTCTCCAACGGGATATTGCTGTCTCGAGCACCCTATGAACTTCTCCTGTGAGTATATTTTCGAATCCGACGCATAAATGATAGTTAATTGTAACATTCAGGGCCTCCTAATGACGATGAAACACTCAAATTGCGTCAAGAATCAATACATCGGTTTCCAGCCGACTTGTCTCCAAGGGTCTATTGCTGCGTCGGGCACCTTATGGTCGTTCTCCTGTGAGTCTAGATTCTCGAATCCGACGCAAAAATGATAGTTAATTGTAACGTTCAGGGCCTTGTAATGACGATGGGACACTCAAATTGCGTCGAGATTCAATACATCGTCCTCCAGCGGACTTGTCTCCAAGGGTCTATTGCTGCCTCGGGCACCTTATGGTCGTTCTCCTGTGAGTCTAGATTTTCGAATCCGACGCATAAATGATAGTTAATTGTAACGTTCAGGGACTCCTAAAGACGATGGTGCGCTCAAATTGCGTCGAGAGTCAATACATCGACCTCCAGTCGACTTGTATCCAAGGGGATATTGCAGTCTCGGGCACAATATGATCCCTGTCTTGTGAGTCTAGATTTTCGAATCCGACGCAAACATGATAGTGAATTGTAACGTTCAGCGCCTCCTAATGACGATAGAAGACTCAAATTGCGTCGAGATTCAATACATCGTCCTCCAGCCGACTTGTCTCCAAGGGTCTAATGCTGCCTCGGGCACCTTATGTTCGTTCTCTTGTAAGTCTAGATTTTCGAATCCGACGCAAAAATGATAGTTAATTGTAACGTTCAGGGCCTCCTAATGACGATAGAAGTCTCAAATTGCGTCGAGATTCAATACATCGGCCTCCAGCCAGCTTGTCTCCGAGGGTCTATTGCTGCCTCGGGCACCTTACGGTCGTTCTCTTGTAAGTCTAGATTTTCGAATCCGACGCAAAAATGATAGTTAATTGTAACGTTCAGGGCCTCCTAATGCCGATGGAACACTCAAATTGCGTCGAGATTCAATACATCGGCCTCCAGCCGACTTGTCTCCAAGGGTCTGTTGCTGCCTCGGGCACCTTATGGTCGTTCTCCTGTGAGTCAACACTTTAGAATCCGACGCAAAACTGATAGTTAAATGTAATGCTCAGGGCCTCTTAATGACGATGGAACACTCAAATTGCGTCGAGAGTCAATACATCTTCCTCCACCCGACTTGTCTACAAGGGGATATTGCTGCCTCCGGCTCCATGTGGTCCGTCTCCTGTGAGTCTAGATTTTGGAATCCGACGCGAAACTGATAGTTAATTGTAAGGTTCAGGGCCTCCTAATGACGATGGAACACTCAAATTGCGTCGAGATTCAATACATCGACCTCCAGTCGACTTGTATCCAAGGGGATATTGCAGTCTCGTGCACCATATGATCCTTCTCCTGTTAGTAGATTTTCGAATCCGACGATAAAATGATAGTTAATTGTAACGTTCAGGGCCTCCTAATGACGATGGAACACTCAAATTGCGACGAGATTCAATACATCGTCCTCCAGCCGACTTGCCTCCAAGGGTCTATTGCTGCCTCGGGCACCAAATGGTCGTCCTCCTGTGAGTCTAGATTTTCGAATCCGACGCATAAATGATAGTTAATTGTAACGTTCAGGGACTCCTAATGACGATGAAACACTCAAATTGCGTCGAGATTCAATACATCGGCCTCCAGCGGACTTGGGTCCAAGGGGATATTGCTGTCTCGAGCACCCTATGAACTTCTCCTGTGAGTAGATTTTCGAATCCGACGCATAAATGATAGTTAATTGTAACATTCAGGGCCTCCTAATGACGATGAAACACTCAAATTGCGTCAAGAATCAATACATCGGTTTCCAGCCGACTTGTCTCCAAGGGTCTATTGCTGCGTCGGGCACCTTATGGTCGTTCTCCTGTGAGTCTAGATTCTCGAATCCGACGCAAAAATGATAGTTAATTGTAACGTTCAGGGCCTTGTAATGACGATGGGACACTCAAATTGCGTCGAGATTCAATACATCGTCCTCCAGCCGACTTGTCTCCAAGGGTCTATTGCTGCCTCGGGCACCTTATGGTCGTTCTCCTGTGAGTCTAGATTTTCGAATCCGACGCATAAATGATAGTTAATTGTAACGTTCAGGGACTCCTAAGGACGATGGAGCGCTCAAATTGCGTCGAGAGTCAATACATCGACCTCCAGTCGACTTGTATCCAAGGGGATATTGCAGTCTCGGGCACAATATGATCCTTGTCTTGTGAGTCTAGATTTTCGAATCCGACGCAAACATGATAGTGAATTGTAACGTTCAGCGCCTCCTAATGACGATAGAAGACTCAAATTGCGTCGAGATTCAATACATCGTCCTCCAGCAGACTTGTCTCCAAGGGTCTAATGCTGCCTCGGGCACCTTATGTTCGTTCTCTTGTAAGTCTAGATTTTCGAATCCGACGCAAAAATGATAGTTAATTGTAACGTTCAGGGCCTCCTAATGACGATAGAAGTCTCAAATTGCGTCGAGATTCAATACATCGGCCTCCAGCCAGCTTGTCTCCGAGGGTCTATTGCTGCCTCGGGCACCTTACGGTCGTTCTCTTGTAAGTCTAGATTTTCGAATCCGACGCAAAAATGATAGTTAATTGTAACGTTCAGGGCCTCCTAATGCCGATGGAACACTCAAATTGCGTCGAGATTCAATACATCGGCCTCCAGCCGACTTGTCTCCAAGGGTCTGTTGCTGCCTCGGGCACCTTATGGTCGTTCTCCTGTGAGTCAACACTTTAGAATCCGACGCAAAACTGATAGTTAAATGTAATGCTCAGGGCCTCTTAATGACGATGGAACACTCAAATTGCGTCGAGAGTCAATACATCTTCCTCCACCCGACTTGTCTACAAGGGGATATTGCTGCCTATGGCTCCATGTGGTCCGTCTCCTGTGAGTCTAGATTTTGGAATCCGACGCGAAACTGATAGTTAATTGTAAGGTTCAGGGCCTCCTAATGACGATGGGACACTCAAATTGCGTCGAGATTCAATACATCGACCTCCAGTCGACTTGTATCCAAGGGGATATTGCAGTCTCGTGCACCATATGATCCTTCTCCTGTTAGTAGATTTTCGAATCCGACGATAAAATGATAGTTAATTGTAACGTTCAGGGCCTCCTAATGACGATGGAACACTCAAATTGCGACGAGATTCAATACATCGTCCTCCAGCCGACTTGCCTCCAAGGGTCTATTGCTGCCTCGGGCACCAAATGGTCGTCCTCCTGTGAGTCTAGATTTTCGAATCCGACGCATAAATGATAGTTAATTGTAACGTTCAGGGACTCCTAATGACGATGAAACACTCAAATTGCGTCGAGATTCAATACATCGGCCTCCAGCGGACTTGGGTCCAAGGGGATATTGCTGTCTCGAGCACCCTATGAACTTCTCCTGTGAGTAGATTTTCGAATCCGACGCATAAATGATAGTTAATTGTAACATTCAGGGCCTCCTAATGACGATGAAACACTCAAATTGCGTCAAGAATCAATACATCGGTTTCCAGCCGACTTGTCTCCAAGGGTCTATTGCTGCCTCGGGCACCTTATGGTCGTTCTCCTGTGAGTCTAGATTTTCGAATCCGACGCAAAAATGATAGTTAATTGTAACGTTCAGGGCCTTGTAATGACGATGGAACACTCCAATTGCGTCGATATTTAATACATCGGCCTCCAGTCGGTTTGGCTCCAAGGGGTATATTGCTGTCTCGAGCACCGTATGAACTTCTCCTGTGAGTAGAATTTCGAATCCGACGCTAAAATGATAGTTAATTGTAACGTTCAGGGCTTCCTAATGACGATGGAACACTCAAATTGCGTCGAGATTCAATACATCGGCCTCCAGGCGACTTGCTCCAAGGGTCTATTGCTGCCTCGGGCACCTTATGGTCGTTCTCCTGTGAGTTTAGATTTTCGAATCCGACGAAAAACTGATAGTTAATTGTAACATTCAGGGCCTCCTAATGACGATGGAACACTCATTTTGCGTCGCGATCCAATACATCGTCCTCCAACCGACTTGTCTCCAAGGGTCAATAGCTGCCTCGGGCACCGTATGGTCGTTCCCCTGTGAGTCAACATTTTAGAATCCGACTCAAAACTGATTGTTAAATGTAATGCTCAGGGCCTCTTAATGGCGATGGAACACTCAAATTGCGTCGAGAGTCAATACATCTTCCTCCAGCCGACTTGTCTACAAGGGGATATTGCTGCCTCCGGCCTCTTATGTTCGCTCTCATGTGAGTCTAGATTTTCGAATCCGACGCGAAACTGATTGTTAATTGTAACGTTCAGGGCTTCCTAATGACGATGGAACTCTCAAATTGCGTCGAGATTCAATACATCGTCCTCCAGCCGACTTGTCTCCAAGGGTCTATTGCTGCCTCGGGCACCTTATGGTCGTTCTCCTGTGAGTCTAGATTTTCGAATCCGACGCAAAAATGATAGTTAATTGTAACGGTCAGGGCCTTGTAATGACGATGGAACACTCAAATTGCGTCGAGATTGAATACATCGGCCCCCAGCCGATTTGTCTCCAAGGGTCTGTTGCTGCCTCGGGCATCTTATGGTCGTTCTCCTGTGAGTCTAGATTTTCGAATCCGACGCAAAACTCATAGTTAATTGTAACGTTCAGGGCCTCCTAATGACGATGGAACACTCAAATTGCGTCAATAATCAATACATCGGTTTCCTGCCGACTTGTCTCCAAGGGGCTATTGCTGC
This sequence comes from Schistocerca americana, assembly GCF_021461395.2. Taxonomy (NCBI): domain Eukaryota; kingdom Metazoa; phylum Arthropoda; class Insecta; order Orthoptera; family Acrididae; genus Schistocerca; species Schistocerca americana. The sequence continues at coordinate 170,905 of NW_025726697.1, forward strand.
CTCGGGCACCTTATGGTCGTTCTCCTGTGAGTCTAGATTTTCGAATCCGATGCATAAATGATAGTTAATTGTAACGTTCAGGGACTCCTAAAGACGATGGAACACTCAAATTGCGTCGAGAGTCAATACATCGACCTCCAGTCGACTTGTATCCAAGGGGATATTGCAGTCTCGGGCACAATATGATCCTTCTCCTGTGAGTCTAGATTTTCGAATCCGACGCAAAAATGATAGTGAATTGTAACGTTCAGCGCCTCCTAATGACGATAGAAGACTCAAATTGCGTCGAGATTCAATACATCGTCCTCCAGCCGACTTGTCTCCAGGGGTCTAATGCTTCCTCGGGCACCTTATGGTCGTTCTCTTGTAAGTCTAGATTTTCGAATCCGACGCAAAAATGATAGTTAATTGTAACGTTCTGGGCCTTCTAATGACGATGGAGCACTCAAATTGCGTCGAGATTCAATACATCGGCCTCCAGCCGACTTGTCTCCAAGGGGATATCGCTGCCTCGGGCACCACATGGTCCGTCTCCGGTGATCTACGTTTTCGAATACGACGCAAAACTCATAGTTAATTGTAACGTTCAGGGCCTCCTATTGGCGATGGAACACTCAAATTGCGTCGAGATTCAATGCATCGACCTCCAGCCGACTTGTCTCCAAAGGTATATTGCTGTCTCGAGCACCGTATGAACTTCTCCTGTGAGTAGATTTTCGAATCCGACGCATAAATGATAGTTAATTGTAACGTTCAGGGCCTTCTAATGACGATGGGACACTCAAATTGCGTCGAGATTCAATACATCGGCCTCCAGCCGACTTGTCTCCAAGGGTCTATTGCTGCCTCGGGCACCTTATGGTCGATCTCCTGTGACTTTAGATTTTCGAATCCCACGAAAAACTGATAGTTAATTGTAACATTCAGGGCCTCCTAATGACGATGGAACACTCATTTTGCGTCGCGATCCAATACATCGTCCTCCAACCGACTTATGTCCAAGGGTCAATAGCTGCCTCGGGCACCGTATGGTCGTTCCCCTGTGAGTCAACATTTTAGAATCCGACGCAAAACTGATAGTTAAATGTAATGCTCAGGGCCTCTTAATGACGATGGAACACTCAAATTGCGTCGAGAGTCAATACATCTTCCTCCAGCCGACTTGTCTACAAGGGGATATTGCTGCCTCCGGCCTCTTATGTTCGCTCTGATGTGAGTCTAGATTTTCGAATCCGACGCGAAACTGATTGTTAATTGTAACGTTCAGGGCTTCCTAATGACGATGGAACTCTCAAATTGCGTCGAGATTCAATACATCGTCGTCCAGCCGATTTGTCTCCAAGGGTCTATTGCTGCCTCGGGCACCTTATGGTCGTTCTCCTGTGAGTCTAGATTTTCGAATCCGACGCAAAAATGATAGTTAATTGTAACGTTCAGGGCCTTCTAATGACGATGGAACACTCAAATTGCGTCGAGATTCAATACATCGGCCTCCAGCCGACTTGTCTCCAAGGGGACATCGCTGCCTCGGGCACCACATGGTCCGTCTATGGTGATTCTACGTTTTCGAATCCGACGCAAAACACATAGTTAATTGTAACGTTGAAGGCCTCCTATTGGCGATGGAACACTCAAATTGCGTCGAGATTCAATACATCGACCTCCAGCCGACTTGTCTCCAGGGGTCTATTGCTGCCTCGGGCACCTTATGGTCGTTCTCCTGTGAGTCTAGATTTTCGAATCCGACGCAAAAATGATAGTTAATTGTAACGTTCAGGGCATTGTAATGACGATGGAACACTCAAATTGCGTCGAGATTCAATACATCGGCCTCCAGCCGACTTGTCTCCAAGGGTCTGTTGCTGCCTCGGGCACCTTATGGTCGTTCTCCTGTGAGTTTAGATTATCGAATCCGACGCAAAAATGATAGTTAATTGTAACGTTTAGGGCCGCTTAATGACGATGGAACACTCAAATTGCGTCGAGATTCAATACATCGGCCTCCAGCCGACTTGTCTCCAAGGGTCTATTGCTGCCTCGGGCACCTTATGGTCGTACTCCTGTGAGTCTAGATTTTCGAATCCGACGCAAAACTCATAGTTAATTGTAACGTTCAGGGCCTCCTAATGACGATGGAACACTCAAATTGCGTCGAGAATCAACACATCGGTTTCCAGCCGACTTGCCTCCAAGGGTCTATTGCTGCCTCGGGCACCTTATGGTCGTTCTCCTGTGAGTCTAGATTTTCGAATCCGATGCATAAATGATAGTTAATTGTAACGTTCAGGGACTCCTAAAGACGATGGAACACTCAAATTGCGTCGAGATTCACTACATCGTCCTCCAGTCGACTTGTCTCCAAGGGGATATCGCGGCCTCGGGCACCACATGGTCCGTCTCCGGTGATTCTACGTTTTCGAATCCGACGCAAAACTCATAGTTAATTGTAACGTTCAGGGCCACCTAATGACGATGGAACACTCAAATTGAGTCGAGATTCAATACATCGGCGTACAGCCGACTTGTCTCCAAGGGGATATTGCTGTCTCGGGCACAATATGATCCTTCTTCTGTGAGTCTAGATTTTCGAATCCGACGCGACACTGATAGTTAGTTGTAAGGTTCAGGGCCTCCTAATGACGATGGAACACTCAAATTGCTTCGAGATTCAGTACATCGGCCTCCAGCGGACTTGTCTCCAAGGGGATATTGCTGTCTCGGGCACCATATGATCCTTCTCCTGTGGGTCTAGATTTTCGAATCCGACGCAAAAATGATAGTGAATAGTAACGTTCAGCGCCATCTGATGACGATAGAACTCTCAAATTGCGTCGAGATTCAATACATCGTCCTCCAGCTGATTTGTCTCCACGGGGATATTGCTGCCTCGGGCACCAAATGGTCCGTCTCCTGTGAGTCTGGATTTTTTAATCCGACGCGAAACTGATAGTTAATTGTAACGTTCAGGACGACCTAATGACGATGGAACACTCAAATTGCGTCGAGATTCAATACATCGGCGTACAGCCGACTTGTCTCCAAGGGGATATTGCTGTCTCGGGCACAATATGATCCTTCTTCTGTGAGTCTAGATTTTCGAATCCGACGCAAAAATGATAGTGAATTGTAACGTTCAGCGCCTCCTAATGACGAAGGAACACTCAAATTGCGTCGAGATTCACTACATCGTCCTCCAGTCGACTTGTCTCCAAGGGGATATCGCGGCCTCGGGCACCACATGGTCCGTCTCCGGTGATTCTACGTTTTCGAATCCGACGCAAAACTCATAGTTAATTGTAACGTTCAGGGCCACCTAATGACGATGGAACACTCAAATTGAGTCGAGATTCAATACATCGGCCTCCAGCCGACTTGTCTCCAAGGGTCTATTGCTGCCTCGGGCACCTTATGGTCGTTCTCCTGTGAGTCTAGATTTTCGAATCCGACGCAAAACTCATAGTTAATTGTAACGTTCAGGGCCTCCTAATGACGATGGAACACTCAAATTGCGTCAAGAATCAATACATCGTCCTCCAACCGACTTATGTCCAAGGGTCAATAGCTGCCTCGGGCACCGTATGGTCGTTCCCCTGTGAGTCAACATTTTAGAATCCGACGCAAAACTGATAGTTAAATGTAATGCTCAGGGCCTCTTAATGACGATGGAACACTCAAATTGCGTCGAGAGTCAATACATCTTCCTCCAGCCGACTTGTCTACAAGGGGATATTGCTGCCTCCGGCCTCTTATGTTCGCTCTGATGTGAGTCTAGATTTTCGAATCCGACGCGAAACTGATTGATAATTGTAACGTTCAGGGCTTCCTAATGACGATGGAACTCTCAAATTGCGTCGAGATTCAATACATCGTCGTCCAGCCGATTTGTCTCCAAGGGTCTATTGCTGCCTCGGGCACCTTATGGTCGTTCTCCTGTGAGTCTAGATTTTCGAATCCGACGCAAAAATGATAGTTAATTGTAACGTTCAGGGCCTTCTAATGACGATGGAACACTAAAATTGCGTCGAGATTCAATACATCGGCCTCCAGCCGACTTGTCTCCAAGGGGACATCGCTGCCTCGGGCACCACATGGTCCGTCTATGGTGATTCTACGTTTTCGAATCCGACGCAAAACACATAGTTAATTGTAACGTTGAAGGCCTCCTATTGGCGATGGAACACTCAAATTGCGTCGAGATTCAATACATCGGCCTCCAGCCGACTTGTCTCCAAGGGTCTATTGCTGCCTCGGGCACCTTATGGTCGTTCTCCTGTGAGTCTAGATTTTCGAATCCAACGCAAAACTCATAGTTAATTGTAACGTTCAGGGCCTCCTAATGACGATAGAACACTCAAATTGCGTCAAGAATCAATACATCGGTTTCCAGCCGACTTGCCTCCAAGGGTCTATTGCTGCCTCGGGCACCTTATGGTCGTTCTCCTGTGAGTCTAGATTTTCGAATCCGATGCATAAATGATAGTTAATTGTAACGTTCAGGGACTCCTAAAGACGATGGAACACTCAAATTGCGCCGAGAGTCAATACATCGACCTCCAGTCGACTTGTATCCAAGGGGATATTGCAGTCTCGGGCACAATATGATCCTTCTCCTGTGAGTCTAGATTTTCGAATCCGACGCATAAATGATAGTGAATTGTAACGTTCAGCGCCTCCTAATGACGATAGAAGACTCTAATTGCGTCGAGATTCAATACATCGCCCTCCAGCCGATTTGTCTCCAAGGGGATATTGCTGCCTCGGGCACCAAATGGTCCGTCTGCTGTGAGTCTAGATTTTCGAATCCGACGAAAAACTGATAGTTAATTGTAACATTCAGGGCCTCCTAATTACGATGGAACACTCAAATTGCGTCGCGATCCAATACATCGTCCTCCAGCCGACTTGTCTCCATGGGGATATTACTGCCTCCGGCCTCTTATGTTCGCTCTCATGTGAATCTAGATTTTCGAATCCGACGCAAAAATGATAGTTAATTGTACCGTTCAGGGCCTCCTAATGACGATGGAACTCTCAAATTGCGTCGAGATTCAATACATCGTCCTCCAGCCGACTTGCCTCCAAGGGTCTACTGCTGCCTCGGGCACCGTGTGGTCGTTCTCCTGTGAGTCTAGATTTTAGAATCCGACGCAAAACTGATAGTTAAATGTAATGCTCAGGGCCTCTTAATGACGATGGAACACTCAATTTGCGTCGGGAGTCAATACATCTTCCTCCAGCCGACTTGTCTACAAGGGGATATTGCTGCCTCGGGCTCCATGTTGTCCGTCTCCTGTGAGTCTAGATTTTCGAATCCGACGCGACACTGATAGTTAGTTGTAAGGTTCAGGCCTCCTAATGACGATGGAACACTCAAATTGCTTCGAGATTCAGTACATCGGCCTCCAGCGGACTTGTCTCCAAGGGGATATTGCTGTCTCGGGCACCATATGATCCTTCTCCTGTGGGTCAAGATTTTCGAATCCGACGCAAAAATGATAGTGAATAGTAACGTTCAGCGCCATCTGATGACGATAGAACTCTCAAATTGCGTCGAGATTCAATACATCGTCCTCCAGCTGATTTGTCTCCACGGGGATATTGCTGCCTCGGGCACCAAATGGTCCGTCTCCTGTGAGTCTGGACTTTTTAATCCGACGCGAAACTGATAGTTAATTGTAACGTTCAGGACGACCTAATGACGATGGAACACTCAAATTGCGTCGAGATTCAATACATCGGCGTACAGCCGACTTGTCTCCAAGGGGATATTGCTGTCTCGGGCACAATATGATCCTTCTTCTGTGAGTCTAGATTTTCGAATCCGACGCAAAAATGATAGTGAATTGTAACGTTCAGCGCCTCCTAATGACGAAGGAACACTCAAATTGCGTCGAGATTCACTACATCGTCCTCCAGTCGACTTGTCTCCAAGGGGATATGGCGGCCTCGGGCACCACATGGTCCGTCTCCGGTGATTCTACGTTTTCGAATCCGACGCAAAACTCATAGTTAATTGTAACGTTCAGGGCCACCTAATGACGATGGAACACTCAAATTGAGTCGAGATTCAATACATCGGCCTCCAGCCGACTTGTCTCCAAGGGTCTATTGCTGCCTCGGGCACCTTATGGTCGTTCTCCTGTGAGTTTAGATTATCGAATCCGACGCAAAAATGATAGTTAATTGTAACGTTCAGGGCCTTGTAATGACGATGGAACACTCAAATTGCGTCGAGATTCAATACATCGGCCTCCAGCCGAATTGTCTCCAAGGGTCTGTTGCTGCCTCGGGCGCCTTCTGGTCGTTCTTCTGTGAGTCTAGATTTTCGAATCCGACACAAAAATGATAGTTAATTGTAACGTTCAGTGCCTCCTATTGGCGATGGAACACTCAAATAACGTCGAGATTCAATACATCGGCCTCCAGCCGACTTGTCTCCAAGGGTCTATTGCTGCCTCGGGCACCTAATGGTCGTTCTCTTGTAAGTCTAGATTTTCGAATCCGACGCAAAACTGATAGTTCATTATAACGTTCAGGGCGACCTAATGACGATGGAACACTCCAATTGCGTCGATATTCAATACATCGGCCTCCAGTCGATTTGTCTCCAAGGGGTATATTGCTGTCTCGAGCACCGTACGAACTTCTCCTGTGAGTAGATTTTCGAATCCGAAGCTAAAATGATAGTTAATTGTAACGTTCAGGGTTTCCTAATGACGATGGAACACTCAAATTGCGTCGAGAGTCAATACATCGACCTCCAGTCGACTTGTATCCAAGGGTATATTGCAGTCTCGTGCACCATATGATCCTTCTCCTGTTAGTAGATTTTCGAATCCGACGCTAAAATGATAGTTAACTGTAACGTTCAGGGCCTCCTAATGCCGATGGAACACTCAAATTGCGTCGAGATTCAATACATCGGCCTCCAGCAGACTTGTCTCCAAGGGTCTGTTGCTGCCTCGGGCACCTTATGGTCGTTCTCCTGTGAGTTTAGATTATCGAATCCGACGAAAAAATGATAGTCAATTGTAACGTTTAGGGCCTCCTAATGACGATGGGACACTCAAATTGCGTCGAGATTCAATACATCGTCCTCCAGCCGACTTGTCTCCAAGGGTCTAATGCTGCCTCGGGCACCTGATGGTCGTTCTCTTGTAAGTCTACATTTTCGAATCCGACGCACAAATGATAGTTAATTGTAACGTTCAGGGCCTCCTAATGACGATGGAACTCTCAAATTGCGTCGAGATTCAATACATCGTCCTCCAGCCGACTTGTCTCCAAGGGTCTATTGCTGCCTCGGGCACCTTTTGGTCGTTCTCCTGTTAGTAGATTTTCGAATCCGACGCTAAAATGATAGTTAACTGTAACGTTGAGGGCCTCCTAATGCCGATGGAACACTCAAATTGCGTCGAGATTCAATACATCGGCCTCCAGCCGACTTGTCTCCAAGGGGATATCGCTGCCTCGGGCACCACATGGTCCGTCTCAGGTGATTCTACGTTTTCGAATACGACGCAAAACTCATAGTTAATTGTAACGTTCAGGGCCTCCTATTGGCGATGGAACACTCAAATTGCGTCGAGATTCAATACATCGACCTCCAGCCGACTTGTCTCCAAGGGTATATTGCTGTCTCGAGCACCGTATGAACTTCTCCTGTGAGTAGATTTTCGAATCCGACGCATAAATGATAGTTAATTGTAACGTTCAGGGCCTTCTAATGACGATGGGACACTCAAATTGCGTCGCGATTCAATACATCGGCCTCCAGCCGACTTGTCTCCAAGGGTCTATTGCTGCCTCGGGCACCTTATGGTCGTTCTCCTGTGACTTTAGATTTTCGAATCCCACGAAAAACTGATAGTTAATTGTAACATTCAGGGCCTCCTAATGACGATGGAACACTCATTTTGCGTCGCGATCCAATACATCGTCCTCCAACCGACTTATCTCCAAGGGTCAATAGCTGCCTCGGGCACCGTATGGTCGTTCCCCTGTGAGTCAACATTTTAGAATCCGACGCAAAACTGATAGTTAAATGTAATGCTCAGGGCCTCTTAATGACGATGGAACACTCAAATGGCGTCGAGAGTCAATACATCTTCCTCCAGCCGACTTGTCTACAAGGGAATATTGCTGCCTCCGGCCTCTTATGTTCGCTCTGATGTGAGTCTAGATTTTCGAATCCGACGCGAAACTGATTGTTAATTGTAACGTTCAGGGCCTTCTAATGACGATGGAACACTCAAATTGCGTCGAGATTCAATACATCGGCCTCCAGCCGACTTGTCTCCAAGGGGACATCGCTGCCTCGGGCACCACATGGTCCGTCTCCGGTAATTCTACGTTTTCGAATCCGACGCAAAACTCATAGTTAATTGTAACGTTCAAGGCCTCCTATTGGCGGTGGAACACTCAAATTGCGTCGAGATTCAATACATCGACCTCCAGCCGACTTGTCTCCAGGGGTCTATTGCTGCCTCGGGCACCTTATGGTCGTTCTCCTGTGAGTCTAGATTTTCGAATCCGACGCAAAAATGATAGTTAATTGTAACGTTCAGGGCATTGTAATGACGATGGAACACTCAAATTGCGTCGAGATTCAATACATCGGCCTCCAGCCGACTTGTCTCCAAGGGTCTGTTGCTGCCTCGGGCACCTTATGGTCGTTCTCCTGTGAGTTTAGATTATCGAATCCGACGCAAAAATGATAGTTAATTGTAACGTTTAGGGCCTCTTAATGACGATGGAACACTCAAATTGCGTCGAGATTCAATACATCGGCCTCCAGCCGACTTGTCTCCAAGGGTCTATTGCTGCCTCGGGCACCTTATGGTCGGTCTCCTGTGAGTCTAGATTTTCGAATCCGACGCAAAACTCATAGTTAATTGTAACGTTCAGGGCCTCCTAATGACGATGGAACACTCAAATTGCGTCTAGAATCAATACATCGGTTTCCAGCCGACTTGCCTCCAAGGGTCTATTGCTGCCTCGGGCACCTTATGGTCGTTCTCCTGTGAGTCTAGATTTTCGAATCCGATGCATAAATGATAGTTAATTGTAACGTTCAGGGACTCCTAAAGACGATGGAACACTCAAATTGCGTCGAGAGTCAATACATCGACCTCCAGTCGACTTGTATCCAAGGGGATATTGCAGTCTCGGGCACAATATGATCCTTCTCCTGTGAGTCTAGATTTTCGAATCCGACGCATAAATGATAGTGAATTGTAACGTTCAGCGCCTACTAATGACGATAGAAGACTCTAATTGCGTCGAGATTCAATACATCGTCCTCCAGCCGATTTGTCTCCAAGGGGATATTGCTGCCTCGGGCACCAAATGGTCCGTCTGCTGTGAGTCTAGATTTTCGAATCCGACGAAAAACTGATAGTTAATTGTAACATTCAGGGCCTCCTAATTACGATGGAACACTCAAATTGCGTCGCGATCCAATACATCGTCCTCCAGCCGACTTGTCTCCATGGGGATATTACTGCCTCCGGCCTCTTATGTTCGCTCTCATGTGAATCTAGATTTTCGAATCCGACGCAAAAATGATAGTAAATTGTAACGTTCAGGGCCTCCTAATGACGATGGAACTCTCAAATTGCGTCGAGATTCAATACATCGTCCTCCAGCCGACTTGCCTCCAAGGGTCTATTGCTGCCTCGGGCTCCGTATGGTCGTTCTCCTGTGAGTCTAGATTTTGGAATCCGACACAAAACTGATAGTTAAATGTAATGCTCAGGGCCTCTTAATGACGATGGAACACTCAATTTGCGTCGGGAGTCAATACATCTTCCTCCAGCCGACTTGTCTACAAGGGGATATTGCTGCCTCGGGCTCCATGTTGTCCGTCTCCTGTGAGTCTAGATTTTCGAATCCGACGCGACACTGATAGTTAGTTATAAGGTTCAGGGCCTCCTAATGACGATGGAACACTCAAATTGCTTCGAGATTCAGTACATCGGCCTCCAGCGGACTTGTCTCCAAGGGGATATTGCTGTCTCGGGCACCATATGATCCTCCTCCTGTGGGTCTAGATTTTCGAATCCGACGCAAAAATGATAGTGAATAGTAACGTTCAGCGCCTCCTGATGTCGATAGAACTCTCAAATTGCGTCGAGATTCAATACATCGTCCTCCAGCTGATTTGTCTCCACGGGGATATTGCTGCCTCGGGCACCAAATGGTCCGTCTCCTGTGAGTCTGGATTTTTGAATCCGACGCGAAACTGATAGTTAATTGTAACGTTCAGGACGACCTAATGACGATGGAACACTCAAATTGCGTCGAGATTCAAAACATCGGCATACAGCCGACTTGTCTCCAAGGGGATATTGCTGTCTCGGGCACAATATGATCCTTCTCCTGTGAGTCTAGATTTTCGAATCCGACGCAAAAATGATAGTGAATTCTAACGTTCAGCCCCTCCTAATGACGAAGGAACACTCAAATTGCGTCGAGATTCAATACATCGTCCTCCAGTCGACTTGTCTCCAAGGGGATATCGCGGCCTCGGGCACCACATGGTCCGTCTCCGGTGATTCTACGTTTTCGAATCCGACGCAAAACTCATAGTTAATTGTAACGTTCAGGGCCACCTAATGACGATGGAACACTCAAATTGAGTCGAGATTCAATACATCGGCCTCCAGCCGACTTGTCTCCAAGGGTCTATTGCTGCCTCGGGCACCTTATGGTCGTTCTCCTGTGAGTTTAGATTATCGAATCCGACACAAAAATGATAGTTAATTGTAACGTTCAGGGCCTTGTAATGACGATGGAACACTCAAATTGCGTCGAGATTCAATACATCGGCCTCCAGCCGAATTGTCTCCAAGGGTCTGTTGCTGCCTCGGGCGCCTTCTGGTCGTTCTTCTGTGAGTCTAGATTTTCGAATCCGACACAAAAATGATAGTTAATTGTAACGTTTAGGGCCTCCTAATGACGATGGAACTCTCAAATTGCGTCGAGATTCAATACATCGGCCTCCAGCCGACTTGTCTCCAAGGGGATATCGCTGCCTCGGGCACCACATGGTCCGTCTCCGGTGATTCTACGTTTTCGAATACGACGCAAAACTCATAGTTAATTGTAACGTTCAGGGCCTCCTATTGGCGATGGAACACTCAAATTGCGTCGAGATTCAATACATCGACCTCCAGCCGACTTGTCTCCAAGGATATATTGCTGTCTCGAGCACCGTATGAACTTCTCCTGTGAGTAGATTTTCGAATCCGACGCATAAATGATAGTTAATTGTAACGTTCAGGGCCTTCTAATGACGATGGGACACTCAAATTGCGTCGAGATTCAATACATCGGCCTCCAGCCGACTTGTCTCCAAGGGTCTATTGCTGCCTCGGGCACCTTATGGTCGTTCTCCTGTGAGTCTAGATTTTCGAATCCGGCGCAAAACTCATAGTTAATTGTAACGTTCAAGGCCTCCTAATGACGATGGAACACTCAAATTGCGTCAAGAATCAATACATCGGTTTCCAGCCGACTTGCCTCCAAGGGTCTATTGCTGCCTCGGGCACCTTATGGTCGTTCTCCTGTGAGTCTAGATTTTCGAATCCGATGCATAAATGATAGTTAATTGTAACGTTCAGGGACTCCTAAAGACGATGGAACACTCAAATTGCGTCGAGAGTCAATACATCGACCTCCAGTCGACTTGTATCCAAGGGGATATTGCAGTCTCGGGCACAATATGATCCTTCTCCTGTGAGTCTAGATTTTCGAATCCGACGCATAAATGATAGTGAATTGTAACGTTCAGCGCCTCCTAATGACGATAGAAGACTCTAATTGCGTCGAGATTCAATACATCGTCCTCCAGCCGATTTGTCTCCAAGGGGATATTGCTGCCTCGGGCACCAAATGTCCGTCTGCTGTGAGTCTAGATTTTCGAATCCGACGAAAAACTGATAGTTAATTGTAACATTCAGGGCCTCCTAATTACGATGGAACACTCAAATTGCGTCGCGATCCAATACATCGTCCTCCAGCCGACTTGTCTCCATGGGGATATTACTGCCTCCGGCCTCTTATGTTCGCTCTCATGTGAATCTAGATTTTCGAATCCGACGCAAAAATGATAGTTAATTGTAACGTTCAGGGCCTCCTAATGACGATGGAACTCTCAAATTGCGTCGAGATTCAATACATCGTCCACCAGCCGACTTGCCTCCAAGGGTCTATTGCTGCCTCAGGCACCGTATGGTCGTTCTCCGGTGAGTCTAAATTTTAGAATCCGACACAAAACTGATAGTTAAATGTAATGCTCAGGGCCTCTTAATGACGATGGAACACTCAATTTGCATCGGGAGTCAATACATCTTCCTCCAGCCGACTTGTCTACAAGGGGATATTGCTGCCTCGGGCTCCATGTTGTCCGTCTCCTGTGAGTCTAGATTTTCGAATCCGACGCGACACTGATAGTTAGTTGTAAGGTTCAGGGCCTCCTAATGACGATGGAACACTCAAATTGCTTCGAGATTCAGTACATCGGCCTCCAGCGGACTTGTCTCCAAGGGGATATTGCTGTCTTGGGCACCATATGATCCTCCTCCTGTGGGTCTAGATTTTCGAATCCGACGCAAAAATGATAGTGAATAGTAACGTTCAGCGCCTCCTGATGACGATAGAACTCTCAAATTGCGTCGAGATTCAATACATCGTCCTCCAGCTGATTTGTCTCCACGGGGATATTGCTGCCTCGGGCACCAAATGGTCCGTCTCCTGTGAGTCTGGATTTTTGAATCCGACGCGAAACTGATAGTTAATTGTAACGTCCAGGACGACCTAATGACGATGGAACACTCAAATTGCGTCGAGATTCAATACATCGGCCTACAGCCGACTTGTCTCCAAGGGGATATTGCTGTCTCGGGCACAATATGATCCTTCTCCTGTGAGTCTAGATTTTCGAATCCGACGCAAAAATGATAGTGAATTGTAACGTTCAGCCCCTCCTAATGACGAAGGAACACTCAAATTGCGTCGAGATTCACTACATCGTCCTCCAGCCGACTTGTCTCCAAGGGGATATCGCTGCCTCGGGCACCACATGGTCCGTCTCCGGTGATTCTACGTTTTCGAATACGACGCAAAACTCATAGTTAATTGTAACGTTCAGGGCCTCCTATTGGCGATGGAACACTCAAATTGCGTCGAGATTCAATACAGCGACCTCCAGCCGACTTGTCTCCAAGGGTATATTGCTGTCTCGAGCACCGTATGAACTTCTCCTGTGAGTAGATTTTCGAATCCGACGCATAAATGATAGTTAATTGTAACGTTCAGGGCCTTCTAATGACGATGGGACACTCAAATTGCGTCGAGATTCAATACATCGGCCTCCAGCCGACTTGTCTCCAAGGGTCTATTGCTGCCTCGGGCACCTTATGCTCGTTCTCCTGTGACTTTAGATTTTCGAATCCCACGAAAAACTGATAGTTAATTGTAACATTCAGGGCCTCCTAATGACGATGGAACACTCATTTTGCGTCGCGATCCAATACATCGTCCTCCAACCGACTTATCTCCAAGGGTCAATAGCTGCCTCGGGCACCGTGTGGTCGTTCCCCTGTGAGTCAACATTTTAGAATCCGACGCAAAACTGATAGTTAAATGTAATGCTCAGGGCCTCTTAATGACGATGGAACACTCAAATTGCGTCGAGAGTCAATACATCTTCCTCCAGCCGACTTGTCTACAAGGGGATATTGCTGCCTCCGGCCTCTTATGTTCGCTCTGATGTGAGTCTAGATTTTCGAATCCGACGCGAAACTGATTGTTAATTGTAACGTTCAGGGCTTCCTAATGACGATGGAACTCTCAAATTGCGTCGAGATTCAATACATCGTCGTCCAGCCGATTTTTCTCCAAGGGTCTATTGCTGCCTCGGGCACCTTATGGTCGTCCTCCTGTGAGTCTAGATTTTCGAATCCGACGCAAAAATGATAGTTAATTGTAACGTTCAGGGCCTTCTAATGACGATGGAACACTCAAATTGCGTCGAGATTCAATACATCGGCCTCCAGCCGACTTGTCTCCAAGGGGAAATCGCTGCCTCGGGCACCACATGGTCCGTCTCCGGTGATTCTACGTTTTCGAATCCGACGCAAAACTCATAGTTACTTGTAACGTTCAAGGCCTCCTATTGGCGATGGAACACTCAAATTGCGTCGAGATTCAATACATCGACCTCCAGCCGACTTGTCTCCAGGGGTCTATTGCTGCCTCGGGCACCTTATGGTCGTTCTCCTGTGAGTCTAGATTTTCGAATCCAACGCAAAAATGATAGTTAATTGTAACGTTCAGGGCATTGTAATGACGATGGAACACTCAAATTGCGTCGAGATTCAATACATCGGCCTCCAGCCGACTTGTCTCCAAGGGTCTGTTGCTGCCTCGGGCACCTTATTGTCGTTCTCCTGTGAGTTTAGATTATCGAATCCGACGCAAAAATGATAGTTAATTGTAACGTTTAGGGCCTCTTAATGACGATGGAACACTCAAATTGCGTCGAGATTCAATACATCGGCCTCCAGCCGACTTGTCTCCAAGGGTCTATTGCTGCCTCGGGCAACTTATGGTCGTTCTCCTGTGAGTCTAGATTTTCGAATCCGACGCAAAACTCATAGTTAATTGTAACGTTCAGGGCCTCCTAATGACGATGGAACACTCAAATTGCGTCAAGAATCAATACATCGGTTTCCAGCCGACTTGCCTCCAAGGGTCTATTGCTGCCTCGGGCACCTTATGGTCGTTCTCCTGTGAGTCTAGATTTTCGAATCCGATGCATAAATGATAGTTAATTGTAACGTTCAGGGACTCCTAAAGACGATGGAACACTCAAATTGCGTCGAGAGTCAATACATCGACCTCCAGTCGACTTGTATCCAAGGGGATATAACAGTCTCGGGCACAGAATGATCCTTCTCCTGTGAGTCTAGATTTTCGAATCCGACGCATAAATGATAGTGAATTGTAACGTTCAGCGCCTCCTAATGACGATAGAAGACTCTAATTGCGTCGAGATTCAATACATCGTCCTCCAGCCGATTTGTCTCCAAGGGGATATTGCTGCTTCGGGCACCAAATGGTCCGTCTGCTGTGAGTCTAGATTTTCGAATCCGACGAAAAACTGATAGTTAATTGTAACATTCAGGGCCTCCTAGTTACGATGGAACACTCAAATTGCGTCGCGATCCAATACATCGTCCTCCAGCCGACTTGTCTCCATGGGGATATTACTGCCTCCGGCCTCTTATGTTCGCTCTCATGTGAATCTAGATTTTCGAATCCGACGCAAAAATGATAGTTAATTGTAACGTTCAGGGCCTCCTAATGACGATGGAACTCTCAAATTGCGTCGAGATTCAATACATCGTCCTCCAGCCGACTTGCCTCCAAGGGTCTATTGCTGCCTCGGGCACCGTATGGTCGTTCTCCTGTGAGTCTAGATTTTAGAATCCGACGCAAAACTGATAGTTAAATGTAATGCTCAGGGCCTCTTAATGACGATGGAACACTCAATTTGCGTCGGGAGTCAATACATCTTCCTCCAGCCGACTTGTCTACAAGGGGATATTGCTGCCTCGGGCTCCATGTTGTCCGTCTCCTGTGAGTCTAGATTTTCGAATCCGACGCGACACTGATAGTTAGTTGTAAGGTTCAGGGCCTCCTAATGACGATGGAACACTCAAATTGCTTCGAGATTCAGTACATCGGCCTCCAGCGGACTTGTCTCCAAGGGGATATTGCTGTCTCGGGCACCATATGATCCTTCTCCTGTGGGTCTAGATTTTCGAATCCGACGCAAAAATGATAGTGAATAGTAACGTTCAGCGCCTCCTGATGACGATAGAACTCTCAAATTGCGTCGAGATTCAATACATCGTCCTCCAGCTGATTTGTCTCCACGGGGATATTGCTGCCTCGGGCACCAAATGGTCCGTCTCCTGTGAGTCTGGATTTTTGAATCCGACGCGAAACTGATAGTTAATTGTAACGTTCAGCGCCTCCTAATGACGAAGGAACACTCAAATTGCGTCGAGATTCACTACATCGTCCTCCAGTCGACTTGCCTCCAAGGGGATATCGCGGCCTCGGGCACCACATGGTCCGTCTCCGGTGATTCTACGTTTTCGAATCCGACGCAAAACTCATAGTTAATTGTAACGTTCAGGGCCACCTAATGACGATGGAACACTCAAATTGAGTCGAGATTCAATACATCGGCCTCCAGCCGACTTCTCTCCAAAGGTTTATTGCTGCCTCGGGCACCTTATGGTCGTTCTCCTGTGAGTTTAGATTATCGAATCCGACGCAAAAATGATAGTTAATTGTAACGTTCAGGGCCTTGTAATGACGATGGAACACTCAAATTGCGTCGAGATTCAATACATCGGCCTCCAGCCGAATTGTCTCCAAGGGTCTGTTGCTGCCTCGGGCGCCTTCTGGTCGTTCTTCTGTGAGTCTAGATTTTCGAATCCGACACAAAAATGATAGTTAATTGTAACGTTCAGGGCCTCCTATTGGCGATGGAACACTCAAATTGCGTCGAGAGTCAATACATCGGCCTCCAGCCGACTTGTCTCCAAGGGTCTATTGCTGCCTCGGGCACCTTATGGTCGTTCTCTTGTAAGTCTAGATTTTCGAATCCGACGCAAAACTGATAGTTCATTATAACGTTCAGGGCGACCTAATGACGATGGAACACTCCAATTGCGTCGATATTCAATACATCGGCCTCCAGTCGATTTGTCTCCAAGGGGTATATTGCTGTCTCGAGCACCGTAAGAAATTCTCCTGTGAGTAGATTTTCGAATCCGAAGCTAAAATGATAGTTAATTGTAACGTTCAGGGTTTCCTAATGACGATGGAACACTCAAATTGCGTCGAGAGTCAATACATCGACCTCCAGTCGACTTGTATGCAAGGGTATATTGCAGTCTCGTGCACCATATGATCCTTCTCCTGTAAGTAGATTTTCGAATCCGACGCTAAAATGATACTTAACTGTAACGTTCAGGGCCTCCTAATGCCGATGGAACACTCAAATTGCGTCGAGATTCAATACATCGGCCTCCAGCAGACTTGTCTCCAAGGGTCTGTTGCTGCCTCGGGCACCTTATGGTCGTTCTCCTGTGAGTTTAGATTATCGAATCCGACGAAAAAATGATAGTCAATTGTAACGTTTAGGGCCTCCTAATGACGATGGGACACTCAAATTGCGTCGAGATTCAATACATCGTCCTCCAGCCGAGTTGTCTCCAAGGGTCTAATGCTGCCTCGGGCACCTGATGGTCGTTCTCTTGTAAGTCTACATTTTCGAATCCGACGCTAAAATGATAGTTAACTGTAACGTTGAGGGCCTCCTAATGCCGATGGAACACTCAAATTGCGTCGAGATTCAATACATCGGCCTCCAGCCGACTTGTCTCCAAGGGTCTATTGCTGCCTCGGGCACCTCATGGTCGTTCTCCTGTGAGTTTACATTATCGAATCCGACGCAAAAATGTTAGTTAATTGTAACGTTCAGGGCCTCCTAATGCCGATGGAACACTCAAATTGCGTCGAGATTCAATACATCGGCCTCCACCCGACTTGTCTCCAAGGGTCTATTGCTGCCTCGGGCACCTTATGATCGTTCTCCTGTGTGTCTAGATTTTCGAATCCGACGCAAAAATGATATTTAATTGTAACGTTCAGGGCCTTGTAATGAAGTTGGAACACTCAAATTGCGTCGAGATTCAATACATCGGCCTCCAGCCAACTTGTCTCCAAGGGTCTGTTGCTGCTTCGGGCGCCTTATGGTCGTTCTCCTGTGAGTTTAGATTATCGAATCCGACGCAAAAATGATGGTTAATTGTAACGTTTAGGGCCTCCTAATGACGATGGAACACTCAAATTGCGTCGAGATTCAGTACATCGGCCTCCAGCGGACTTGTCTCTAAGGGGATATTGCTGTCTCAAGCACCGTATGAACTTCTCCAGTGAGTAGTTTTTCGAATCCGACGCTAAAATGATTGTTAATTGTAACGTTCAGGGCCTCCTAATGACGATGGAACACTCATATTGCGCAGATTCAATACATCGGTTTCCAGCCGACTTGTCTCCAAGGGCCTATTGCTGCCTCGGGCACTGTATGGTCGTTCTCCTGTGAGTCAACATTTTAGAATCCGACGCTAAACTGATAGTTAAATGTAATGCTCATGCCTCTTAATGACGATGGAACACTCAAATTGCGTCGAGAGTCAATACATTTTCCTCCAGCCGACTTGTCTACAAGGGGATATTGCTGCCTCGGGCTCCATTTGGTCCGTCTGCTGTGAGTCTAGATTTTCGAATCCGACGCGAAACTGATAGTTAATTGTAAGGGTCAGGGCCTCCTAATGACGATGGAACACTCAAATTGCGTCGAGATTCAATACATCGGCCTACAGCCGACTTGTCCCCAAGGGTCTATTGCTTCCTCGGGCACCTTGTGATCGTTCTCCTGTGAGTCTAGATTTTCGAATCCGACACATAACTGATAGTTAATTGTGAAGTTCAGGGCCTCCTAATGGCGATGGAACACTCAAATTGCGTCGAGATTCAATACATCGGCTTCCAGCCGACTTGTCTCCAATGGTCCATTGCTGCCTCGGGCAGCTTATGGTCGTTCTCCTATGAGTCTAGATTTTCGAATCCGACGCAAAACAGATAGTTATTTGTAACGTTCAGGGCCTCCTAATGACGAAGGAACACTCAAATTACGTCGAGATTCACTACATCGGCCTCGAGCCAAACTTGTTTCCAAGGGGATAATGCTGCCTCGGGCACCATATGGTCATTCTCCTGTGTTTCTACATTTTCGAATCCGACGCAAAACTGATAGTTAATTGTAACCTTCAGCGCCTCCAAAAGACGATGGAACACTCAAATTGCGCAGATTCAATACATCGTCGTTCAGCCGACTTGTCTCCAGGGGTCTATTTCTGTCTCGGGCACCAATTGATCCTTCTCCTGTGGGTCTAGATTTTCGAATCCGACGCTAAAATAATAGTGACATGTAATGATCAGCGCCTCCTAATGATGATGGAACACTCCAATTGCGTCGAGATTCAAAACATCGTCCCCCAGCCGACTTGTCTCCAAGGAGATATTGCTGCCTCGGGCACCTTCTGGTCGTTCTCCTGTGAGTCTAGATTATCGGATCCGACGCATAGCTGATAGTTAATTGCAAATTTCAGGGCCTCCTAATGACGATGAAACACTCAAGTTGCGTCGAGATACAATACATCGTCCTCCAGCCGAGTTGTCCCCAAGGGGATATTGCTGCCTCGGGCACCATACGGTCCTTCTCCTGTGAGCCTAATTTTCGAATCCGACGCGAAACTGATAGTTAATTGTAACGTTCAGGGCCTCCTAATGACGATGGAGCACTCAAATTGCGTCGCGATTCAATACATCGTTCTCCAGCGGACTGGTCTCTAAGGGGAAATTGCTGCATCGGGCACATTATGGTCCGTCTCCAGTGAGTCTAGATTTTCGAATCCGACGAGAAACTGATAGTTAATTGTAACATTCAGGGCCTCCTAATTACGATGGAACACTGAAATTGCGTCGCGATCCAATACATCGTCCTCCAGCCGACTTATTTCCAAGGGTCTATTGCAGCCTGGGGCACCTTATGATCGTTCTCCTGTGAATCTAGATTTTCGAATCCGACACAAAACTGATAGTTAATTGAAACATTCAGGGCCTCCTAATGTCGATAGAACACTCAAATTGCGTCGAGATTCAATACATCGTCCTCCAGCCGACTTGTCCCCATGGGGATATTGCTGCCTCGTGCACCATACTGTCCTTCTCCTGTGAGTCTAGATTTTCGAAACCGACGCAAAAATGATAGTTAATTGTAACGTTCAGCGCCTCCTAATGACGATGGAACACTCAAATTGCGTTGAGAGTCAATACATCGTCCTCCAGCTGACTTGTCTACAGGGTATTTTGCTGCCTTGGTCACCTTATGGTCGTTCTCCTGTGAGTCTAGATTTTCCAATCCGACGCATAACTGATAGGTAATTGAAACATTCAGCGCCTCCTAATGACGATGGAGCACTTAAGTTGCGTCGAGATGGAATATATCGTTCTCCAGCCGACTTGTTTCCAAGGGGATATCGCTGCCTCGTGCACCACATGGTCCGTCTCCGGGGATTCTACATTTTAAAATCCGACGCAAAACTGATAGTTAATTGTAACGTTCAGCGCCTCCTAATGACGATGGAACACTCAAATTGCGCGGATTCAATACATCGTCATTCAGCCGACTTGTCTCCAAGGTCTATTGCTGTCTCGGGCACCAATTGATCCTTGTGCTGTGAGTCTAGATTTTCGAATCCGACGCAAAATAATAGTGAGATGTAACGATCAGCGCCTCCTAATGATGATGGAACACTCAAATTGCGTCGAGATTCAAAATATCGGCCTCCAGCCGACTTGTCTCCAAGGGGATATCGCTGCCTGGGGCGCCACATGGTTCGTCTGCGGTGATTCTATATTTTCGAATCCGACGCAAAAGTGATAGTTAATTGTAACGTTTAGCGCCTCCTAATGACCATGGAACACACAAATTGCGCAGATTCAATACATCGTCGTTCAGCCGACTTGCCTCCAAGAGTCTTTTGCTGCCTCGGACACCTTATGGTCGTTCTCCTGTGATTCTAGAATTTCGAATCCGACGCATAACTGATAGTTAATTGTAACGTTCAGGGCCTCCTAATCACGATGGAATACTCAAATCGCGTCGAGATTCAATACATCGGCCTCTTGACGACATGTCTCCAAGAGTCTATTGCTGCCTCGGGCAGCTTATGGTCGTTATCCTGTGAGTCTAGATTTTCGAATCCGACGCAAAACAGATAGTTAATTGTAACTTTCAGGGCCTCCTAATGACGAAGGAACTCTCAAATTGCGTCGAGATTCACTACATCGTCCTCGAGCCGACTTGTCTCCAAGGGGATATTGCTGCCTCGGGCACCGCATGGTCCATCTCCGGTGATTCTTCATTTTCGAATCCGACGCAAAACTGATAGTTAATTGTAACGTTGAGCGCCTCCTAATGACGATGGAACACTCAAATTGCGCAGATTCAATACATCGTCATTCACCCGACTTGTCTCCAGGGGTCTATTGCTGTCTCGGGCACCAATTGATCCTTCTCCTGTGAGTCTAGATTTTCGAATCCGACGCAAAACTGATAGTTAATTTTAACGTTCAGGGCCTCCTTATTACGATGGAATACTCAAATTGCGTCGAGATTCAATATATCGGCCTCGAGCCGACTTGTCTCCGAGGGCCTATTGCTGCATCGTGCAGCTTATGGTCGTTCTCCTGTGAGTCTAGATTTTCGAATCCGACGCAAAACAGATAGTTAATTGTAACGTTCAGGGCCTCCTAATGACTAAGGAACAGTCAAATTGCGTCGAGTTACACTACATCGTCCTCGAGCCGACTTGTCTCCAAGGAGATATTGCTGCCTCGGGCACCTTATGGTCTTTCTCCTGTGAGTGTAGATTATCGAATCCGACGCATAACTGATAATTAATTGCAAAGTTCACTGCCTCCTAATGACGATGGAACACTCAAATTGCGTCGAGATTCAATACATCGTCCTCTAGCCCACTTGTCTCCTACGGGATATTGCTGCCTCGGGCACCATATGGTCCGTCTCCTGTGAGTCTAGATTTTTGAATCCGACGCGAAACTGATAGTTAATTGTAACGTTCAGGGCCTCCTAATGACGATGGAACACTCAAATTGCGTCGAGATTCAACGCATCGGCCTCCAGCCGACTTGTCTCCAAGGGTCTGTTGCTACCTCGGGCACCTAATGGTCGTTCTCCTGTGAGTCTAGATTTTCGAATCCGACGCATATCTGATAGTTAATTGTAACGTTCATCGCCTCCTAATGACGATGGAACACTCAAATTGCGTCGAGATTCAATACATCGTCCTCCAGCCGACTTGTCTACAAGGGGATATTGCTTCCTCGTGCACCATACTGTCCTTCTCCTGTGAGTCTAGATTTTCGAATCCGACGCGAAACTGATAGTTAATTGCAACGTTCAGGGCCTCCTAATGACGATGGAACACTCAAATTGCGTCGAGATTCAATACATCGGCTTCCAGCCGACTTGTCTCCAATGGTCCATTGCTGCCTCGGGCAGCTTATGGTCGTTGTCCTATGAGTCTAGAGTTTCGAATCCGACGCAAAACAGATAGTTAATTGTAACGTTCAGGGCCACCTAATGACGAAGGAACACTCAAATTACGTCGAGATTCACTACATCGGCCTCGAGCCGACTTGTTTCCAAGGGGATAATGCTGCCTCGGGCACCATATGGTCATTCTCCTGTGATTCTACATTTTCGAATCCGACGCAAAACTGATAGTTAATTGTAACCTTCAGCGCCTCCAAAAGACGATGGAACACTCAAATTGCGCAGATTCAATACATCGTCGTTCAGCCGACTTGTCCCCAGGGGTCTATTTCTGTCTCGGGCACCAATTGATCCTTCTCCTGTGGGTCTAGATTTTCGAATCCGACGCTAAAATAATAGTGACATGTAATGATCAGCGCCTCCTAATGATGATGGAACACTCCAATTGCGTCGAGATTCAAAACATCGTCCCCCAGCCGACTTGTCTCCAAGGAGATATTGCTGCCTCGGGCACCTTCTGGTCGTTCTCCTGTGAGTCTAGATTATCGAATCCGACGCATAGCTGATAGTTAATTGCAAATTTCAGGGCCTCCTAATGACGATGAAACACTCAAGTTGCGTCGAGATACAATACATCGTCCTCCAGCCGAGTTGTCCCCAAGGGGATATTGCTGCCTCGGGCACCATACGGTCCTTCTCCTGTGAGTCTAATTTCCGAATCCGACGCGAAACTGATAGTTAATTGTAACGTTCAGGGCCTCCTAATGACGATGGAGCACTCAAATTGCGTCGCGATTCAATACATCGTTCTCCAGCGGACTGGTCTCTAAGGGGAAATTGCTGCATCGGGCACATTATGGTCCGTCTCCAGTGAGTCTAGATTTTCGAATCCGACGAGAAACTGATAGTTAATTGTAACATTCAGGGCCTCCTAATTACGATGGAACACTGAAATTGCGTCGCGATCCAATACATCGTCCTCCAGCCGACTTATTTCCAAGGGTCTATTGCAGCCTGGGGCACCTTATGATCGTTCTCCTGTGAATCTAGATTTTCGAATCCGACACAAAACTGATAGTTAATTGAAACATTCAGGGCCTCCTAATGTCGATAGAACACTCAAATTGCGTCGAGATTCAATACATCGTCCTCCAGCCGACTTGTCCCCATGGGGATATTGCTGCCTCGTGCACCATTCTGTCCTTCTCCTGTGAGTCTAGATTTTCGAAACCGACGCAAAAATGATAGTTAATTGTAACGTTCAGCGCCTCCTAATGACGATGGAACACTCAAATTGCGTTGAGAGTCAATACATCGTCCTCCAGCTGACTTGTCTACAGGGTATTTTGCTGCCTTGGTCACCTTATGGTCGTTCTCCTGTGAGTCTAGATTTTCCAATCCGACGCATAACTGATAGTTAATTGAAACGTTCAGCGCCTCCTAATGACGATGGAGCACTCAAATTGCGTCGAGATGGAATATATCGTCCTCCAGCCGACTTGTCTCCAAGGGGATAAATGGTTCAAATGGCTCTGAGCACTATGGGACTCAACTGCTGAGGTCATTAGTCCCCTAGAACTTAGAACTAGTTAAACATAACTAACCTAAGGACATCACAAACATCCATGCCCGAGGCAGGATTCGAACCTGCGACCGTAGCGGTCTTGCGGTTCCAGACTGCGGCGCCTTTAACCGCACGGCCACTTCGGCCGGCTCCAAGGGGATATCGCTGCCTCGTGCACCACATGGTCCGTCTCCGGGGATTCTACATTTTAAAATCCGACGCAAAACTGATAGTTAATTGTAACGTTCAGCGCCTCCTAATGACGATGGAACACTGAAATTGCGCGGATTCAATACATCGTCATTCAGCCGACTTGTCTCCAGGGGTCTATTGCTGTCTCGGGCACCAAATGATCCTTCTCCTGTGAGTCGAGATTTTCGAATCCGGCGCAAAAATAATAGTGAGATGTAACGATCAGCGCCTCCTAATGATGATGGAACACCCAAATTATGTCGAGATTCGAAACATCGGCCTCCAGCCGTCTTGTCTCCAAGGGGATATTGCTGCCTCGAGCACCATATGTTCCGTCTCCTGTGAGTCTAGATTTTAGAATCCGACGCGAAACTGATAGTTAATTGTAACGTTCAGGGCCTCCTAATGACGATGGAACACTCAAATTGCGTCGAGATTAAATACGTCATCCTTCAGCCGACTTGTCTCCCAGGGTCTATTGCTGGCTCGGGCACCTTATGGTAGTGCTCCTGTGTGTCCAGATTTTCTAATCCGACGCAAAACTGATTGTTAATTGTAACGTTCAGGGCCTCCTAATGACGATGGAACACTCCATTTGCGTCGAGATTCAATAAATCGTCCTCCAGCCGACTTGTATCCAAGGGGATATTGCTTTCTCGGGCACCATATGATCCTTCTCGTGTTAGTAGATTTTCGAATCCGACGCTAAAATGATAGTTAATTGTAACGTTCAGGGACTCCTATTGACGATGGAACTCTCCAATTGCGTCGAGATACAATCCATCGGCCTCCAGCCGACTTGCCTCCAAGAGTCTGTTGCTGCCTCGGGCACCTTATGGTCGTTCTCCTGTGAGTCTAGATTTTCGAATCCGACGCGAAACTGATAGTTAATTGTAACGTTCAGGGCCTCCTAATGACGATGGAACACTCAAATTGCGTCGAGATTCAATACATCGTCATCCAGCCGACTTGTCTCATAGGGGATATTGCCTCCTCGTGCACCATACTGTCCTTCTCCTGTGACTCTGGATTTTTGAATCCGACTCGAAACTGATAGTTAATTGTAACGTTCAGCGCCTCCTAATGACGATGGGGCACTGAAATTGCTTTGAGAGTCAATACATTGTCCTCCAGCCGACTTGTCTACAAGGGGATATTGCTGCCTCGGGCTCCATGTGGTCCGCCCCTGTGAGTCTAGATTTTCGAATCCGACGCGAAACTGATAGTTAATTGTAACGTTCAGGGCCTCCTAATGACGATGGAACACTCAAATTGCGTCGAGATTTAATACATCGTCCTTCAGCCTGAATGTCTCCAAGAGTCTAATGCTGCCACGGACACTTTATGGTCGTTATTCTGTGAGTCTAGCTTCTAGAATCCGACGCAAAACTGATAGTTAATTGTAATGTTCAGGGCCTCCTAATCACGATGGAACACTCAAATTGCGTCGAGATTTAATATATCGGCCCTGAGCCGACTTGTCTCCAAGGGTCTATTGCTGCCTCGGGCAGCTTATGGTCGTTCTCCTGTGAGTCTAGATTTTCGAATTCGACGCGAGACTGATAGTTAATTGCAACGCTCAGGGCCCCTAATGACAATGGAGCATTCAAATTGCGTCGAGATTCAATACATCGTCCTCCAGCCGACTTGTATCAAAGGGGATATTGCTGCCTCGGGCACCACATGGTCCGTCTCGTGTTTTTCTACATTTTCGAATCCGACGCAAGACTGATAGTTAATTGTAACGTTCAGCGCCTCCTAATAACGATGGAACGCTCAAATTGCGCAGATTCAACACATCGTCATTCAGCCGACTTGTCTCCAAAGGTCTATTGCTGCCTCGGGCACCTTATGGTCGTTCTCCTGTGAGTCTAGATTTTCGAATCCGACGCATAACTGATAGTTAATTGTAACGTCCAGAGCATCCTAATGACGATGGAACACTCAAATTGCGTCAAGATTAAATACGTCATTCTTCAGCCGACTAGTTTCCCAGGATCTATTGCTGGCTCGGGCACCTTATGGTAGTTCTCCTGTGAGTCTAGATTTTCTAATCCGACGCAAAACTGATTGTTAATTGTAACGTTCAGGGCCTCCTAATGACGATGGAACACTCAAATTGCGTCGAGATTCAATACATCGTCCTCCAGCCAACTTGTATCCAAGGGGATATTGCTGTCTCGGGCACCATATGATCCTTCTCCTATTAGTAGATTTTCGAATCCGACGCTGAAATGATAGTT
The DNA here is from genome assembly GCF_021461395.2 of Schistocerca americana. Lineage (NCBI taxonomy): Eukaryota > Metazoa > Arthropoda > Insecta > Orthoptera > Acrididae > Schistocerca > Schistocerca americana. The sequence goes on from NW_025726697.1 coordinate 197,135, forward strand.
AAATGTAACGTTCAGGGTCTCCTTTTGACGATGGAACTCTCAAATTGCGTCGAGATTCAATACATCGGCCTCCAGCCGACTTGTCTCCAAGAGTCTGTTGCTGCCTCGGGCACCTTATGGTCGTTCTCCTGTGAGTCTAGATTTTCGAATCCGACGCATAATTGATAGTTAATTGTAACGTTCATCGCCTCCTAATGACGATGGAACACTCAAATTGCGTCGAGATTCAATACATCGTCCTCCAGCCGACTTGTCTCCAAGGGGATATTGCTTCCTAGTGCACCATACTGTCCTTCTCCTGTGAGTCTAGATTTTCGAATCCGACGCGAAACAGACAGTTAATTGTAATGTTCAGGGCCTCCTAACGACGATGGAACACTCAAATTGCGACGTGATTCAATAGATCGTCCTCCAGCCGACTTGTCTCCAAGGGGATATTGCTGCCTCCGGCACCATATGGTCCGTCTACTGTGAGTCTAGATTTTTGAATCCGACGCGAAATTGATAGTTAATTGTAACGCTCAGCGCCTCCTAATGACGATGGAACACTCAAATTGCGATGAGAGTCAATACATCGGCCTCCAGCCGACTTGTCTGCAAGGGGATATTGCTGCCTCGGGCTTCATGTGGTCCGTCTCCTGTGAGTCTAGATTTTCGAATCCGACGCGAAACTGATAGTTAATTGTAACCTTCAGCGCCTCCAAAAGACGATGGAACACTCAAATTGCGCAGATTCAATACATCGTCATTCAGCCGACTTGTCTCCAGGAGTCTATTTCTGTCTCGGGCACCAATTGATCCTTCTCCTGTGGGTCTAGATTTTCGAATACGACGCAAAAATAATAGTGAGATGTAACGATCAGCGCCTCCTAATGATGATGGAAAACTCAAATTGCGTCGAGATTCAAAACATCGTCCCCCAGCCGACTTGTCTCCAAGGAGATATTGCTGCCTCGGGCACCTTATGGTCGTTCTCCTGTGAGTCTAGATTATCGAATCCGACGCATAGCTGATAGTTAATTGCAAATTTCAGGGCGTCCTAATAACGATGGAACACTCAAGTTGCGTCGAGATACAATACATCGTCCTCCAGCCGAGTTGTCCCCAAGGGGATATTGCTGCCTCGGGCACAATACGGTCCTTCTCCTGTGAGTCTAATTTTCGAATGCGACGCGAAACGGATAGTTAATTGCAACATTCAGGGCCTCCTAATGACGATGGAGCACTCAAATTGCGTCGCGATTCAATACATCGTTCTCCAGCGGACTGGTCTCCAAGGGGAAATTGCTGCTTCGGGCACATTATGGTCCGTCTCCAGTGAGTCTAGATTTTCGAATCCGACGAGAAACTTATAGTTAATTGTAACATTCAGGGCCTCCTAATTACGATGGAACACTGAAATTGCGTCGAGATTCAATACATCGTCCTCCAGCCGACTTGTCTCCAAGGGGATATCGCTGCCTCGTGCACCACATGGTCCGTCTCCGGGGATTCTACATTTTCAAATCCGATGCAAAACTGATAGTTAATTGTAACGTTCAGCGCCTCCTAATGACGATGGAACACTCAAATTGCGTCGAGAATAAATACGTCATCCTTCAGCCGACTTGTCTCCCAGGCCCTATTGCTGGCTCGGGCACCTTATGGTAGTTCTCCTGTGAGTCCAGATTTTCTAATCCGACGCAAAACTGATTGTTAATTGTAACGTTCAGGGCCTCCTAATGACGATGGAACACTCAAATTGCGTCGAGATTCAATAAATCGTCCTCCAGCCGACTTGTATCCAAGGGGATATTGCTGTCTCGGGCACCATATGATCCTTCTCCTGTTAGTAGATTTTCGAATCCGACGCTAAAATGATAGTTAATTGTAACGTTCAGGGACTCCTATTGACGATGGAACTCTCCAATTGCGTCGAGATACAATACATCGGCCTCCAGCCGACTTGTCTCCAAGGGGATATTGCTGCCTCGAGAAACTGTACGGTCCTTCTCCTGTGAGTCTAGATTTTCGAATCCGTCGCATAACTGATAGTTAATTGCAACGTTCAGGGCATCCTAATGACGATGGAACACTCAAATTGCGTCGAGATTCAATACATCGTCATTCAGACGACTTGTCTCCAAGGGTCTATTGCTGCCTCGGGCACCTAATGGTCGTTCTCCTGTGAGTCTAGATTTTCGAATCCGACGCATAACTGATAGTTAATTGTAACGTCCAGGGCATCCTAATGACGATGGAACAATCAAATTGCGTCAAGATTAAATACGTCATCCTTCAGCCGACTAGTTTCCCTGGGTCTATTGCTGGCTCGGGCACCTTATGGTAGTTCTCCTGTGAGTCTAGATTTTCTAATCCGACCCAAAACTGATTGTTAATTGTAACGTTCAGGGCCTCCTAATGACGATGGAACACTCAAATTGCGTCGAGATTCAATACATCGTCCTCCAGCCAACTTGTATCCAAGGGGATATTGCTGTCTCGGGCACCATATGATCCTTCTCCTGTTAGTAGATTTTTGAATCCGATGCTGAAATGATAGTTAATTGTAACGTTCAGGGACTCCTATTGACGATGGAACTCTCAAACTTCGTCGAGATTCGATACATCGGCCTCCAGCCGACTTGTCTCCAAGAGTCTGTTGCTGCCTCGGGCACCTTATGGTCGTTCTCCTGTGAGTCTAGATTTTCGAATCCGACGCGTAATTGATAGTTAATTGTAACGTTCATCGCCTCCTAATGACGATGGAACACTCAAATTGCGTCGAGATTCAATACATCGTCCTCCAGCCGACTTGTCTCCTAGGGGATATTGCTTCCTCGTGCACCATACTGTCCTTCTCCTGTGAGTCTAGATTTTCGAATCCGACGCGTTACAGATAGTTAATTGTAATGTTCAGGGCCTCCTAACAACGATGGAACACTGAAATTGCGACGTGATTCAATAGATCGTCTTCCAGCTGGCTTGTCTCCAAGGGGATATTGCTGCCTCCGGCACCATATGGTCCGTCTACTGTGAGTCTAGATTTTTGAATCCGACGCGAAACTGATAGTTAATTGTAACGCTCAGCGCCTCCTAATGACGATGGAACACTCAAATTGCGATGAGACTCAATACATCGGCCTCCAGCCGACTTGTCTACAAGGGGATATTGCTGCCTCGGGCTTCATGTGGTCCGTCTCCTGTGAGTCTAGATTTTCGAATCCGACTCTAAACTGATAGTTAATTGTAATGTTCAGGGCTTCCTAATCACGATGGAACACTCAAATTGCGTCGAGATTCAATAAATCTGCCTCGAGCCGACTTGTCTCCAAGGGTCTATTGCTGCCTCGGGCAGCTTATGGTCGTTCTCCTGTGACTCAAGATTTTCGAATCCGACGCAAAACAGATAGTTAATTGTAACGTTCAGGGACTCCTAATGACGAAGGAACACTCAAATTGCGTCGAGATCCAGTACATCGTCCTCGAGCCGACTTGTATCCAAGGGGATATTGCTGTCTCGGGTACCATATGATCCTTCTCCTGTTAGTAGATTTTTGAATCCAATGCTGAAATGATAGTTAATTGTAACGTTCAGGGCCTCCTAATGACGATGGAACACTCAAATTGCGTCGAGATTCAATACATCGTCCTCCAGCCAACTTGTATCCAAGGGGATATTGCTGTCTCGGGCACCATATGATCCTTCTCCTGTTAGTAGATTTTTGAATCCGATGCTGAAATGATAGTTAATTGTAACGTTCAGGGACTCCTATTGACGATGGAACTCTCAAATTTCGTCGAGATTCGATACATCGTCGTCCAGCCGACTTGTCTCCAAGGGGATTGCGCTGCCTAGTGCACCACATGGTCCATCTCCGTTGATTCTACATTTTCGAATCCGACGCAAAACTGATAGTTAATTGTAATGTTCAGGGCCTCTTAATGACAATGGAACCCTCACATTGCGTGGAGATTCAATACATCGGCCTCCAGCCGACTTGTCTCCAAGGGGATATTGCTGCTTCGGGCACCATATGGTCCGTCTCCTGTGAGTCTAGATTTTGGAATCCGACGCAAAAATGATAGTTAATTGTAACGTTCAGCGCCTCCTAATGACGATGGAACACTCAAATTGCGTCGAGATTCAATTCATCGTCTTCCAGCCGACTTGTCTCCAGGGGTCAATTGCTGCCTCGGGCAGCATATGGTCGTTCTCCTGTGAGTCTAGATTTTCGAATCCGACGCAAAACAGATAGTTAATTGTAACGTTCAGGGCTTCCTAATGACGAAGGAACACTGAAATTGCGTCGAGATTCACCACATCGTCCTCGAGCCGACTTGTCTCGAAGGGGATATTGCCGCCTCGGGCACGATATAGTCCGTCTCCTGTGAGTCTAGATTTTTGAATCCGACGCAAAAATGATAGCTAATTGTAACGTTCAGCACCTCCTAATGACGATGGAACACTCAAATTGCGTTGAGAGTCAATACATCGTCCTCCAGCCGACTTGTCTACAAGGGAATATTGCTGGCTCGGGCTCCATTTGGTCCGTCTCCTGTGAGTCTAGATTTTCGAATCCGACGCGAAACTGAGAGTTAATTGTAACGTTCAGGGCCTCCTAATGACGATAGAACACTCAAATTCCGTTGAGATTCAATACATCGTCCTTCAGCCGACTTGACTCCAAGAGTCTATTGCTGCCTCGGACCCTTTATGGTCGTTCTCATGTGCGTCTAGATTTTCGAATCCTACTCAAAGCAGATAGTTAATTGTAACGTTCAGGGCCTCCTAATGACGAATTAACACTCAAATTGCGTCGAGATACACTACATCGTCCTCCAGCCGACTTGTCCCCAAGGGGATATTGCTGCGTCGGGCACCTTATGGTCGTTCTCCTGTGGGTCTAGATTTTCGAACCCGGCGCATAACTGATAGTTAATTGTAACGTTCTGGGCATCCTAATGACGATGGAACACTCAAATTGCGTCGAGATTCAATACATCGTCGTCCAGCCGACTTGTCTCCAAGAGGATATCGCTGCCTCGTGCACCACATGGTCCATCTCCGTTGATTCTACATTTTCGAATCCGACGCAAAACTGATAGTTAATTGTAACGTTCAGCGCCTCCTAATGACGATGGAACACTCAAATTGCGCAGATTCAATACATCGTCATTCAGCCTATATGTCTCCAGGGGTCTATTTCTGTCTCGGTCACCAAATGAACTTTCCCCTGTGAGTCTAGATTTTCGAATCCGACGCAAAAATAATAGTGAGATGTAACGATCAGCGCCTCCTAATGATGATGGAACACTCAAATTGCGTCGAGACTCAATACATTGGCCACCAGCCGACTTGTCTCCAAGGGGATATTGCTGCCTCGGGCACCATACGGCCCTTCTCCTGTGAGTCTAGATTTTCGAACCCGTCGCATAACTGATAGTTAATTGTAACGTTCAGGGCTTCCTTATTACGATGGAACACTGAAATTGCGTCGCGATCCAATACATCGTCCTCCAGCCGACTTGTGTCCAAGGGTCTATTGCTGCCTGGGGCACCTTATGATCGTTCATCTGCGAATCTAGATTTTCGAATCCGACGCAAAACTGATAGTTAATTGAAACGTTCAGGGCCTCCTAATGTCGATAGAACACTCAAATTGCGTCGAGATTCAATACATCGGCATTCAGCCGATTTGTCTCCAAGGGTCTATTGCTGCCTCGGGCACCTTATGCTCATTCCCCTGTGAGTCTAGATTTTAGAATCCGACGCAAAACTGATAGTTTATTGTAATGTTCAGGGCCTCTTAATGATAATGGAACCCTAAAATTGCGTCGAGATTCAATACATCGTCCTCCAGCCGACTTGAATCAAAGGGGATATTGCTGCCTCGGTCTCCATGTGGTCCGTCTCGTGTTTGTCTAGATTTTCGAATCCGACGCAAAATTGATAGTTAATTGTAACGTTCAGCGCCTCCTAATGACGATGGAACACTCAAATTGCGTCGAGATTCAATACATCGGCCTCCAGCCGACTTGTCTCCAAGGGTCTATTCCTGCCTCGGGCACCTTACGGTCGTTCTCCTGTGAGTCTAGATTTTCGAATCCCACGCATAATTGATAGTTAATTGAAACGTTCAGCGCCTTCTAATGACGATGGAGCACTCAAATTGCGTCGAGATTCAATACGTCGTCGTCCAGCCGACTTGTTTCCAAGGGGATTGCGCTGCCTCGTGCACCACATGGTCCATCTCCGTTGAATCTACATTTTCGAATCCGACGCAAAACTGATAGCTAATTGTAACGTTCAGTGCCTCCTAATGACAATGGATTACTCAAATTCCGCAGATTCAATACATCGTCATACAGCCGATATGTCTCCAGGGGTCTATTGCTGTCTCGGGCACCAAATGAACTTTCCCATGTGATTCTAGATTTTCGAATCCGACGCAAGAATAATAGTAAGATGTAACGATCAGCTCCTCCTAATGATGATGGAACACTCAAATTGCGTCGAGATTCAAAACATCGGCATCCAGCCGACTTGTCTCCAAGGTTATATTGCTGCCTCGGGCACCATACGGCCCTTCCCCTGTGAGTCTAGATTTTCGAATCCGTCGCATAACTGATAGTTAATTGTAACGTTCAGGGCATCCTTATTACGATGGAACACTCAAATTGCGTCGAGATTCAATGTATCGGCCTCGAGCCGACTTGTCTCCAATGGTCTATTGCTGCCTGGGGCACCTTATGATCGTTCTCCTGTGTATCTAGATTTTCGAATCCGACGAAAAACTGATAGTTAATTGTAACATTCAGGGCCTCCTATATACGATGGAACACTGAAATTGCGTCGCGATCCAATACATCGTCCTCCAGCCGACTTGTGTCCAAGGGTCTATTGCTGCCTGGGGCACCTTATGATCGTTCATCTGTGAATCTAGATTTTGGAATCCGACGCAAAACTGATAGTTAATTGAAACGTTCAGGGCCTCCTAATGTCGATAGAACACTCAAATTGCGTCGAGATTCAATACATCGGCATTCAGCCGATTTGTCTCCAAGGGTCTATTGCTGCCTCGGGCACCTTATGCTCATTCCCCTGTGAGTCTAGATTTTAGAATCCGACGCAAAACTGATAGTTTATTGTAATGTTCAGGGCCTCTTAATGACAATGGAACCCTCAAATTGCGTGGAGATTCAATACATCGGCCTCCAGCCGTCTTGTCTCCAAGAGGATATTGCTGCTTCGGGCACCTTATGGTCCGTCTCCTGTGAGTCTAGATTTTCGAATCCGACGCAAAAATGATAGTTAATTGTAACGTTCACCGCCTCCTAATGACGATGGAACACTCAAATTGCGTCGAGATTCAATACATCGTCTTCCAGCCGACTTGTCTCCAGGGGTCAATTGCTGCCTCGGGCAGCTTATGGTCGTTCTCCTGTGAGTCTAGATTTTCGAATCAGCCGCAAAACAGATAGTTAATTGTAACGTTCAGGGCTTCCTAATGACGAAGGAACACTGAAATTGCGTCGAGATTCACCACATCGTCCTCGAGCCGACTTATCTCGAAGGGGATATTGCTGCCTCGGGCACGATATGGTCCGTCCCCTGTGAGTCTAGATTTTAGAATCCGACGCAAAAATGATAGCTAATTGTAACGTTCAGCACCTCCAAATGACGATGGAACACTCAAATTGCGTTGAGAGTCAATACATCGTCCTCCAGCCGACTTGTCTACAAGGGAATATTGCTACCTCGGGCTCCATTTGGTCCGTCTCCTGTGAGTGTAGATTTTCGAATCCGACGCGAAACTGATAGTTAATTGTAACGTTCAGTGCCTCATAATGATGATGGAACACTCAAATTGCGTTGAGATTCAATGCATCGTCCTTCAGCCGACTTGTCTCCAAGAGTCTATTGCTTCCTCGGGCACCTTATGGTTGTACTCCTGTGAATATAGATTTTCGAATCCAAGGCATAACTGATAGTTATTTGTGACGCTCAGCGCCTCCTAATGACGATGGAACACTCAAATTGTGTCGAGATTCAATACATTGTCCTCCAGCCGACTTGTCTTCAAGGGGATATTGCTGCCTCGGGCACCTTATGGTTGATCTCTTGTGAATCTAGATTTTCGAATCCAACGCATAACTGATAGTTAATTGTAACGCTCAGCGCCTCCTAATGACGATGGAACACTCAAATTGCGTCGAGATTCAATACATCGTCCTCCAGCCGACTTGTCTCCAAGGGGATATTGCTGCCTCGGGCACGATATGGTCTGTGATTCTAGATTTTCGAATCCGACGCGAAACTGAGAGTTAATTGTAACGTTCAGGGCCTCCTAATGACGATAGAACACTCAAATTCCGTTGAGATTCAATACATCGTCCTCCAGCCGACTTGTCCCCAAGGGGATATTGCTGCGTCGGGCACCTTATGGTCGTTCTCCTGTGAGTCTAGATTTTCGAACCCGACGCATAACTGATAGTTAATTGTAACGTCTAGCGCCTCCTAATGACGATGGAACACTCAAATTACGTCGAGATTCAATACATCGTCCTCCAGCCGACTTGTCTCCAAGGGTATATTCCTGCCTCGGGCACGATATGGTCCGTCTCCTGTGATTCTAGATTGTCGAATCCGACGCAAAACTGATAGTTAATTGTAACGTTCAGGGCCTCCTAATGACGATGGAACACTCAAATTGCGTTGAGATTCTATACATCGTCCTTCAGCCGACTTGTCTCCAAGAGTCTATTGCTGCCTCGGGCACCTTGTGGTCGTCCTCCTGTGTGTCTAGATTTTCAAATCCGACACATAACTGATAGTTTATTGTAAAGGTCAGGGCCTCCTAATGACGATGGAACACTCAAATTGGGTCGAGATTCAATACATCGTCCTCCAGCCGACTTGTCTCCAAGGGGATATTGCTGCCTCGGGCAGAATATGGTCCGTCTCCTGTGATTCTAGATTTTCGAATCCGACGCGAAACTGAGAGTTAATTGTAACATTCAGGGCCTCCTAATGACAATGGAACACTCAAATTGCGTTGAGATTCAATACATCGTCCTTCAGCCGACTTGTCTCCAAGAGTCTATTGCTGCTTCGGACACCTTATGGTCGTTCTCCTGTGAGCCTAGATTTTCGAATCCGACGCAAAACAGATAGATAATTGTAACGTTCAGCGCCTCCTAAAGACGATGGAACACTCAAATTGCGTCGAGATTCGATACATCGGCCTCGAGCCGACTTGTCTCCAAGGGTCTATTGCTGCCTCGGGCAGCTTATGGTCGTTCTCCTGTGAGTCTAGACCTTCGAATCCAACGCATAACTGATAGTTAATTGTAACGCTCAGCGCCTCCTAATGACGATGGAACACTCAAATTACGTCAAGATTCAATACATCGTCCTCCTGCCGACTTGTCTCGAAGGGGATATTGCTGCCTCGGGCACCATATAGTCCGTCTCCTGTGAGTCTAGATTTTCGAATCCGACGCAAAAATGATAGCTAATTGTAACGCTCAGTGCCTCCTAATGACGATGGAATACTCAAATTGCGTCGAGATTCAATACATCGTTCTCCAGCCAACTAGTCTCCAAGGGGATATTGCTGCCTCGGGCACGATATGGTCTTTCTCCTGTGATTCTAGATTTTCGAATCCGACGCGAAACTGACAGTTAATTGTAACGTTCAGGGCCTCCTAATGATGATGGAACACTCAAATTTCGTCGAGATACATCGTCCTGCAGCCGACTTGTCTCCGAGTGGATATTGCTGCCTCGGGCACCATACGGTCCTTCTCCTGTGAGTCTAGATTTTCGAATCCGACGCATAACTGATAGTTAATTGTAACGATCATCGCCTCCTAATGACGATGGAACACTCAAGTTGCGTCGAGATTCAATACATCGTCCTCCAGCCGACTTGAATCAAAGGGGATATTGCTGCCTCGGGCTCCATGTGGTCCGTCTCGTGTTTGTCTAGATTTTCGAATCCGACGCAAAATTGATAGTTAATTGTAACGTTCAGCGCCTCCTAATGACGATGGAACACTCAAATTGCGTCGAGATTCAATACATCGGCATTCAGCCGATTTGTCTCCGAGGGTCTATTGCTGCCTCGGGCACCTTATGCTCATTCCCCTGTGAGTCTAGATTTTAGAATCCGACGCAAAACTGATAGTTTATTGTAATGTTCAGGGCCTCTTAATGACAATGGAACCCTCAAATTGCGTGGAGGTTCAATACATCGGCCTCCAGCCGTCTTGTCTCCAAGAGGATATTGCTGCTTCGGGCACCATATGGTCCGTCTCCTGTGAGTCTAGATTTTCGAATCCGACGCAAAAATGATAGTTAATTGTAGCGTTCACCGCCTCCTAATGACGATGGAACACTCTAATTGCGTCGAGATTCAATACATCGTCTTCCAGCCGACTTGTCTCCAGGGGTCAATTGCTGCCTCGGGCAGCATATGGTCGTTCTCCTGTGAGTCTAGATTTTCGAATCAGCCGCAAAACAGATAGTTAATTGTAACGTTCAGGGCTTCCTAATGACGAAGGAACACTGAAATTGCGTCGAGATTCACCACATCGTCCTCGAGCCGACTTATCTCGAAGGGGATATTGCTGCCTCGGGCACGATATGGTCCGTCCCCTGTGAGTCTAGATTTTAGAATCCGACGCAAAAATGATAGCTAATTGTAACGTTCAGCACCTCCAAATGACGATGGAACACTCAAATTGCGTTGAGAGTCAATACATCGTCCTCCAGCCGACTTGTCTACAAGGGAATATTGCTGCCTCGGGCTCCATTTGGTCCGTCTCCTGTGAGTGTAGATTTTCGAATCCGACGCGAAACTGATAGTTAATTGTAACGTTCAGTGCCTCATAATGATGATGGAACACTCAAATTGCGTTGAGATTCAATGCATCGTCCTTCAGCCGACTTGTCTCCAAGAGTCTATTGCTTCATCGGGCACCTTATGGTTGTACTCCTGTGAATATAGATTTTCGAATCCAACGCATAACTGATAGTTAATTGTGACGCTCAGCGCCTCCTAATGACGATGGAACACTCAAATTGTGTCGAGATTCAATACATCGTCCTCCAGCCGACTTGTCTCCAAGGGGATATTGCTGCCTCGGGCACGATATGGTCTGTGATTCTAGATTTTCGAATCCGACGCGAAACTGAGAGTTAATTGTAACGTTCAGGGCCTCCTAATGACGATAGAACACTCAAATTCCGTTGAGATTCAATACATCGTCCTCCAGCCGACTTGTCCCCAAGGGGATATTGCTGCGTCGGGCACCTTATGGTCGTTCTCCTGTGAGTCTAGATTTTCGAACCCGACGCATAACTGATAGTTAATTGTAACGTCTAGCGCCTCCTAATGACGATGGAACACTCAAATTGCGTCGAGATTCAATACATCGTCCTCCAGCCGACTTGTCTCCAAGGGTATATTCCTGCCTCGGGCACGATATGGTCCGTCTCCTGTGATTCTAGATTGTCGAATCCGACGCGAAACTGATAGTTAATTGTAACGTTCAGGGCCTCCTAATGACGATGGAACACTCAAATTGCGTTGAGATTCTATACATCGTCCTTCAGCCGACTTGTCTCCAAGAGTCTATTGCTGCCTCGGGCACCTTGTGGTCGTCCTCCTGTGTGTCTAGATTTTCAAATCCGACACATAACTGATAGTTTATTGTAAAGGTCAGGGCCTCCTAATGACGATGGAACACTCAAATTGGGTCGAGATTCAATACATCGTCCTCCAGCCGACTTGTCTCCAAGGGGATATTGCTGCCTCGGGCACAATATGGTCCGTCTCCTGTGATTCTAGATTTTCGAATCCGACGCGAAACTGAGAGTTAATTGTAACATTCAGGGCCTCCTAATGACAATGGAACACTCAAATTGCGTTGAGATTCAATACATCGTCCTTCAGCCGACTTGTCTCCAAGAGTCTATTGCTGCTTCGGACACCTTATGGTCGTTCTCCTGTGAGTCTAGATTTTCGAATCCGACGCAAAACAGATAGATAATTGTAACGTTCAGCGCCTCCTAAAGACGATGGAACACTCAAATTGCGTCGAGATTCGATACATCGGCCTCGAGCCGACTTGTCTCCAAGGGTCTATTGCTGCCTCGGGCAGCTTATGGTCGTTCTCCTGTGAGTCTAGACCTTCGAATCCAACGCATAACTGATAGTTAATTGTAACGCTCAGCGCCTCCTAATGACGATGGAACACTCAAATTACGTCAAGATTCAATACATCGTCCTCCTGCCGACTTGTCTCGAAGGGGATATTGCTGCCTCGGGCACCATATAGTCCGTCTCCTGTGAGTCTAGATTTTCGAATCCGACGCAAAAATGATAGCTAATTGTAACGCTCAGCGCCTAATAATGACGATGGAATACTCAAATTGCGTCGAGATTCAATACATCGTTCTCCAGCCAACTAGTCTCCAAGGGGATATTGCTGCCTCGGGCACGATATGGTCTTTCTCCTGTGATTCTAGATTTTCGAATCCGACGCGAAACTGAGAGTTAATTGTAACGTTCAGGGCCTCCTAATGACGATGGAACACTCAAATTGAGTTGAGATTCAATACATCGTCCTTCAGCCGACTTGTCTCCAAGAGTCTATTGCTGCCTCGGACACCTTATGGTCGTTCTCCTGTGAGTCTAGATTTTCGAATCCAACACAAAACTGATAGTTAATTGTAACGTTCAGGGCCTCCTAATTACGATGGAACACTCAAATTGCGTCGAGATTCAATACATCGGCCTCGAGCCGACTTGTCTCCAAGGGTCTATTGCTGCCTCGTGCAGCTTATCGTCGTTCTCCTGTGCGTCTAGATTTTCGAATCCGACGCAAAACAGATAGTTAATTGTAACGTTCAGCGCCTCCTAATGATGATGGAACACTCAAATTTCGTCGAGATACATCGTCCTGCAGCCGACTTGTCTCCGAGTGGATATTGCTGCCTCGGGCACCATACGGTCCTTCTCCTGTGAGTCTAGATTTTCGAATCCGACGCATAACTGATAGTTAATTGTAACGTTCATCGCCTCCTAATGACGATGGAACACTCAAATTGCGTCGAGATTCAATACATCGTCCTCCAGCCGATTTGGCTCCAAGGGGATATTGCTGCCTCGGGCACGATATGTTCCGTCTCCTGTGATTCTAGATTTTCGAATCCGACGCGAAACTGATAGTTTATTGTTACGTTCAGGGCCTCCTAATGACGATGGAACACTCAAATTGCGTTGAGATTCAGTACATCGTCCTTCAGCCGACTGTCTCCAAGAGTCTATTGCTGCCTCGGGCACCTTGTGGTCGTCCTCCTGTGAGTCTAGATTTTCAAATCCGACACATAACTGATAGTTAATTGTAAAGTTCAGGGCCTCCTAATGACGATGGAACACTCAAATTGCGTCGAGATTCAATACATCGTCTTCCAGCCGACTTGTCTGCGAGGGTCTATTGCTGCTTCGGGCACGATATGGTCCGTCCCCTGTGATTCTTGAATTTCGAATCCGACGCAAAACTGATAGTTAATTGTAACGTTCAGGGCCTCCTAATGACGATGGAACACTCAAATTGCGTTGAGATTCAATACATTGTCCTCCAGCCGGTTTGTCTCCAAGGGGATATTGCTGCCTCGGGCACGATATGGTCCGTCTCCTGTGATTCTAGATTTTCGAATCCAACGCATAACTGATAGTTAATTGTAACGCTCAGCGCCTCCTAATGACGATGGAACACTCAAATCGCGTCGAGATTCAATACATCGTCCTCCAGCCGACTTGTCTCCAAGGGGATATTGCTGCCTCGGGCACGATATGGTCCGCCTCCTGTGATTCCAGATTTTCGAATCCGACGCGAAACTGATAGTTTATTGTTACGTTCAGGGCCTCCTAATGACGATGGAACACTCAAATTGCGTCGCGATTCAATACATCGTCCTCCAGCGAACTGGTCTCCAAGGGGAAATTGCTGCCTCGGGCACCTTATGGTCCGTCTCCAGTGAGGCTAGAATTTCGAATCCGACGAAAAACTTATAGTTAATGGTAACATTCAGGGCCTTCCATTTACAATGGAGCACTGAAATTGCGTCGCGATCCAATACATCGTCCTCCAGCCGACTTGTCTCCAAGGGTCTATTGCTGCCTGGGGCACCTTATGATCGTTTTCCTGTGAATCTAGATTTTCGAATCCGACGCATAACTGATAGTTAATTGTAAAGATCAGGGCCTCCTAATGACGATGGAACACTCAAATTGCGTTGAGATTCAATACATCGTCCTTCAGCCGAATTGTCTCCAAGGGTCTATTGCTGCCTCGTGCAGCTTATGGTCGTTCTACACCGAGTCTAGATTTTCGAATCCGACGCAAAACAGATAGTTAATTGTAACGTTCAGCGCCTCCTAATGACGATGGAACACTCAAATTGCGTCGAGATACATCGTCCTGCAGCCGACTTGTCTCTAAGGGGATATTGCTGCCTCGGGCACCATACGGTCATTCTCCTGTGAGTCTAGATTTTCGAATCCGACGCGAAACTAGTAGTTAATTGTAACGTTCAGGGCCTCCTAATGACGATGGAGAACTCAAATTGCGTCGCGATTCAATACATCGTTCTCCAGCGGACTGTTCTCCAAGGGGAAATTGCTGCCTCGGGCACCTTATGGTCCGTCTCCAGTGAGTCTAGATCTTCGAATCCGACGCAAAACAGATAGTTAATTGTAACGTTCAGCGCCTCTTAATGACGATGGTACACTCAAATTGCGTCGAGAAACATCGTCCTGCAGCCCACTTGTCTCCAAGGGGATATTGCTGCCTCGGGCACCATACGGTCCTTCTCCTGTGAGTCTAGATTTTCGAATCCGACGCGAAACTGATAGTTAATTGTAATGTTCAGGGCCTCCTAATGACGATGGAACACTCAAATTGCGTTGAGGGTCAATACATCGTCCTCCAGCTGACTTGTCTACAAGGGGATATTGCTGCCTCGGGCTCCATGTGGTCCGTCTCCTGTGAGTCAAGATTTTCGAATCCGACGCGAAACTGATAGTTAATTGTAAGGTTCAGGGCCTCCTATTGACAATCGAACACTCAAATTGCGTTGAGATTCAATACATCGTCCTTCAGCCGACTTGTCTCCAAGAGTCTACTGCTGCCTCGGACACCTTATGGTGGTTCTCCTGTGAGTCTAGATTTTCGAATCCAACGCATAACTGATAGTTAATTGTAACGCTCAGCGCCTCCTAATGACGAAGGAACTCTCAAATTGCGTCGGGATTCAATACATCGTCCTCCAGCCGAATTGTCTCCAAGGGATATTGCTGCCTCGGGCACGATATATTCCGTCTCCTGTGTTTCTAGATTTTCGAATACGACGCGAAAGTGATAGTTAATTGTAACGTTCAGGGCCTCCTAATGACGATGGAACACTCAAATTGCGTTGAGATTCAATACATCGTCCTTCAGCCGACTTGTCTCCAAGAGTCTATTGCTGCCTCGGGCACCTTGTGGTCGTCCTCCTGTGAGTCTAGATTTTCAAATCCGACACATAACTGATAGTTAATTGCAAAGTTCAGGGCCTCCTAATGACGATAGAACACTCAAATTGCGTCGAGATTCAATACATCGTCTTCCAGCCGACTTGTCTGCGAGGGTCTATTGCTGCTTCGGGCACGATATGGTCCGTCCCCGGTGATTCTTGAATTTCGAATCCGACGCAAAACTGATAGTTAATTGTAACGTTCAGGGCCTCCTAATGACGATGGAACACTCAAATTGCGTCGCGATTCAATACATCGTCCTCCAGCGGACTGGTCTCCAAGGGGAAATTGCTGCCTCGGGCACCTTATGGTCCGTCTCCAGTGAGGCTAGAATTTCGAATCCGACGAAAAACTGATAGTTAATGGTAACATTCAGGGCCTTCCATTTACAATGGAGCACTGAAATTGCGTCGCGATCCAATACATCGTCCTCCAGCCGACTTGTCTCCAAGGGTCTATTGCTGCCTGGGGCACCTTATGATCGTTTTCCTGTGAATCTAGATTTTCGAATCCGACGCATAACTGATAGTTAATTGTAAAGATCAGGGCCTCCTAATGACGATGGAACACTCAAATTGCGTTGAGATTCAATACATCGTCCTTCAGCCGAATTGTCTCCAAGGGTCTATTGCTGCCTCGTGCAGCTTATGGTCGTTATACACCGAGTCTAGATTTTCGAATCCGACGCAAAACAGATAGTTAATTGTAACGTTCAGCGCCTCCTAATGACGATGGAACACTCAAATTGCGTCGAGATACATCGTCATGCAGCCGACTTGTCTCTAAGGGGATATTGCTGCCTCGGGCACCATACGGTCATTCTCCTGTGAGTCTAGATTTTCGAATCCGACGCGAAACTAGTAGTTAATTGTAACGTTCAGGGCCTCCTAATGACGATGGAGAACTCAAATTGCGTCGCGATTCAATACATCGTTCTCCAGCGGACTGTTCTCCAAGGGGAAATTGCTGCCTCGGGCACCTTATGGTCCGTCTCCAGTGAGTCTAGCTTTTCGAATCCTACGAAAAACAGATAGTTATTTGTAACACTCAGGGCCTCCTATTTACGATGAAGCAATGAAATTGCGTCGCGATCCAATACATCGTCCTCCAGCGGACTGGTCTCCAAGGGGAAATTGCTGCCTCGGGCACCTTATGGTCCGTCTCCAGTGAGTCTAGATCTTCGAATCCGACGCAAAACAGATAGTTAATTGTAACGTTCAGCGCCTCTTAATGACGATGGTACACTCAAATTGCGTCGAGATACATCGTCCTGCAGCCCACTTGTCTCCAAGGGGATATTGCTGCGTCAGGCACCATACGGTCCTTCTCCTGTGAGTCTAGATATTCGAATCCGACGCGAAACTGATAGTTAATTGTAATGTTCAGGGCCTCCTAATGACGATGGAACACTCAAATTGCGTTGAGGGTCAATACATCGTCCTCCAGCTGACTTGTCTACAAGGGGATATTGCTGCCTCGTGCTCCATGTGGTCCGTCTCCTGTGAGTCAAGATTTTCGAATCCGACGCGAAACTGATAGTTAATTGTAAGGTTCAGGGCCTCCTATTGACAATCGAACACTCAAATTGCGTTGAGATTCAATACATCGTCCTTCAGCCGACTTGTCTCCAAGAGTCTATTGCTGCCTCGGACACCTTATGGTGGTTCTCCTGTGAGTCTAGATTTTCGAATCCAACGCATAACTGATAGTTAATTGTAACGCTCAGCGCCTCCTAATGACGAAGGAACTCTCAAATTGCGTCGGGATTCAATACATCGTATTCCAGCCGAATTGTCTCCAAGGGATATTGCTGCCTCGGGCACGATATATTCCGTCTCCTGTGTTTCTAGATTTTCGAATACGACGCGAAAGTGATAGTTAATTGTAACGTTCAGGGCCTCCTAATGACGATGGAACACTCAAATTGCGTTGAGATTCAATACATCGTCCTTCAGCCGACTTGTCTCCAAGAGTCTATTGCTGCCTCGGACACCTTGTGGTCGTCCTCCTGTGAGTCTAGATTTTCAAATCCGACACATAACTGATAGTTAATTACAAAGTTCATGGCCTCCTAATGACGATGGAACACTCAAATTGCGTCGAGATTCAATACATCGTCCTCCAGCCGACTGGTCTCCGAGGGTCTATTGCTGCTTCGGGCACGATATGGTCCGTCTCCTGTGATTCTTGATTTTCGAATCCGACGCAAAACTGATAGTTAATTGTAACGTTCAGGGCCTCCTAATGACGATGGAACACTCAAATTGCGTTGAGATTCAATACATCGTCCACCAGCCGACTTGTCTCCAAGGGGATATTGCTGCCTCGGGCACGATATGGTCCATCTCCTGTGATTCTAGGTTTTCGAATCCAACGCATAACTGATAGTTAATTGTAACGCTCAGCGCCTCCTAATGACGCTGGAACACTCAAATTGCGTCGAGATTCAATACATCGTCCTCCAGTCGACTTGTCTCCATGGGGATATTGCTGCCTCGGGCACGATATATTCCGTCTCCTGTGTTTCTAGATTTTCGAATACGACGCGAAAGTGATAGTTAATTGTAACGTTCAGGGCCTCCTAATGACGATGGAACACTCAAATTGCGTTGAGATTCAATACATCGTCCTTCAGCCGACTGGTCTCCAAGGGTCTATTGCTGCCTCGTGCTGCTTACGGTCGTTCTCCTGTGAGTCTAGATTTTCGAATCCGACGCCTAACTAATAGTTAATTGTAACGTTCGGGGCCTCCTAATGACGATGGAGAAATCAAATTGCGTCGCGATTCAATACATCGTTCTCCAGTGGACTGGTCTCCAAGGGGAAATTGCTGCCTTGGGCACCTTATGGCCCGTCTCCAGTGAGTCTAGATTTTCGAATCCGACGAAAAACAGATAGTTAATTGTAACATTCAGGGCCTCCTATTTACGATGAAGCACTGAAATTGCGTCGCGATCCAATACATCGTCCTCCAGCGGACTGGTCTCCAAGGGGATATTGCTGCCTCGGGCACCATACGGTCCTTCTCCTGTGAGTCTAGATTTTGGAATCAGACGCGAAACTAATAGTTAATTGTACCGTTCAGGGCCTCCTAATGACGATGGCACACTCAAATTGCGTTGAGATTCAATATATCGTCTTTCAGCCGACTGTCTCCAAGAGTCTATTGCTGCCTCGGGCACCTTGTGGTCGTCCTCCTGTGAGTCTAGATTTTCAAATCCGACACATAACTGATAGTTAATTGTAAAGTTCAGGGCCTCCTAATGACGATGGAACATTCAAGTTGCGTCGGGATTCAATACATCGTCCTCCAGCCGACTTGTCTCCAAGGGTCTATTGCTGCCTCGGGCACATTATGGTTGTTCTTCTGTGAATATAGATTTTCGAATCCAACGCATAACTGATAGTTAATTGTAACGCTCAGCGCCTCCTAATGGCGATGGAACACTCAATTGCGTCGAGATTCAATACATCGTCCTCCAGCCGACTTGTCTCCAAGGGATATTGCTGCTTCGGGCACGATATGGTCCGTCTCCTGTGATTCTTGATTTTCGAATCCGACGCAAAACTGATAGTTAATTGTAACGTTCAGGGCCTCCTAATGACGATGGAACACTCAAATTGCGTTGAGATTCAATACATCGTCCTCCAGCCGACTTGTCTCCAAGGGGATATTGCTGCCTCGGGCACGATATGGTCCGCCTCCTGTGATTCTAGATTTTCGAATCCGACGCGAAACTGATAGTTAATTGTAATGTTCAGGGCCTCCTAATGACGATGGAACACTCAAATTGCGTTGAGGGTCAATACATCGTCCTCCAGCTGACTTGTCTACAAGGGGATATTGCTGCCTCGGGCTACACGTGGTCAGTCTCCTGTGAGTCTAGATTTTCGAATCCGACGCGAAACTGATAGTTAATTGTAACGTTCAGGGCCTCCTAATGACAATGGAACACTCAAATTGCGTTGAGATTCAATACATCGTCCTTCAGCCGACTTGTCTCCAAGAGTCTATTGCTGCCTCGGACACCTTATGGTGGTTCTCCTGTGAGTCTAGATTTTCGAATCCAACTCATAACTGATAGTTAATTGTAACGCTCAGCGCCTCCTAATGACGAAGGAACTCTCAAATTGCATCGGGATTCAATACATCGTCCTCCAGCCGAATTGTCTCCAAGGGATATTGCTGCCTCGGGCACGATATATTCCGTCTCCTGTGTTTCTTGATTTTCGAATACGACGCGAAAGTGATAGTTAATTGTAACGTTCAGGGCCTCCTAATGACGATGGAACACTCAAATTGCGTTGAGATTCAATACATCGTCCTTCAGCCGACTTGTCTCCAAGAGTCTATTGCTGCCTCGGGCACCTTGTGGTCGTCCTCCTGTGAGTCTAGATTTCCAAATCCGACACATAACTGATAGTTAATTGCAAAGTTAAGGGCCTCCTAATGACGATGGAACACTCAAATTGCGTCGAGATTTAATACATCGTCCTCCAGCCGACTTGTCTCCGAGGGTCTATTGCTGCTTCGGGCACGATATGGTCCGTCTCCTGTGATTCTTGATTTTCGAATCCGACGTAAAACTGATAGTTAATTGTAACGTTCAGGGCCTCCTAATGACGATGGAACACTCAAATTGCGTTGAGATTCAATACATCGTCCTCCAGCCGACTTGTCTCCATGGAGATATTGCTGCCTCGTCACGATATGGTCCGTCTCCTGTGATTCTAGATTTTCGAATCCGACGCGAAACTGATAGTTAATTGTTACGTTCAGGGCCTCCTAATGACGATGGAACACTCAAATTGCGTTGAGATTCAATACATCGTCCTTCAGCCAACTGGTCTCCAAGGCTCTATTGCTGCCTAGTGCTGCTTATGGTCGTTCTACACCGAGTCTAGATTTTCGAATCCGACGCAAAACAGATAGTTAATTGTAACGTTCAGCGCCTAATAATGACGATGGAACACTCAAATTGCGTCGAGATACAATGTCCTGCAGCCGACTTGTCTCCAAGGGGATATTGCTGCCTCGGGCACCATAAGGTCATTCTCCTGTGAGTCTAGATTTTCGAATCCGACGCGAAACTAGTAGTTAATTGTAACATTCGGGGCCTCCTAATGACGATGGAGAACTCAAATTGCGTCGCGATTCAATACATCGTTCTCCAGTGGACTGGTCTCCAAGGGGAAATTGCTGCCTCGGGAACCTTATGGTCCGTCTCCAGTGAGTCTAGTTTTTCGAATCCGACGAAAAACAGATAGTTAATTGTAACATTCAGGGCCTCCTATTTACGATGAAGCACTGAAATTGCGTCGCGATCCAATACATCGTCCTGCAGCGGACTGGTCTCCAAGGGGAAATTGCTGCCTCGGGCACCTTATGGTCCGTCTCCAGTGAGTCTAGATTTTCGAATCCGACGCAAAACAGATAGTTAATTGTAACGTTCAGCGCCTCCTAATGACGATGGAACACTCAAATTGCGTCGATATTCAATACACAGTCCTCCAGCCGACTTGTCTCCAAGGGGATATTGCTGCCTCGGGCACGATATGGTCCGTCTCCTGTGATTCTAGATTTTCGAATCAGACGCGAAACTGATAGTTAATTGTAACGTTCAGGGCCTCCTAATGACGATGGCACACTGAAATTGCGTTGAGGGTCAATACATCGTCCTCCAGCTGACTTTTCTACAAGGGGATATTGCTGCCTCGGGCTCCATGTGGTCCGTCTCCTGTGAGTCTAGATTTTCGAATCCGACGCGAAACTGATAGTTAATTGTAACGTTCAGGGCGTCCTAATGACAATGGAACACTCAAATTGCGTTGAGATTCAATACATCGTCGTTCAGCCGACTTGTCTCCAAGTGTCTATTGCTGAATCGGACACCTTATGGTGGTTCTCCTGTGAGTCTAGATTTTCGAATCCAACGCATAACTGATAGTTAATTGTAACGCTCAGCGCCTCCTAATGACGAAGGAACTCTCAAATTGCGTCGGCATTCAATACGTCGTCCTCCAGCCGAATTGTCTCCAAGGGATATTGCTGCCTCAGGCACGATATATTCCGTCTCCTGTGTTTCTAGATTTTCGAATACGACGCGAAAGTGATAGTTAATTGTAACGTTCAGGGCCTCCTAATGACGATGGAACACTCAAATTGCGTTGAGATTCAATACATCGTCCTTCAGCCGATTTGTCTCCAAGAGTCTATTGCTGCCTCGGGCACCTTGTGGTCGTCCTCCTGTGAGTCTAGATTTTCAAATCCGACACATAACTGATAGTTAATTATAAAGTTCAGGGCCTCCTAATGACGATGGAACGCTCAAATTGCGTCGAGATTCAATACATCGTCCTCCAGCCGACTTGTCTCCGAGGGTCTATTGCTGCTTCGGGCACGATATGGTCCGTCTCCTGTGATTCTTGATTTTCGAATCCGACGCAAAACTGATAGTTAATTGTAACGTTCATGGCCTCCTAATGGCGATGCAACACTCAAATTGCGTTGAGTTTCAATACATCGTCATCCAGCCGACTTGTCTCCAAGGGGATATTGCTGCCTCGGGCACGATATGGTCCGTCTCCTGTGATTCTAGATTTTCGAATCCAACGCATAACTGATAGTTAATTGTAACGCTCAGCGCCTCCTAATGACGATGGAACACTCAAATTGCGTCGAGATTCAATACATCGTCCTCCAGCCGACTTGTCTCCATGGGGATATTGCTGCCTCGGGCACGATATGGTCCGTCTCCTGTGATTCTAGATTTTCGAATCCGACGCGAAACTGATAGTTAATTGTTACGTTCAGGGCCTCCTAATGACGATGGAACACTCAAATTGCGTTGAGATGCAATACATCGTCCTTCAGCCGACTGGTCTCCAAGGGTCTATTGCTGCCTCGTGCTGCTTATGGTCGTTCTACACCGAGTCTAGATTTTCGAATCCGACGCAAAACAGATAGTTAATTGTAACGTTCAGCGCCTCCTAATGCCGATGGAACACTCAAATTGCGTCGAGATACATCGTCCTGCAGCCGACTTGTCTCCAAGGGGATATTGCTGCCTCGGGCACCATAAGGTCATTCTCCTGTGAGTCTAGATTTTCGAATCCGACGCGAAACTAGTAGTTAATTGTAACGTTCGGGGCCTCCTAATGACGATGGAGAACTCAAAGATTAGATTTTTTTTAGATTAGATTTACTTTCATTCCAATTGATCCGTAGTGAGGAGGTCCTCCAGGATGTGGAACATGTCAGAAAAACAACAATACATGACAAATATTTAAACTAAAACAAATAAGCTAATGTACCATTCCACAGGTCCCAAGTGGAATGATCGTCATTTTTTAATGAACACTAAGAGTCATTTTACAAATACTATTGCACTGAATTTAAAATAAAAAAGTTTTATATTTATTTATAAGGTAAGAAACATGTAATACAACTACTGTAATACTTATTTACAATGAACACATTACTGCACTGAAATGGTGCAGAAGTTAGATTATACTTACACACACACACACACACACACACACACACAAATTTTCAGTGAACACATTACTGCACTGAAATTGTGCAGAAGTTATGTTGTACTTATATACAAATCAGTTGGTTTTCCTCAGAAATTCATCAATGGAGTAGAAGGAGTTGGCCACCAATAAATCCTTTAGGCTTCTCTTAAACTGAATTTCATTGGTTGTTAAGCTTTTTATGGCTGCTGGCAAGTTATTGAAAATGTGTGTTCCTGAATAATGCACACCTTTTTGTACAAGACTAAGTGACTTTAAATCCTTGTGAAGATTATTCTTATTTCTAGTATTGATTCCATGAATTGAGCTGTTGGTTTGAAAAAGTGGTATATTTTTAATGACAAATTTCATTAAGGAATAAATATATTGGGAAGCTGTAGTTAGTATCCCTAGTTCCCTAAACAGGCTTCTGCAGGATGTTCTTGAGTTCACACCACATATAATTCTTACTGCACGTTTTTGCGCCCGGAAAACTTTAGCTTGGCTTGATGAATTACCCCAGAAAATAATCCCATATGACATTATGGAATGAAAGTAAGCATAGTATGCCAGCTTTTTCATTTTTATATCCCCTATGTCTGACAAAATTCGCATTGCAAACAGAGATTTGTTAAGACGCTTCAGCAGTTCTGTGGTGTGCTCCTCCCAGTTGAATTTATTATCAAGCTGTAATCCCAAGAATTTAACACCGTCCACTTCTTCTATCTTCTTGTCATCATATGTTAGACATATACTCTTGGGACACCCCTTACAAGTTCTGAACTGCATGTAGTGTGTTTTTTCAAAGTTTAGTGACAAAGAATTGGCTAGGAACCAGTGATTAATGTCTACAAATATTTTATTGGCTGATCTTTCTAAGACTACACTTGATTTGCTATTTATTGCAATGTTTGTATCATCAGCAAACAAAACAAACTTGGCATCTGGTATATTTGCGTCGCGATTCAATACATCGTTCTCCAGTGGACTGGTCTCCAAGGGGAATTTGCTGCCTCGGGCACCTTATGGTCCGTCTCCAGTGAGTCTAGATTTTCGAATCCGACGAAAAACAGATAGTTAATTGTAACATTCAGGGCCTCCTATTTACGATGAAGCACTGAAATTGCGTCGCGATCCAATACATCGTCCTCCAGCGGACTGGTCTCCAAGGGGAAATTGTTGCCTCGGGCACATTATGGTCCGTCTCCAGTGAGTCTAGATTTTCGAATACGACGCAAAACAGATAGTTAATTGTAACGTTCAGCGCCTCCTAATGACGATGGAACACACAAATTGCGTCGAGATTCAATACATCGTCCTCCAGCCGACTTGTCTCCAAGGGGATATTGCTACCTCGGGCACCATACGGTCCTGCTCCTGTGAGTCTAGATTTTCGAATCCAACGCGAAACTGATAGTTAATTGTAAGGTTCAGGGCCTCCTAATGTCGATAGAAAACTCAAATTGCGTCGAGATACAATACATCGTCCTCCAGCCGACTTGTCTCTAAGGGGATATTGCAGGTCCGTCTCCTGTGAGTCCATATTTTCGAATCCGACGCAAAAATGATAGCTAATTGTAACGTTCAGTGCCTCCTAATGACGATGGAACACTCAAATTTCGTTGAGAGTCAATACATCGTCCTCCAGCCGAGTTGTCTACAAGGGGATATTGCTGCCTCGGGCTCCGTGTGGTCGGTCTCCTGTGAGTCTAGATTTTCGAATCCGACGCGAAACTGATAGTTAATTGTAACGTTCAGGGCCTCCTAATGACGATGGAACACTCAAATTCCGTTGAGATTCAATACATCGTCCTTCAGCCGACTTGTCTCCAAGAGTCTATTGCTGCCTCGGACACCTTGTGGTCGTTCTCCTGTGAGTCTAGATTTTCGAATCCGACGCAAAACTGATAGTTAATTGTAACGTTCAAGGCCTCCTAATGACGATGGAACACTCAAATTGCGTCGAGATTCAATACATCGGCCTCGAGCCGTTTTGTCTCCAAGGGTCTATTGCTGCCTCGGGCAGCTTATGGTCGTTCTCCTGTGAGTCTAGATTTTCGAATCCGACGCATTAATGATAGTTAATTGTAACGTTCAGCGCCTCCTAATGACGATGGAACACTCAAATTGCGTCGAGATTCAATACATCGTCCTCCAGCCGACTTCTCTCCAAGGGGATATTGCTTCCTCGGGCACGATATGGTCCGTCTCCTGTGATTCTAGATTTTCGAATCCGACGCGAAACTGATAGTTAAATGTAACGTTCTGGGCCTCCTAATGACGATGGAACACTCAAATTGCGTTGAGATTCAATACATCGTCCTTCAGCCGACTTGTCTCCAAGAGTCTATTGCTGCCTCGGGCACCTTGTGGTCGTTCTCCTGTGAGTCTAGATTTTCGAATCCGACACATAACTGATAGTTAATTGTAAAGTTCAGGGCCTCCTAATGACGTTGGAACACTCAAATTGCGTCTAGATTCATTACATCGTCCTCCAGCCGACTTGTCTCCAAGGGGATATTGCTGCCTTGGGCACCTTATGGTCGTTCTCCTGTGAGTCTAGATTTTCGAATACAACGCATAACTGATAGTTAATTGTAACGCCAGCGCCTCCTAGTGACGATGGAACACTCAAATTGCGTCGAGATTCAATACATCGTCCTCCAGCCGACTTGTCTCCAAGGGGATATTGCTGCCTCGGGCACCTTCTGTTCGTTCTCCTGTGATTCTAGATTTTCGAATCCGACGCGAAACTGATAATTAATTGTAACGTTCAGGGCCTCCTAATGACGATGGAGCACTCAAATTGCGTCGCGATTCAATACATCGTGCTCCAGCGGACTGGTCTCCAAGGGGAAAATGCTGCTTCGGGCACCTTATGATCCGTCTCCAGTGAGTCTAGATTTTCGAATCCGACGAAAAACTGATTGTTAATTGTAACATTCAGGGCCTCCTATGTACGATGGACACTGAAATTGCGTCAAGGTCCAATAAATCGTCCTCCAGCCGACTTGCCTCAAGGGGTCTACTGCTGCCTAGGGCACCTTATCATCGTTCTCCTGTGAATCTAGATTTTCGAATCCGACGCAAAACTAATAGTTAATTGTAACGTTCAGGGCCTCCTAATGACGATGGAACACTCAAATTGCGTCGAGATTCAATACATCGGCCTCGAGCCGACTTGTCTCCAAGGGTCTATTGCTGCCTCGGGCAGCTTATGGTCTTTCTCCTGTGAGTCTAAATTTTGAATCCGACGCAAAACAGATAGTTAATTGTATCGTTCTGGACCTCCTAATGGCGAAGGTACACTAAAATTGCGTCGAGATTCACTACATCGTCCTCGAGCCGACTTGTCTCCAAGGGGATATTGCTACCTCGGGCACCTTCTGTTCGTTCTCCTGTGAGTCTAGATTTTCGAATCCGACGCGAAACTAATAATTAATTGTAACGTTCAGGGCCTCCTAATGACGATGGAGCACTCAAATTGCGTCGCGATTCAATACATCGTTCTCCAGCGGACTGGTCTCCAAGGGGAAAATGCTGCTTCGGGCACCTTATGACCCGTCTCCAGTGAGTCTAGATTTTCGAATCCGACGAAAAACTGATTGTTAATTGTAACATTCAGGGCCTCCTAATTACGATGTAACACTGAAATTGCGTCGCGGTCCTATACATCGTCCTCCAGCTGATTTGTCTCCATGGGGATATTGCTGCCTCGGGCTCATTATGGTCGCTCTCCTGTGAGTCTAGATTTCCGAGTCCCACCCGAAACTGATTGTTAATTGTAACGTTCAGGGCTTCCTAATGACGATGGAACACTCAAATTTCGTCGAGTTTCAATACATCGGCATTCAGCCGATTTGTCCCCAAGGGCCTATCGCTGCCTCGGGCACCTTATGCTCTTTCCCCTGTGAGTCTGGATTTTAGAATCCGACTCAAAACAGATCGTTAATTGTAATGTTCAGGGCCTCCTAATGACGATAGAACACTCAAATTGCGTCGAGATTCACTACATCGTCCTCGAGCCGACTTGTCTTCAAGGGGATATTGCTGCCTCGGGCACCATACGGTCCTTCTCCTGTGTGTCTAGAATTTCCAATCCAACGCGAAACTGATAGTTATTGTAACGTTCAGGGCCTCCTAATGTCGATAGAACACGCAAATTGCGTCGAAATTCAATACATCGTCCTCCAGCCGACTTGTCTACATGGGGATATTGCTGCCTCGGGCTCTTTATGGTCGCTCTCCTGTGAGTCTAGATTTTCGAGTCCGACGCGGAACTGATTGTTAATTGTAACGTTCGGGGCTACCTAATGACGATGGAACACTCAAATTGCGTCGAGATTCAATACATCGTCCTCCAGCCCACTTGTCTCCAAGGGGATATTGCTGCCTGGGGCACCTTATGCTCATTCCCCTGTGAGTCTAGATTTTAGAATCAGACGCAAAACTGATAGTTAATTGTAATGTTCACGGCCTCCTAATGACGATGGAACACTCAAATTGCGTCGCGGTCCTATACATCGGCCTCCCGCCGACTTGTCTCCAAGGGGAAATTGCTGCCTCGGGCACCACATGGTCCGTCTCCTGTGAGTAAAGATTTTCGAATCCGACGCGAAACTGATAGTTAATTGCAACATTCAGGGCCTCCTAGTTACAATGGAACACTGAAATTGGGTCGCGATCCAATACATCGTCCTCCAGCCGACTTGTATCCAAGGGTCTATTGCTGCCTGGGGCACCTTATGATCGTTCTAATGTAAATCTAGATTTTCGAATCCGACGCGAAACTGATTGTTAATTGTAACGCTCAGGGCTTCCTATTGACGATGGAACACTCAAATTGCGTCGAGATTCAATACATCGGCATTCAACCGATTTGTCTCCAAGGGTCTATTGCTGCCTCGCTCACCTTATGCTCATTCTTCTGTGAGTCTAGATTTTAGAATCCGACCCAAAACTGATAGTTAACTGTAATGTTCAGGGCCTCCTAATGACGATGGAACACTAAAATTGCATCGAGATTCAATACATCGGCCTCCAGCCGACAAGTCTCCAAGGGGATATTGCTGCCTCGGGCAACTTACGGTCGTTCTCCTGTGAGTCTAGATTTTCGAATCCGACGCAAAACCGATAGTTAATTGTAACAACGTTCAGCGCCTCCTAATGACGATGGAACACTCAAATTGCGTCGACATTCAATACATCGTCCTCCAGGAGACTTCTGTCCAAGGGGATATTGCTGCCTCGGGCAGCACACGTTCCTTCTCCTGTGAGTCTTGATTTTCGAATCCGACGCAAAAATGATAGTTAATTTTAATGTTCAGGGCCTTCTAATGACGATGGAACACTCAAATTGCGTCGAGATTCAATACATCGTCATCCATCGGACTGGTGTCACAGGGGATATTGCTGGCTCGGGCACCTTATGGTCCGTCTCCAGTGAGTCTAGATTTTCGAATCCGACGAAAAACTGATAGTTAATTGTAACATTCCGTGCCTCCTAATGACGATGGAACACTCAAATTGCGTCACGATCCAATACATCGTCCTCCAGCGGACTGGTCTCACAGGGGATATTGCTGGCTCGGGCACCTTATGGTCCGTCTCCAGTGAGTCTACATTTTCGAATCCGACGAAAAACTGATAGTTAATTGTAACATTCCGTGCCTCCTAATGACGATGGAACACTCAAATTGCGTCGAGATTCAATACATCGTCCTCCAGGCGACTTGTCTCCAAGGGTCTGTTGCTGCCTGGGGCACCTTATGATCATTCCCTGTGATTCTAGATTTTAGAATCCGACGCAAAACTGATAGTTAATTGTAACTTTCAGGGCCTCCTAATGATGATAGAACACTTAAGTTGCGTCGAGATTCAATACATCGTCCTCCAGCCGACTTGTCTCCAAGGGTCTGTTGCTGCCTTGGGCACCTTTTGGCCATTCCCCTGTGAGTCAAAATTTTAGAATCCGACGCAAAACTGATAGTTAATTGTAAGGTTCAGGGCCTCCTAATGACGATGGAACACTCAAATTGCGTCGAGATTCAATACATCGGCCTCCAGCCGACTTGTCTCCAAAGGTCTGTTGCTGCCTCGGGCACCTTATGGTCGTTCTCCTGAGAGTCTCGATTTTCGGATCCGACGCATAACTGATAGTTAATTGTAATGCTCAGCGCCTCCTAATGACCATGGAACACTCAAATTGCGTCGAGATTCAATATATCGTCCTCCAGCCGACTTGTCTACAAGGGGTTATTGCTGCCTCGGGCACC
Source organism: Schistocerca americana (assembly GCF_021461395.2). Lineage (NCBI taxonomy): Eukaryota > Metazoa > Arthropoda > Insecta > Orthoptera > Acrididae > Schistocerca > Schistocerca americana. Next base: position 226,494 of record NW_025726697.1, read on the forward strand.
ATATGGTTCGTCTCTTGTGAGTTTAGATTTTCGTATCCGACGCGAAGCTGATAGTTAATTGTAACGTTCAGGGCCTCCTAATGACGATGGAACACTCAACTTGCGTTGAGATTCAATAGATCGTCCTACAGCCGACTTGTCTCCAAGAGTCTACTGCTGCCTCGGACACCTTATGGTCGTTCTCCTGTGAGTCTAGATTTTCGAATCCGACGCAAAACTGATAGTTAATTGTAACGTCCCGGGATCTCCTAATGACGATGGATCACTCAAATTGCGTCGAGATTCAATACATCGTGCTCCAGCCGACTTGTCTCCAAGGGTCTACTGCTGCCTCGGGCACCTTGTGGTCTTTCGCCTGTGAGTCTAGATTTTCGAATCCGACACATAACCGAAAGTTAATTGTAAAGTTCAGGGCCTCCTAATGTTGATAAAACACTCACATTGCGTCGAAATTCAATACATCGTCCTACAGCCAACATGTCTCCAAGGGGATACTTCTGCTCGGGCACCATATGGTTCGTTTCCTGTGAGTCTAGATTTTCGTATCCGACGCGAAACTGATAGTTAATTGTAACGTTCAGGGCCTCCTAATGACGATGGAACACTCAAACTGCGTCGAGATTCAATACATCGTCCTCCAGTCGACTTGTCACGAAGGGTCTATTTCTGCATCGGGCACCTTATGGTCGTTCTCCTGTGGGTCTAGATTTTCGAAGCCGACGCATAACTGATAGTTAATTGTAACGCTCAGAGCCTCCTAATCAAGATGGAAAACTCAAATGGCGTCAAGATTCAATACATCGTCCTCCAGCCGACTTGTGTCCAAGGGGATAATGCTGCCTCGGGCACCATATGGTCCGTCTCCTGTGAGTCTAGATTTTCGTATCCGATACGAAACTGATAGTTAATTGTAACGTTCAGGGCTTCCTAATGACGATGGAACACTCAAATTGCGTCGAAATTCCATACATCGACATTCAGCCGATTTGTCTCCAGGGGTCTATTGCTGCCTCGGGCACCTTATTGTCGTTCCCCTGTAAGTCTAGATTTTAGAATCCGCAAACTGATAGTTAATTGTAATGTTCAGGGCCTCCTAATGACGATGGAAAACTCAAATTGCGTCGAGATTCAACACATCGGCCTCCAGCCGACTTGTTTCCAAGAGTCTATTATTGCCTCGGGCAACTTATGGTCGATCTCCTGTGAGTCTAGATTTTCGAATCCGACGCATAACTGATAGCTAATTGCAACGTTCAGCGCCTCCTAATGACGATGGAACACTAAAATCGCGTCGATATTCAATACATCGGCCTCCATACGACTTGTCTCCAAATGTCTATTGCTGCCTCGGGCACCTCGTGGTCATTCTCCTGTGAGTCTAGATTTTGAATCCGAAACATAAATGATAGTTAATTGTAAAGTTCAGGGCCTCCTAATGACGATGGAACGCTCAAATTGCGACGAGATTCAATACATCGTCCTCCAGCCGACTTGTCTACAAGGGGTTATTGCTGCCTCGGGCACCATATGGTCCGTCTCTTGTGAGTTTAGATTTTCGTATCCGACGCGAAGCTGATAGTTAATTGTAACGTTCAGGGCCTCCTAATGACGATGGAACACTCAACTTGCGTTGAGATTCAATAGATCGTCCTACAGCCGACTTGTCTCCAAGAGTCTACTGCTGCCTCGGACACCTTATGGTCGTTCTCCTGTGAGTCTAGATTTTCCGAATCCGACGCAAAACTGATAGTTAATTGTAACGTTCCGGGATCTCCTAATGACGATGGATCACTCAATTTGCGTCGAGATTCAATACATCGTGCTCCAGCCGACTTGTCTCCAAGGGTCTATTGCTGCCTCGGGCACCTTGTGGTGTTTCGCCTGTGAGTCTAGATTTTCGAATCCGACACATAACCGAAAGTTAATTGTAAGGTTCAGGGCCTCCTAATGTTGATAAAACACTCAAATTGCGTCGAAATTCAATACATCGTCCTACAGCCAACTTGTCTCCAAGGGGATACTGCTGCTTCGGGCACCATATGGTTCGTTTCCTGTGAGTCTAGATTTTCGTATCCGACGCGAAACTGATAGTTAATTGTAACGTTCAGGGCCTCCTAATGACGATGGAACACTCTAATTGCGTTGAGATTCAATACATCTTCCTTCAGCCGACTTTTCTCCAAGAGGCTATTGCTGCCTCGGATACCTTATGGTCGTTCTCCTGTGAGTCTAGATTTTCGAATCCGGCGCAAAACAGTTAATTGTAACGTTCAGGGCCTCCTAATGACGAAGGAACACTCAAATTGCGTCGAGATTCACTACATCGTCCTCCAGCCGACTTGTATCCAAGGGGATATTGCTGTCTCGGGCACCATATGATCCTTCTCCTGTGAGTAGATTTTCGAATTCGACGCTAAAAAGATAGTTAATTGTAACGTTCAGCGCCTCCTAATGACGATGGAACACTCAAATTGCGTCGAGAGTCAATACATCGTCCTCCAGCCGACTTGTCTACAAGTATATATTGCTGCTTCGGGCTCCTTGTGGTCCGTCTCCTGTGAGTCTAGATTTTCGAATCCGACGCGAAACTGATAGTTAATTGTAACGTTCAGGGCCTCCTAATGACGATGGAACATTTAAATTGCGTCGAGATTCAATACATCGGCCTCCAGCCGACTTGTCTCCAAGGGTTTATTGCTGCCTCGGGCACCTTGTGGTCGTTCTCCTGCGACTCTAGATTTTTGAATCCGACACATAACTGATAGTTAATTGTAAAGTTCAGGGCCTCCTAATGACGATGGAACACTCAAACTGCGTCGAGATTCAATACATCGAACTCCAGTCGACTTGTCACGAAGGGTCTATTTCTGCATCGGGCACCTTATGGTCGTTCTCCTGTGGGTCTAGATTTTCGAATCCGACGCATAACTGATAGTTAATTGTAACGCTCAGAGCCTCCTAATCAAGATGGAAAACTCAAATGGCGTCAAGATTCAATACATCGTCCTTAACCCGACTTGTGTCCAAGGGGATAATGCTGCCTCGGGCACCATATGGTCCGTCTCCTGTGAGTCTAGATTTTCTAATCCGACGCGAAACTGATAGTTAATTGTAACGTTCAGGGCTTCCTAATGACGATGGAACACTCAAATTGCGTCGAAATTCCATACATCGACATTCAGCCGATTTGTCTCCAGGGGTCTATTGCTGCCTCGGGCACCTTATTGTCGTTCCCCTGTAAGTCTAGATTTTAGAATCCGACGCAAACTGATAGTTAATTGTAATGTTCAGGGCCTCCTAATGACGATAGAACACTCAAATTGCGTCAAGATTCATTACATCGTCCTCCAGCCGACTTGTCTCCAAGGGGATAATGCTGCCTCGGGCACCATATGGTCCGTCTCCTGTGAGTCTACATTTTCGTATCCGACGCGAAACTGATAGTTAATTGTAACGCTCAGGGCCCCCTAATGACGATGGAACACTCAAATTGCGTCGAGATTCAATACATCGTCCTCCAGCCGACTTGTCACCAACGGGAAACTGCTGCCTCGGGCACCATATGGTCCGTCTCCTGTGAGTCTAGATTTTCGAATCCGACGCAAAAATGATAGTTAATTGTAACGTTCAGCGCCTCCTAATAACGATGGAACACTCAAGATGCGTCGAGAGACAATACATCGAACTCCATCCGACTTGTCGACAAGGGGATATTGCTGCTTCGGGCTCCATGTGGTCCGTCTCCTGTGAGTCTAGATTTTCGACTCCGACGCGAAATTGATAGTTAATTGTAACGTTCAGGGCCTCCTAATGACGATGGAACACTCAAATTGCGTCGAGAGGCAATACATCGAACTCCATCCGACTTGTCGAAAAGGCAATATTGCTGCCTCGGGCTCCATGTGGTCCGTCTCCTGTGAGTCTAGATTTTCGACTCCGACGCAAAAATGATAGTTAATTGTTACGTTCAGGGCCTCCTAATGACGATGGAACACTCAAATTGCGTCGAGATTCAATACATCGTCCTCCAGCCGACTTGTCACCAACGGGAAACTGCTGCCTCGGGCACCATATGGTCCGTCTCCTGTGAGTCTAGATTTTCGAATCCGACGCAAAAATGATAGTTAATTGTTACGTTCAGGGCCTCCTAATGACGATGGAACACTCAAATTGCGTCGAGATTCAATACATCGTCCTCCAGCCGACTTGTATCCAAGGGGATATTGCTGTCTCGGGGACCATATGATCCTTCTCCAGTGAGTAGATTTTCGAATCCGACGCTAAAATGATAGTGAATTGTAACGTTTAGCCCCTCCTAATGACGATGGAACACTCAAATTGCGTCGAGAGTCAATACATCGTCCTCCAGCCGACTTGTCTACAAGGGGATATTGCTGCTTCGGGCTCCTTGTGATCCGTCTCCTGTAAGTCTAGATTTTCGAATCCGACGCGAAACTGATAGTTAATTGAAACGTTCAGGGCCTCCTAATGACGATGGAACACTTAAATTGCGTCGAGATTCAATACATCGTCCTCCAGCCGACTTGTCTCCAAGGGTCTATTTCTGCAGCGGGCACCTTATGGTCCTTCTCCTGTGGGTCTAGATTTTCGAATCCGACGCATAACTGATAGTTAATTGTAACGCTCAGAGCATCCTAATCAAGATGGAACACTCAAATTGCGTCAAGATTCAATACATCGTCCTCCAGCCGACTTGTGTCCAAGGGGATAATGCTGGCTCGGGCACCATATGGTCCGTCTCCTGTGAGTCTAGATTTTCGTATCCGACGCGAAACTGATAGTTAATTGTAACGTTCAGGGCTTCCTAATGACGATGGAACACTTAAATTGCGTCGTAATTCCATACATCGACATCCAGCCGATTTGTCTCCAGGGGCTATTGCTGCCTCGGGCACACTATTGTCGTTCCCCTGTAAGTCTAGATTTTGGAATCCGACGCAAACTGATAGTTAATTGTAATGTTCAGGGCCTCCTAATGACGATAGAACACTCAAATTGCGTCGAGATTCAATACATCGGCCTCCAGCCGACTTGTCTCCAAGGGGATATTGCTGCCTCGGGCACCATATGGTCCGTCTCCAGTGAGTCTAGAATTTCGAATCCGACGCAAAAATGATAGTTAATAGTAACGCTCAGGGCCTCCTAATGACGATGGAACACTCAAATTGCGACGAGATTCAATACATCGGCCTCCAGCCGACTTGTTTCCAAGAGTCTATTGCTGCCTCGGGCAACTTATGGTCGATCTCCTGTGAGTCTAGATTTTCGAATCCGACGCATAACTGATAGCTAAATGCTACGTTCAGCGCCTCCTAATGACGATGGAACACTAAAATCGCGTCGAGATTCAATACATCGGCCTCCAGCCGACTTGTCTCCAAATGTCTATTGCTGCCTCGGGCACCTCGTGGTCATTCTCCTGTGAGTCTAGATTTTGAATCCGAAACATAAATGATAGTTAATTGTAAAGATCAGGGCCTCCTAATGACGATGGAACCCTCAAATTGCGTCGAGATTCAATACATCGTCCTCCAGCCGACTTGTCTTCAAGGGTCTATTGCTGCCTCGGGCACCTTATGTTCGTTCTCCTGTAAGTCTAGATTTTGGAATCCGACGCATAACTGATAGTTAATGGTAATGTTCAGGGCCTCCTAATGACGATAGAACACTCAAATTGCGTCGAGATTCAATACATCGGCCTCCAGCCGACTTGTCTCCAAGGGGATATTGCTGCCTCGGGCACCATATGGTCCGTCTCCAGTGAGTCTTGATTTTCGAATTCGACGCATAACTGATAGTTAATTGTAACGCTCAGCGCCTTCTATTGACGATGGAACACTCAAATTGTGTCGAGATTCAATACATCGTCCTCCAGCCGACTTGTCTCCAAGGGGATATTACTGTCTCGGGCAACATATGGTCCGTCCCCTGTGAGTCACGCGAATGTGATTGATAATTGATACGTTCAGCGCCTCCTAATGACGATGGAACACTAAAATTGCGTCGAGAGTAAATACATCGAACTCCAGCCGACTTGTCTACGAGGGGATATTGCTGCCTCGGGCTCCATGTGGTCCGTCTCCTGTGAATCTAGATTTTCGACTCCGACGCGAAACTGATAGTTAATTGTAACGTTCAGGGCCTCCTAATGACGATGGAACATTCAAATTGCGTCGATATTCTATACATCGGCCTCCAGCCGACTTGTCTCCAAGGGTCTATAGCTTCCTCGGGCACCTTATGGCCGTTTTCCTGTGAGTCTAGATTTTCGAATCCGACGCAAAACTGATAGTTAATTGTAATTTTCAGGGCCTCCTAATGGCGATGGAACACTCAAATTGCGTCGAGATTCAAAACATCGGTTTCCAGCCGACTTGTCTCCAAGGGGATATTGTTGCCTCGGGCAGCATATGTTCCGTCTCCTGTGAGTCTAGATTTTCGAATCCGACTTAAAAATGATAGTTAATTGTAACGTTCACCGCCTCCTAATGACGATGGAACACTCAAATTGCGGCGAGAGTCAATACATCGGCCTCCAGCCACCTTGTCTACAAGGGTATATTGCTGCCTTGGGCTCCATATGGTCGCTCTCCTGTGAGTCTAGATTTTCGAATCCGACGCGAAATCGATCGTTAATTGTAACGTTCAGGGCTTCCTAATGACGATGGAACACTCAAATTGCGTCGAGATTCAATACATCGTCCTCCAGAGGACTTGTCTCCAACGGGATATTGCTGCCTCGGGCTCCATGTGGTCCGTCTCCTGTGAGTCTAGATTTTCGACTCCGACGCGAAATTGTTAGTTAATTGTAACGTTCAGGGCTTCATAATGACGATGGAGCACTCAAATTGCGTCGAAATTCAGTACATCGACATTAAGCAGATTTAGCTCCAAGAGTCTATTGCTGCCTCGGGCACCTTATTGTCGTTCCCCTGTAAGTCTAGATTTTAGAATCCGACGCGAAACTGATAGTTAATTGTAATGCACAGGGCCTCCTAATGGCGATGGAACACTCAAATTGCGTCAATATTCAATACATCGGCCTCCAGCCGACTTGTCTCCAGCGGGATATTGCTGCCTCGGGCTCCATGTTCTCCGTCTCCTGTGAGTCTAGATATTCGAATCCGATGCGAAACTGATAGTTAATTGTAACGTTCAGGGCCTCCTAATGACGGTGGAATACTCTAATTGCGCCGAGATTCACAACATCGTCCTCCAGCCGACTTGTCTCCAACGGCATATCGCTGAATCGGGCACCACATGTTCCGTCTCCGGTGATTCTACGTTTTCAAATCCGACGCAAAACTGATAGTGAATTGTAACGTTCAGGGCCTTCTAATGACGATGGACCACTCAAATTCCGTCGAGATTAAATACACCGTCCTTCAGCCGATTTGTCTCCAAGGGTCTATTGCGGCCTCGGGGACCTTATGGTCGTTCTCCTGTGAGTCTAGATTTTCTAATTCGACGCAAAAATGATTGATAATTGTAACGTTCAGGGCCTCCTAATGACGATGGTACACACAAATTGCGTCGAGAGTCAATACATCGTACTCCAGCCGACTTGCCTCCAAGGGTCTATTGCTACCTCGGGCACCTTATGGTCGTTCTCCTTCGAATCTAGATTTTCGAATCCGACGCATAACTGATTGTTAATTGTAAGGTTCAGCGCCTCCTAATGACGATGGAACACTCAAATTTCGTCGAGATTCAATACATCGTCCCCCAGCTGACTTGTCTCCAACGGGATATTGCAGCCTCGGGCACCATATGGTGCTTCCCCTGTGACACTAGATTTTCGAATCCGACGTGAAACTGATAGTTAATTGTAACGTTCAGGGCCTCCTAATGACGAAGGAACACTCAAATTTCGTCGAGATTCAATACATCGTCCTCCAGCTGACTTGTCGCCATGGGGATATTGCTGCCTCGGGCTCCATATGGTCGCACTCCTGTGAGTCTAGATTTTCGAATCCGACCCGAAATTGATTGTTTATTGTAACGCTCAGGGCTTCCTAATGACGATGGAACACTCAAATTACGTCGAGTTTCAATACATCGTCCTGCAGACGACCTGTTTGCAACGGGATATTGCTGCCTCGGGCTCCATGTGGTCCGTCTCCTGTGAGTCTAGATATTCGACTCCGACGCGAAATTGATAGTTAATTGTAACGTTCAGGGCCTCCTAATGACGATGGAACACTCTAATTGCGTCGAGATTCAATACATCAGCCTCCAGCCGACTTGTCTCCATGTGTCTATTGCTGCCTCGGGCACCATATGGTCGATCTCCTGTGAGTCTAGATTTTCGAATATGACGCATAACTGATAGTTAATTGCAACGCGCGGTGCCTCCTAATGACGATGGAACACTCAAATTGCGTCGAGATTCAATACATCGGCCTAGAGCCGATTTGTCTCCAAATGTCTATTGCTGCCTCGGGCACCTTGTGGTCGTTCTCCTGTGAGTCTAGATTTTCGAATCCTGCACATAACGGATAGTTAATTGATAAGTTCAGGGCCTCCTTATGACGATGGAACGCTCAAATTGCGTCGAAATTCACAACATCGTCCTCCAGCCGACTTGTCTCCAAGGGTCTATTGCTGCCTCGGGCACCTTATGGTCGTTCCCCTGTGAGTCTAGATTTTCGAATCCGATGCATAACTGATAGTTAATTGTAACGCTCAGAGCCTCCTAATGAAGATGGAACACTCAAATTGCGTCAAGATTCAATACATCGGCCCCCAGCCGACTTGTCTACAAGGGTACATTGCTGCCTCGGGCACCATGTGGTCCGTCTCCTGTGAGTCTAGATTTTCGAATCCGATGCGAAACTGATAGTTAATTGTAACGTTCAGGGCCTCCTAATGACGATGGAACACTCAAATTGCGTCGAGATTCAATACATCGTCCTCCAGCCGACATGTCTCCAAGGGTCTATTGCTGCCTCGGGCACCTTATGGTCGTTCTCCTGTGAGTCTAGATTTTCGAATCCGACGCAAAACAGATAGTTAATTGTAACGTTCAAGGCCACCTAATGACGATGGAACACTCAAATTGCGTCTAGATTCAATAAATCGGCCTCCAGCCGACTTGTCTTCAAGGGTCTATTGCTGCCTCCGGCACCTTGTGGTCGTTCTCCTGTTAGTCTAGATTTTCGAATCCGACACATTACTGATAGTTAATTGTAAAGTTCAGGGCCTCCTAATGACGATGGGACACTCAAATTGGGTCGAGATTCAATACATCGTCCTCCAGCCGACTTCTCTCCAAGGGGATATTACTGCCTCAGGGACCATATGGTCCGTCTCTTGTGAGTCTAGGTTTTCGAATCCGACGCAAAAAAGATAGTTAATTGTAGCGTTCACCGCCTCCTAATGACGATGGAACACTAAAATTGCGTCGAGATTCAATATATCGTCCTTCAGCCGATTTGTCTCCAAGGGTCTATTGCTGCATCGGGCACCTTATGGTCGTTCTCCTGTGCGTCTAGATTTTCTAATTCGACGCAAAAATGATTGTTAATTGTGACCTTCATGGCCTCCTAATGACGATGGAACACTCACATTGCGTCGAGAGTCAATACATCGTCCTCCAGCCGACTTGCCTGCAAGGGTCTATTGCTGCCTCGGGCACCTTATGGTCGTTCTCCTGTGAGTCTAGATTTTCTAATTCGACGGAAAAATGATAGTTAATTGTCACGTTCAGGGCCTCCTAATGACGATGGAACACTCAATTTCCGTCGAGATTAGTTACACCGTCCTTCAGCCGATTTGTCTCCAAGGGTCTATTGCCGCCTCGGGGACCTTATGGTCGTTCTCCTGTGAGTCTAGATTTTCGAATCCGACGCATAACTGATGGTTAATTGTAACGCTAAGAGCCTCCTAATGAAGATGGAACACTCAATTTGCGTTATGATTCAATACATCGTCCTCCAGATGACTTGTCTCCAAGGGGATAATGCTGCCTCGGACACCATATGGTCCGTCTCCTGTGAGTCTAGATTTTCGTATCCGATGCGAAAGTGATAGTTAAATGTAACGTTCAGGGCTTCATAATGACGATGGAGCACTCAAATTGCGTCGAAATTCAGTACATCGACATTAAGCAGATTTGTCTCCAAGAGTCTATTGCTGCCTCGGGCACCTTATTGTCGTTCCCCTGTAAGTCTAGATTTTAGAATCCGACGCGAAACTGATAGTTAATTGTAATGCTCAGGGCCTCCTAATGGCGATGGAACACTCAAATTGCGTCAATATTCAATACATCGGCCTCCAGCCGACTTGTCTCCAAGGGGATATTGCTGCCTCGGGCAGCATATGGTCCGTCTCCTGTGAGTCTAGATTTTCGAATCCGACTTAAAAATGACAGTTAATTGTAACTTTCACCGCCTCCTAATGTCGATGGAACACTCAAATTGCGTCGAGAGTCAATACATCGGCCTCCAGCCAACTTGTCTACAAGGGTATATTGCTGCCTTGGGCTTCATATGGTCGCTCTCCTGTGAGTCTAGATATTCGAATACGACGCGAAATTGATTGTTAATTGTAAGGTGCAGGGCTTCCTAATGTCGATGTAACACTCAAATTGCGTCGAGATTCAATACATCGTCCTCCAGACGACTTGTCTCCAACGGGATATTGCTGCCTCGGGCTCCATGTGATCCGTCTCCTGTGAGTGTAGATATTCGAATCCGATGCGAAACTGATAGTTAATTGTAACGTTCAGGGCCTCCTAATGACGATGGAACACTCAAATTGCGTCGAGAGTCAATACATCGTCCTCCAGCCGACTTGCCTTCAAGGGTCTATTGCTGCCTCGGGCACCTTACGGTCGTTCTCCTGTGAGTCTAGATTTTCTAATTCGACGGAAAAATGTTAGTTAATTATAACGTTCAGGGCCTCCTAATGACGGTGGAACACTCTAATTGCGTCGAGATTCACAACATCGTCCTCCAGCCGACTTGTCTCCAAGGGCATATCGCTGAATCGGGCACCACATGTTCCGTCTCCGGTGATTCTACGTTTTCAAATCCGACGCAAAACTGATAGTGAATTGTAACGTTCAGGGCCTTCTAATGGCAATGGAACACTCAAATTCCGTCGAGATTCAATACACCGTCCTTCAGCCAATTTGTCTCCAAGGGTCTATTGCCGCCTCGGGGACCTTATGGTCGTTCTCCTGTGAGTCTAGATTTTCTAATTCGACGCAAAAATGATTGATAATTGTAACGTTCAGGGCCTCCTAATGACGATGGAACACTCAAATTACGTCGAGAGTCAATACATCGTACTCCAGCCGACTTGCCTCCAAGGGACTATTGCTACCTCGGGCACCTTATGGTCGTTCTCCTTCGAATCTAGATTTTCGAATCCGACGCATAACTGATTGTTAATTGTAAGGTTCAGCGCCTCCTAATGACGATGGAACACTCAAATTTCGTCGAGATTCAATACATCGTCCCCCAGCTGACTTGTCTCCAACGGGATATTGCTGCCTCGGGCTCCATGTGGTGCTTCCCCTGTGACACTAGATTTTCGAATCCGACGTGAAACTGATAGTTAATTGTAACGTTCAGGGCCTCCTAATGACGAAGGAACACTCAAATTTCGTCGAGATTCAATACATCGTCCTCCAGCTGACTTGTCGCCATGGGGATATTGCTGCCTCGGGCTCCATATGGTCGCACTCCTGTGAGTCTAGATTTTCGAATCCGACCCGAAATTGATAGTTAATTGTAACGTTCAGGGCCTCCTAATGACGATGGGACACTCTAATTGCGTCGAGATTCAATACATCGGCCTCCAGCCGACTTGTCTCCAAGTGTCTATTGCTGACTCGGGCACCATATGGCCGATCTCCTGTGAGTCTAGATTTTCGAATCCGACGCATAACTGATAGTTAATTGCAACGTTCAGTGCCTCCTAATGACGATGGAACACTCAAATTGCGTCGAGATTTAATACATCGGCCTACAGCCGATTTGTCTCCAAATGTCTATTGCTGCCTCGGGCACCTTGTGGTCGTTCTCCTGTGAGTCTAGATTATCGAATCCTGCACATAAATGATAGTTAATTGTTAAGTTCAGGGTATCCTAATGACGATGGAACGCTCAAATTGCGTCGAAATACACAACATCGTCCTCCAGCCGACCTGTCTCCAAGGGTCTATTGCTGCCTCGGGCACCTTATGGTCGTTCCCCTGTGAGTCTAGTTTTTCGAATCCGATGCATAACTGATAGTTAATTGTAACGCTCAGAGCCTCCTAATGAAGATGGAACACTCAAATTGCGTCAAGATTCAATACATCGGGACCCAGCCGACTTGTCTACAAGGGTACATTGCTGCCTCGGGCTCCATGTGGTCCGTCTCCTGTGAGTCTAGATTTTCGAATCCGATGCGAAACTGATAGTTAATTGTAACGTTCAGGGCCTCCTAATGACGATGGAACACTCAAATTGCGTTGAGATTCAATACATCGTCCTCCAGCCGACTTGTCACCAAATGTCTATTGCTGCCTCGGGCACCTTATGGTCGTTCTCCTGTGAGTCTAGATTTTCGAATCCGACGCAAAACAGATAGTTAATTGTAACGTTAAAGGCCTCCTAATGACGATGGAACACTCAAATTGCGTCTAGATTCAATAAATCGGCCTCCAGCCGACTTGTCTTCAAGGGTCTATTGCTGCCTCGGGCACCTTGTGGTCGTTCTCCTGTGAGTCTAGATTTTCGAATCCGACACATTACTGATAGTTAATTGTAAAGTTCAGGGCCTCCTAATGACGATGGAACACTCAAACTGCGTCGAGATTCAATACATCGGCCTCCAGCCGACTTGTCTCCAAGGGGATATTACTGCCTCAGGCACCATATGGTCCGTCTCCTGTGAGTCTAGGTTTTCGAATCCGACTCAAAAAAGATAGTTAATTGTAGCGTTCACCGCCTCCTAATGACGATGGAACACTCAAATAGCGTCGAGAGTCAATACAATGGCCTCCAGCCGACTTGTCTACAAGGGTATATTGGTGCCTCGGGCTCCATGTCGTCCCTCTCCTGTGAGTCTAGAATTTAGAATACGATGCGAAACTGATAGTTAATTGTAACGTTCAGGGCCTCCTAAAGACGATGGAACACTCAAATTGCGTCGAGATTCAATATATCGTCCTTCAGCCGATTTGTCTCCAAGGGTCTATTGCTGCCTCGGGCACCTTATGGTCGTTCTCCTGTGCGTCTAGATTTTCTAATTCGACGCAAAAATGATTGTTAATTGTAACCTTCATGGCCTCCTAATGACGATGGAACACTCAAATAGCGTCGAGAGCCAATACATCGTCCTCCAGCCGACTTGCCTCCACGGGTCTATTGCTGCCTCGGTCACCTTATGGTCGTTCTCCTGTGAGTCTGGATTTTCAAATTCGACGCAAAAATAATAGTTAATTGTAACGTTCAGGGCCTCCTAATGACGATGGAACACTCAAATTGCGTCGAGAGTCAATACATCGTCCTCCAGCCGACTTGCCTGCAAGGGTCTATTGCTGCCTCGGGCACCTTAAGGTCGTTCTCCTGTGAGTCTAGATTTTCAAATCCGACGCAAAAATGATAGTTAACTGTAACGTTTGGGGCCTCGTAATGACTATGGAACACTCAAATTGCGTCGAGATTCACAACATCGTCCTCCAGCCGACTTGTCTCCAAGGGGATATTGCTGCTTCGGGCACCACATGGTCCGTCTCCGGTGATTCTACGTTTTCAAATCCGACGCAAAACTGATAGTAAATTGTAACGTTCAGGGCCTCCTAATGACGATGGAACACTCAAATTTCGTCGAGATTCAAAACACCGTCCTTCAGCCGAATTGCCTCCAACGGGATATTGCTGCCTCGGGCACCATATGGTCCTTCTAGACACTAGATTTTCGAATCCGACGCGAAACTGATAGTTAATTGTAACGTTCAGGGCCTCCTAATGACGAAGGAACACTCAAATTTCGTCGAGATTCAATACATCGTCCTCCAGCCGACTTGTCGCCATGGGGATATTGCTGTCTCGGGCTCCATATGGTCGCACTCCTGTGAGTCTAGATTTTCGAATCCGACCCGAAATTGATTGTTAATTGTAACGCTCAGGGCTTCCTAATGACGATGGAACACTCAAATTGCGTCGAGATTCAATACATCGGCCTCCAGACGATTTGTCTCCAAGGGTCTATTGCTGCCTCGGGAACCTTGTGGTCGATCTCCTGTGAGTCGAGATTCAAAACACCGTCCTTCAGCCGATTAGTCTCCAAGGGTCTATTGCTGCCTCGGGGACCTTATGGTCGTTCTCATGTGATTCTAAATTTTCTAATTCGACGCAAAAATGACTGTTAATTGTAACGTTCAGGGCCTCCTAATGACGATGGAACACTCAAATTGCGTCGAGAGTCAATACATCGTCCTCCAGCCGACTTGCCTCCAAGGGTCTATTGCTGCCTCGGGCACCTTATGGTCATTCTCCCGTGAGTCTAGATTTTCGAATCCGACGCAAAAATGATAGTTAATTGTAACGTTGGGGGCCTCCTAATGACGATGGAACACTCAAATTGCGTCGAGATTCAATACATCGGCCTCCAGCCGACTTGTCTCCAAGGGTCTGTTGCAACCACGGGCACCTTATGGTCGTTGTCCTTCGAATCTAGATTTTCGAATCCGACGCATAACTGATAGTTAATTGTAACGTTGAGGGCCTCCTAATGACGATGGAACACTCAAATTGCGTAGAGATTCAATAAATCGTCCTCCAGACGACTTGTCTCCAACGGGATATTGCTGCCTCGGGCTCCATGTGGTCCGTCTCCTGTGAGTCTAGATTTTCGACTCCGACGCGACATTGATAGTTAATTGTTACGTTCAGGGCCTCCTAATGACGATGGAACACAGTAATTGCATCGAGATTCAATGCATCGGCCACCAGCCGACTTGTCTCCAAGGGTATTTTGCTGCCTCGGTCACCTTATGGTCGATCTCCTGTGAGTATAGATTTTCGAATCCGACGCATAACTGATAGTTAATTGCAACGTTCAGTGCCTCCTAATGACGATGGAACACTCAAATTGCGTCGAGATTCAATACATCGGCCTACAGCCGACTTGTCTCCAAATGTCTATTGCTGCCTCGGGCACCTTGTGGTCGTTCTCCTGTGAGTCTAGATTTTCGAATCCTACACATAACTGATAGTCAATTGTAAAGGTCAGGGCCTCCTAATGACAATGGAACGCTCAAATTGCGTCGATATTCTATACATCGTACTCCAGCCGACTTGTCTTCAAAGGCCTATTGCTGCCTCGGGCACCTTATGTTCGTTCTCCTGTGAGTCTAGATTTTCGAATCCGACGCATAACTGATAGTTAATTGTAACGCTCAGAGCCTCCTAATGAAGATGGAACACTCAACTTGCGCCATGATTCAATACATCGTCCTCCAGTCGACTTGTCTCCAAGGGGATAATGCTGCCTCGGGCACCATATGGTCCGTCTCCTGTGAGTCTAGATTTTCGTATCCGACGCGAAACTGATAGTTAATTGTAACGTTCAAGACCTCCTAATGACGATGGAACACTCAAACTGCGTCGAGATTCAATACATCGTCCTACAGCCGACTTGTCTCCAAGGGTCTATTGCTGCCTCGGGCACCTTATGGTGGTTCACCTGTGAGTCTAGATTTTCGATCCGACGCAAAACAGATAGATAATTGTAACGTTCAGGGCCTCCTAATGACGAAGGAACATTTAAATTGCGTCGAGATTCACAACATCGTCCTGAAGCCGACTTGTCTCCAAGGGGATATCGCTGCCTCGGGCACCACTTGGTCCGTCTGCGGTGATTCTACGTTTTCGAATCCGACGCAAAACTGATAGTGAACTGTAACGTTCAGGGCCTCCTAATGACGATGGAACACTCAAATTCCGTCGAGAATCAATACATCGTCCTTCAGCCGATTTGTCTCCAAGGGTCTATTGCTGCCTCGGGGACCTTATGGTCGTTCTCCTTTGAGTCTAGATTTTCTAATTCGACGCAAAAATGATTGTTAATTGTAACGTTCAGGGCCTCCTAATGACGATGCAACACTCAAATTACGTCGAGAGTCAATACATGGTCCTCCAGCCGACTTGCCTCCAAGGGTCAATTGCTGCATCGGGCACCTTATGGTCGTTCTCCTGTGAGTCTAGATTTTCGAATCCGACGCAAAAATGATAGTTAATTGTAACGTTCAGGGGCTCCTAATGACGATGGAACACTCAAATTGCGTATAGATACAATACATCGTCCTCCAGCCGACTTGTCTCCAACGGGATATTGTTGCCTCGGGCACCATATGGTCCTTCTCCTGTGACTCTAGATTTTCGAATCCGACGCGAAACTGATAGTTAATTGTAACGTTCAGGGCCTCCTAATGACGATGGAACACTCAAATTGCGTCGAGAGTCAATACATCGGCCTCCAGCCGACTTGTCTAAAAGGGTTTATTGCTGCCTCGGGCACTTGTGGTCGTTCTCCTGTGAGTCTAGATTTTCGAATCCGACTCATAACTGATAGTTAATTGTACAGTTCAGGGCATCCTAATGACGATGGGACACTCAAATTGCGTCGAGATTCAATACATCGTCCTCCAGCCGACTTGTCTCCAAGGGTCTATTGCTGCCTCGGGCACCTTATGGTCGCTCTCCTGTGAGTCTAGATTTTAGAATCCGACGCAAACTGATAGTTAATTGTAATGTTCAGGGCCTCCTAATGACGATGGAACACTCAAATTGCGTCGAGATTCAATACATCGGCCTCCAGCCGACTTGTCTCCAAGGGGATATTACTGCCTCGTGCACCATATGGTCCGTCTCCTGTGAGTCTATGTTTTTGAATCCGACGTAAAAAAGATAGTTAATAGTAACGTTCACCGCCTCCGAAAGACGATGCAACACTCAAATAGCGTCGATAGTCAATACAATGGCCTCCAGCCGACTTTTCTACAAGGGTGTATTGCTGCCTCGGGCTCCATGTGGTCCGTCTCCTGTGAGTCTAGATATTCGATTCCGATGCGAAACTGATAGTTAATTGTAACGTTCAGGGCCTCGTAATGACGATGGAACACTCAAATTGCGTCGAGAGTCAATACATCGTCCTCCAGCCGACTAGCCTCCAAGGGTCTATTGTTGCCTCGGGCACCTTATGGTCGTTCTCCTGTGAGTCTAGATTTTCGAATCCGACACATAACTGATAGTTAATTGTAAAGTTCAGGGCCTCCTAATGACGATGGAACACTCTAATTGCGTCGAGATTCAATACATCGGCCTCCAGCCGACTTGTCTCCAAGTGTCTATTGCTGCCTCGGTCACCTTATGGTCGATCTCCTGTGAGTCTAGATTTTCGAATCCGACGCATAACTGATAGTTAATTGCAAGGTTCAGTGCCTCCTAATGACGATGGAACACTCAAATTGTGACGAGATTCAATACATCGGCCTACAGCCGACTTGTCTCCAAATGTCTGTTGCTGCCTCGGGCACCTTATGTTCGTTCTCCTGTGAGTCTAGATTTTCGAATCCGACGCATAACTGATAGTTAATTGTAACGCTCAGAGCCTCCTAATGAAGATGGAACACTCAAATTGCGTCGAGAGTCAATACATCGTCCTCCAGCCGACTTGTCTACAAGGGTATATTGCTGCCTCGAGCTCCATGTGGCCCGTCTCCTGTGAGTCTAGATTTTCGAATCCGATGCGAAACTGATAGTTAATTGTAACGTTTAAGGCCTCCTAATGACGATGGAACACTCAAACTGCGTCGAGATTCAATACATCGTCCTCCAGCCGACTTGTCTCCAAGGGTCTATTGCTGCCTCGGGCACCTCATGGTCGTTCACCTGTGAGTAGAATTTCGAATCCGACGCATAACTGATGGATAATTGTAACGCTCAGAGCCTCCTAATGAAGTTGGAACACTCAAATTGCGTGGAGATTCAATACATCGTCCTCCAGCCGACTTGTCTCCAAGGGAATACTGCTGCCTCGGTCACCTTATGGTCGAACTCCTGTGAGTATAGATTTTCGAATCCGACGCATAACTGAAAGTTAATTGCAACGTTCAGTGCCTCCTAATGACGATGGAACACTCAAATTGCGTCGAGATTCAATACCTCGGCCTACAGCCGACTTGTCTCCAAATGTCTATTGCTGCCTCGGGCACCTTATGTTCGTTCTCCTGTGAGTCTAGATTTTCGAATCCGACGCATAACTGATAGTTAATTGTATCGCTCAGAGCCTCCTAATGAAGATGGAACACTCAACTTGCGTTATCATTCAATACATCGTCCTCCAGTCGACTTGTCTCCAAGGGGATAATGCTGCCTCGGGCACCATATGGTCCGTCTCCTGTGAGTCTAGATTTTCGTATCCGACGCGAAACTGATAGTTAATTGTTACGTTCAAGGATTCCTAATGACGATGGAACACTCAAATTGCGTCGATATTCAATACATCGACATTCAGCCGATTTGTCTCCAAGGGTCTATTGCTGCCTCGGGCACCTTATTGTCGTTTGCCTGTAAGTCTAGATTTTAGAATCCGACGCGATACTGATAGTTAATTGTAATGTTCAGGGCCTCCTAAAGGCGATGGAACACTCAAATTGCGTCGAGATTCAATACATCGGCCTCCAGCCGACTTGTCTACAAGGGTATATTGATGCCTCGGGCTCCATGTGGCCCGTCTCCTGTGAGTCTAGATTTTCGAATACGATGCGAAACTGATAGTTAATTGTAACGTTCAAGACCTCTTAATGACGATGGAACACTCAAACTGCGTCGAGATTCAATACATCGTCCTAGAGCCGACTTGTCTCCAAGGGTCTATTGCTGCCTCGGGCACCTTATGGTGGTTCACCTGTGAGTCTAGATTTTCGATCCGACGCAAAACAGATAAATAATTGTAACGTTCAGGGCCTCCTAATGACGAAGGAAAATTTAAATTGCGTCGAGATTCACAACATCGTCCTCCAGCCGACTTGTCTCCAAGGGGATATCGCTGCCTCGGGCACCACTTGGTCCGTCTGCGGTGTTTCTACGTTTTCGAATCCGACGCAAAACTGATAGTGAACTGTAACGTTCAGGGCCTCCTAATGACGATGGAACACTCAAATTCCGTCAAGAATCAATACATCGTCCTTCAGCCGATTTGTCTCCAAGGGTCTATTGCTGCCTCGGGGACCTTATGGTCGTTCTCCTGTGAGTCTAGATTTTCTAATTCGACGCAAAAATGATTGTTAATTGTGACGTTCAGGGCCTCCTAATGACGATGCAACACTCAAATTACGTCGAGAGTCAATACATGGTCCTCCAGCCGACTTGCCTCCAAGGGTCAATTGCTGCATCGGGCACCTTATGGTCCTTCTCCTGTGACTCTAGATTTTCGAATCCGACGCGAAACTGATAGTTAATTGTAACGTTCAGGGCCTCCTAATGACGATGGAACACTCAAATATCGTGGAGATTCAATACATCGTCCTCCAGCCGACATGCCTCCAAGGGGATAATGCTGCTTCGGGCACCTTATGGTCGTTCTCCTGTGAGTCTACATTTTTGAATCCGACGCAATACAGATAGTTAATTGTAACGTTCAAGGCCTCCTAGTGACGATGGAACACTCAAATTGCGTCTAGATTCAATAAATCGGCCTCCAGCCGACTTGTCTAAAAGGGTCTATTGCTGCCTCGGGCACTTGTGGTCGTTCTCCTGTGAGTCTAGATTTTCGAATCCGACTCATAACTGATAGTTAATTGTAAAGTTCAGGGCATCCTAATGACGATGGGACACTCAAATTGCGTCGAGATTCAATACATCGTCCTCCAGCCGACTTGTCTCCAAGGGTCTATTGCTGCCTCGGGCACCTTATGGTCGCTCTCCTGTGAGTCTAGATTTTAGAATCCGACGCAAACTGATAGTTAATTGTAATGTTCAGGGCCTCCTAATGACGATGGAACACTCAAATTGCGTCGAGATTCAATACATCGGCCTCCAGCCGACTTGTCTCCAAGGGTCTATTGCTGCCTCGGACACCTTATTGTCGTTCCCTGTAAGTCTAGATTTTTGAATCCGACGCAAACTGATAGTTAATTGTAGTGTTCAGGGCCTCCTAATGACGACGAAACACTCAAATTGCGTCGAGATTCAATACATCGGCCTCCAGCTGACTTGTCTCCAAGGGGATATTGCTGCCTCGGGCACCATATGGTCCGTCTCCAGTCTTCGAAATGGAAGTTAATTGTAACGTTCACCGCCTCCTAATGACGATGGTACACTCAAATTGCGTCGAGATTCAATACATCGTCCCTCCAGCGGACTTGTCTCCAAGGGTCTATTGCTGCCTGGGGCAGCTTATGGTCGTTCTCCTGTGAGTCTAGATTGTCGAATCCGACGCCAAAATGATTGTTAATTATAACGTTCAGGGCCTCCTAATGACGATGGAGCACTCAAAATGCGTCGAGATTCAATACATCGTCCTCCAGCCGACTTGTATCCAAGGGGATATTGCTGTCACGGGCACCTTATGGTCCGTTTCCACTGAGTCTAGATTTTCGAATCCGGCGCGAAACTGGTAGTTAATTGTAACGTTCAGGGCCTCTAAATGACGATGGAGCACTCAAATTGCGTCGCGATCCAATACATCGTCCTCGAGCCGACTTCTCTCCAAGGGTCTATTGTTGCCTGGGGCACCTTATGATCGTTCTCCTAGGAGCCATTAGGAGGCCCTGTACGTTAAAAAATGTAGACACACAGTAGACGGACTATATGATCGCCCGAGGCAGCAATATCCCCTTGGAGACAAGTCGGATGGAGGACGGTGTATTGAATCCTGATGCAATTTTAGTGTTCCATCGTCATTAGGATGCTCTGAACGTCACAACTGGCAGGCCGTTTTGCGTCGGATACGAATATCTGGACTAACAGGAGAACGACCATAAAGTGAGCGAGGTAGCAATAGACCCATGGAGACAACTCGGGTGGAGGATGATGTATTGAATCTTGATGCAATTTGAGTATTCCATCGTCATTAGGAGGCTCTGAACGTTCCAATTGGAAGTCCGTTTTGCGTCGGATTCGAATATCTGGACTCACAGGAGACGGACCATATGGTGCACGAGGCAGCAATATCCCCTCGGAGACAAATCGGCTGGAGGACGATGTACTGAATCCGATGGAATTTGAGTGTTCCAACGTCATTAGGAGGCCCTGAACGTTACAATTAACTATGTTTTGCGTCGAATTCGAAATTCTAGACTCACAGGAGAACGACCATAAGGTGCCTGAGGCAGCAATAGACCCTTGAAGACAAAACGGCTGGAGGACGGTATATTGAACCCTGATGCAATATCAGTGTTCCATCGTCATTAGGAGGCTCTGAACATTACAACTGGCAATCTGTTTTGCGTCGGATTCGAATAACTGGACTCACAGGAGAATGACCATAAGGTAACCGAGGCAGCAATAGACCCATGGACTCAAGTCGCCTGGAGGACGATGGATTGGATCTCGACGCTACTTGAGTGTTACAATTAACTATCAGTTTTGCGTCGGATTCAAAATTCTGGACTAACAAGAGTCGGACCATATGGTGACCGAGGCAGCAATTGACCTTTGGAGACAAGTCGGCTTGTGGACTATGTATTAAATCTCGACGCAATTTGAATGTTCCATCGTCATTGGGAGGTACTGAACGTTACAATTAACTATTAGTTTAGCGTCGGATTCGAAAATCTAGACTCACAGAAGAACGACGATAAGGTGCCCGAATCAGCAATATCCCATTGGAGACAAGTCGGCTGGAGGACGATGTATTGATTCTCGACCCAATTTGAGTGTTCCATCGTCTTTAGGAGGCCTTGATCGTTCCAATTGACTATCATTCTTGCGTCGGATTCGAAAATCTAGACTCACGGGAGACGGACCATATGGTGACCGAGGCAGCGATATCCCCTTGGAGACAAGTCGGCTGTAGGACGATGTATTGAATCCTGATGCAATTTGATTGTTCCATCGTCATTAGGATTCCTGAACGTCACAACTGGCAGTCTGTTTTGCGTCGTCTTCGAATATCTGGACTCATAGGAGAGCAACCATAAGGTGAGCGAGGTAGCAATAGACCCATGGAGACAAGTCGGCAGGAGGACGATGTATTGAATCTTGATGCAATTTGAGTGTTCCATCGTCATTCGGAGGCCCTGAACGTTACAATTAACTGTCAGTTTTGCGTCGGATTCGATAATCTAGACTCACAGGAGACGGACCATATGGTGCCCGAGACTGCAATATCACCTTGGAGACAAGTCGGCTGGAGGTCGATGTATTGAATCTTGACGCAATTTGAGTGTTCCATCGCGATTAGGAGGCTCTGAACGTTCCAATTGGCAGTCCGTTTAGCGTCGGATTCGAATATCGACTCACAGGAGAACGACCATAAGGTAACCGAGGCAACAATAGACCCTTGGAGACAAGTCGCCTGGAGGACGATGTATTGAATCTCGACGCAATTTGAGTGTTCCATCGTCATTAGGAGGCCCTGAACGTTACAATTAACTATCAGTTTCGCGTCGGATTCGAAAACCTTGACTCACAGGAGACGGACCATATGGAGCCCGAGGCAGCAATATCCCCTTGGAGACAAGTCGCCTGGAGGACGATGTATTGAATCTCGACGCAATTTGAGTGTTCCATTGTCATTAGGAGGCCCTGAACGTTACAATTAACTAACAGTTTTGAAACGGATTCGAAAATCTAGACTCACAGAAGAACGACGATACGGTGCCCGAGGCAGCAATATCCCCTTGGGGACAAGTCGGCTGGAGGACGATGTATTGAATCTCGACGCAATTTGAGTGTTCTATCGTCATTAGGACGCACTGAACGTTACAATTAACTATCAGTTATGCGTCGGAACAGAAAATCTAGACTCACAGGAGAAAGACCACAAGATTCCCGAGGCAGCAATAGACCCTTGGAGACAAGTCGGCTGGTGGGCGATGTATTGAATTGCGAGGCAATTTGAGTGTTCCTTTATCATTAGGAGGCCCTGAACGTTACAATTAGCCATCAGTTTTGC
This sequence comes from Schistocerca americana, assembly GCF_021461395.2. Classification (NCBI taxonomy): domain Eukaryota; kingdom Metazoa; phylum Arthropoda; class Insecta; order Orthoptera; family Acrididae; genus Schistocerca; species Schistocerca americana. The sequence goes on from NW_025726697.1 coordinate 249,636, forward strand.
GTCGGATACGAAAATCTAGACTCACAGGAGACGGACCATAAGGTGCCCGAGACAGCAATATCCCCTTTTAGACAAGTCGGCTGGAGGACTAGGTATTGCATCTCGACGCAATTTGAGTAATCCATCGTCATTAGGAGGCGCTGAATGTTACAATTAACTATCAGTTTCGCGTCGGATTGGAAAATGTAGACTCACAGGAGAAATACCATAAGGTACCTGAGGCAGCAGTAGACCCTTGGAGACATGTCGACTGAAGGACGATGTAATGAATCTCGACGCAATTTCAGTAATCCATCGTCATTAGGAGGCGCTGAATGTTACAATTAACTATCAGTTTCGCGTCGGATTCGAAAATCTGGACTTACAGGAGTCGGACCATATGGTGACCGAGGGAGCATTAGACCCTTGGAGACAAGTCGGCTGAAGGACTATGTATTGAATCTCGACGCAATTTGAGTGTTCCATTGTCATTAGGAGGCCCTGAATGTTACAATTAACTATCAGTTTCGCGTCGGATTCGAAGATCTGGACTTACAGGAGTCGGACCATATGGTGACCGAGGGGGCATTAGACCCTTGGAGACAAGTCGGCTGAAGGACTGTGTATTGAATCTCGACGCAATTTGAGTGTTCCATTGTCATTAGGAGGCCCTGAATGTTACAATTAACTATCAGTTTCGCGTCGAATTCGAAAATCTAGACTCACAGGAGACGGACCATATGGTGCCCCAGGCAGCAGTATCCCTTGGAGACTAGTCGGCTGGTGGACGATGTATTGAATCCTGATCCAATTTGAGTGTTCCATCGTCATTAGGAGGCTCTGAACGTCACAAATGGAGGTCCGTTTTGCGTCGGATTTGAATATCTGGACTCACAGGAGAACGACCATAAGGTGAGCGAGGTAGCAATAGACCCATGAAGAAAAGTCGGCTGGAGGACGATGTATTGAATCTTGATGCAATTTGAGTGTTCCATCGTCATTAGGAGGCTCTGAACGTTCCAATTGGAACTCCGTTTTGCGTCGGATTCGAATATCTGAACTCACAGGAGAACGAACCTAAGGTTAGCCAGGTAGCAATAGACCCATGGAGACAAGTCGGCTGGAGGACGATGTATTGTATTGCGACGCAATTTGAGTGTTATATCGTCATTAGGAGGCCCTGAACGTTACAATTAACTAACAGTTTCGCGTCGGATTCGATCATATGGACTCACATTAGAACGACCATAAAGTAACCGAGCCAGCAATATCCCCTTGGAGAGAAGTCGGCTGGAGGTCGATGTATTGAATACTGATGCAATTTGAGTGTTCCATCGTCATTAGGAGGCTTTGAACGTTACAATTGGCAGTCCGTTTTGCGTCGGATTCGAATATCTGGACTCACAGGCGAACGACCATATGGTGAGCGAGGTAGCAATAGACCCGTGGAGACAAGTCTGCTGGAGGACGATGTATTGAATCTTGATGCAATTAGAGTGTTCCTTCGTCATTAGGAGGCTCTGAACGTTACAATTGGCAGTCCGTTTTGCGTCGGATTCGAATATCTGGACTCACAGGAGAACGACCATAAGGTGCCCGAGGCAGCAATAGACCCTTGGAGACAAGTCGCCTGGAGGACGATGTATTGAATCTCGACGCAATTTGAGTATTCCAATGTCATCAGGATGCCCTGAACGTTACAATTAACTATCAGATTTACGTCGGATTCGAAAATCTAGACTCACATTAGACGGACCACATGGTGCCCGAAGCACCAATATCCTGTTGGAGACAAGTCGGCTGGAGGACGACGTATTGAATCTCGACGCAATTTGAGTGTCCCATCTTCATTAGGAGGCTCTGAACGTTACAATTCCATTCCGTTTTGCGTCGGATTCGAATATGTGGACTCACAGGAGAACGATCATAAAGTGTCCGAGGTAGCAGTAGACCCATGGAGACAAGTCGGCTTGAGGACGATGTATTGAATCTCGACGCAATTTGAGTGTTCCATCGTCATTAGGAGGGCCTGAACGTTACAATTAACTATCAGTTATGTTTCGGAATCGAAGATGTAGACTCACAGGAGAACGACCATAATGTGCCCGAACCAGCAATGTACCCCTGGAGACAAGTCGGCTGAAGGACGATGTATTGAATCTAGACGAAATTTCAGTCATTAGGAGACCCTGAATATTACAATTAACTATCAGTTTTGCGTCGGATTCGAAATACTAGACTCACAGGAGACGGACTAAATGGTGCCCGAGGTAGCAATATCCCCTAGGAGACAAGTCGGCTGGAGGGCATTGTATTGAATCTCGACGCAATTTGGGTGTTCCATCGTCATTAGGAGGCCCTGAACGTTGCAATTAACTATCAGATTTGCGTCGGATTCGTAAATCTAGACTCACAGGAGACGGATCACATGGTGCCTGAGGCAGCAATATCCTGTTGGAGTCAAGTCAGCTGGAGGACGATGTATTGAGTCCTGATGCAATTTGAGTAATCCATCGTCACTAGGAGGCGCTGAATGTTACAATTAAATATCAGTTTTTCGTCGGATTCGAAATTCTAGACTCACAGGAGTCAGACCATATGGTGCCCCAGTCAGCAATAGACCCTTGCTGACAAGTCGGCTGGAGGACGATGTATTGAATCTCGACGCAATTTGAGTGTTCCTTCGTCATTAGGAGGCCCTGAACGTTACAATTAACTATCATTTTTGCGTCGGATTCGAAAATCTAGACTCACAGGAGATGTAACACATGGTGCCCGAGGCAACAATAGACCCTTGGAGACAAGTCGGCTGGTGGACGATGTATTGAATCTCGACGCAATTTGAGTGATCCATCGTCATCAGGAGGCCCTGAACGTTACAATTAACTATCATATTTGCGTCGGATTCGAAAATCTATATTCACAGGAGGCGTACCACATGGTGCCCGAGGCAGCAATATCCTGTTGGAGACAAGTCGGCTGGAGGGCGATGTGTTGAATCTCGACGCAATGTGAGTGTTCCATCATCATTAGGAGGCTCTGAACGTTACAATTAGCAGTCCGTCTTGCGTCGGATTCGAATATCTGGACTCACAGGAGAACGATCATAAAGTGACCGAAGTAGCAGTAGACCCATGGGGACAAGTCGGCTGGAGGACGATGTATTGAATCTCGACGCAATTTGAGTGTTCCATCGTCTTTAGGAGGGCCTGAACGTTACAATTAACTATCAGTTATATGTCGGAGTCGAAAATGTAGACTCACAGGAGAACGACCATAAGGTGCCCGAACCAGCAATGGACCCCTGGAGACAAGTCGGTTGAAGGACGATGTATTGAATCTCGACGCAATTTGAGTGTTCCATCGTCATTAGGAGGCCATGAACGTAACAATTTACTATCAGTTTCGCGTCGGAATCGTAAATCTAGACTCACACTAGACGGACCATATGGTGCCCTTGGAGACAAGTCGGCTGGAGGACGATGTATCGAATCTCAACGCAATTTGTGTGTTCCTTCGTCATTAGGAGGCCCTGAACGTTACAATTAACTATCATTTTTGCGTCGGATTCGAAAATCTAGACTCACAGGAGACGGACCACATGGTGCCCGAGGCAGCAATATCCTGTTGGAGACAAGTCGGCTGGAGGAAGATGTATTGAATCTCGATGCAATTTGAGTGTTCCATCGTCTTCAGGAGGCTCTCAATGTTACAATTGGCTGTCCATTTTGCGTCGGATTCGAATATCTGGACTCTCAGGAGAACGACCATAAGGTGCCCGAGGCAGCAATGGACCCTCTGAGACAAGTTGGCTGGAGGACGATGTATTGAATCTCGACGCAATTTGAGTGATCCATCGTTATTAGGATGCCATGAACGTAACAATTTACTATCAGTTTCGCGTCGGAATCGAAAATCTAGACTCACACTAGACGGACCATATGGTGCCCTTGGAGACAAGTCGGCCTGCGGACGACGTATTGAATCTCGACGCAATTTGAATGTTCTTTCGTCAATAGGAGGCCCTGAACGTTACAATTAGCTATCAGTTTTGCGTCGGATTCAAAAAGCTAGCCTCACAGGAGACGAACCATTTGGTGCCCTAGGCAGCAATATCCCCTTGGAGACAAGTCGGCTGGAGGACGATGTATTGAATACTGATGCAATTTGAGTGTTCCATCGTCATTAGGAGGCTTCGAACGTTACAATTTGCAGTTCGTTTTGCGTCAGATTCGAATATTTGGACTCACAGGCGATCGACCATATGGTGAACGAGGTAGCAGTAGACCCATGGAGACAAGTGTGCTGGAGGCCGATGTATTGAATCTTCATGCAATTTGAGTGTTCCTTCGTCATTAGGAGTCCCTGAACGTTACAATTGGCAGTCCGTTTTGCGTCGGACTCGAATATCTGGACTCACAGGAGAACGACCATAAGGTGCCCGAGGCAGCAATAGACCCTTGGAGACAAGTCGCCTGAAGGACGATGTATTGAATCTCGACGCAATTTGAATGTTCCATCGTCATTAGGAGGCCCTGAACGTTACAATTAACTATCACTTTCGGGTCGGATTCGAAAATCAAAACTTACAGGAGAAGGACCGTATGGTGCCCGAGGCAGGAATATCCCCTTGGAGAGAAGTCGGCTAGATGACGATGTATTGAATCTCGACGCAATTTGAGTGTTCCTTCGTCATTAGGAGGCCCTGAACTATCATTTTTGCGTCGGATTCGAAAACGTAGACTCACATGAGGCGCACCACGTGATGCCCCGAGGCAGCAAAATCCCGTTGGAGACAAGTCGGCTGTAGGACGATGGATTGAATCTCGATGCAATTTGAGTGTTCCATCGTCATTAGGAGTCTCTGAACGTTACAATTGGCAGTCCGTTTTGCGTCGGATTTGAATATCTGGACTCACAGGTGAACGAGCATAAGGTGAGCGAGGTAGCAATAGACCTTTGGAGACAAGTCGGCTGGAGGACGATGTATTAAATCTCGACGCAATTTGAGTATTCCATCGTCATCACGAGACCCTGAACGTTACAATTAACTATCAGGTTTGCGTCGGATTCGAAAATCTAGACTCACAGGAGACGGACCACATGGTGCCCGAGGCAACAATATCCTGTTGGAGACAAATCGGCTGGAGGACGATGTATTGAATCTCGACGCAATTTGAGTATTCCGTCGTCATCACGAGACCCTGAACGTTACAATTAACTATCAGGTTTGCGTCGGATTCGAAAATCTAGACTCACAGGAGACGGACCACATGGTGCCCGAGGCAACAATATCCTGTTGGAGACAAATCGGCTGGAGGACGATGTATTGAATCTCGACGCAAATTGAGTGTTCCATCGTCATTAGGAGGCCATGAACGTAACAATTAACTGTCAGTTTCGCGTCGGATTCGAAAATCTAGACTCACATGAGACGGACCATATGGTGCCCAAGGCAGGAATATCCCCTTGGAGACAAGTCGGCTGGAGGACGATGTATTGAATACTGATGCAATATGAGCGTTCCATCGTCATTAGGGGTCTCTTAACGTTACAATTGGCAGTCCGTTTTGCGTCGGATTCGAATATCTGGACTCACAGAATATCGACCATAAGGTGAGCGAGGTAGCAATTTCCCCTTGGAGACAAGTCGCCTGGAAGACGACGTATTGAATCTGGACGCAATTTGAGTGCTGTATCGTCATTAGGAGGCCCTCAACGTTACAAAGAACGACCATAAGGTACCCGAGGCAGCAATAGTCCCTTGGAGACAAGTCGGCTGGTGGACGATGTATTGAATCTCGACGCAATTTGAGTGATCCTTCGTCATTTGGGGGCCATGAACGTTACAATTAACCATCAGTATTGCGTCAGATTCGAAAATCTATACTCACGGAAGAACGACGATAAGGTGATCGAGGCAGCAATATCCCCTTGGAGACAAGGCGGCTGGAGGACGATGAATTGAATCTCGACGCAATTTGAGTGTTCTATCGTCATTAGGAATCGCTGAACGTTACAATTAACTATAAGTTGAGCGTCGGATCCGAAAATCTAGACTCACAGGAAAACGACCATAAGGTCCCTGTGGCAGCAATAGACCCTTGGTGACAAGTCGGCTGGAGGAGGATGTATTGAATCTCGACGCAATTTGAGTGATCCATCGTCATTAGGGGGCCATGAACGTTACAATTAACCATCAGTTTTGCGTCGGATTCGAAAATCTAAACTCACAGAAGAACGACGATGAGGTGCCCGAGACAGCAATATCCCCTTGGAGACAAGTCGGCTGGAGGACGATGTATTGAATCTCGACGCTATTTGAGTGTTCCATCGTCATTAGGAGGCCATGAACGTTACAATTAACTGTCAGTTATGCGTCGGATCCGAAAATCTAGATTCACAGGAGAACGATCATAAGGTGCCCGAGGTAGCAATAGACCCTTGGAGACAAGTCGGCTGGAGGAGGATGTATTGAATCTCGACGCAATTTGAGTGTTCCTTCGTCATTAGGAGGCCCTGAACGTTACAATTAACTATCATATTTGAGTCGGATTCGAAAATCTGGACTCACATGAGACGGACCACATGGTGCCCCGTGGGAGCAATACCCCGTTGGAGACAAGTCGGCTGGAGGGCGATGCATTGAATCTCGATGCAATTTGAGTGTTCCATTGTCATAAGGAGTCTCTGAACGTTACAATTGGCAGTCCGTTTTGCGTCGGATTTGAATATCTGGACTCACAGGTGAACGAGCATAAGGTGAGCGAGGTAGCAATAGACCCATGCAGACAAGTCGGCTGGAGGACGATGTATAGAATCTCGACGCAATTTGAGTGATCCATCGTCATTAGGGGGCCATGAACGTTGCAATTAACCATCAGTTTTGCGTCGGATACGAAAATCTGGACTCACAGTAGAACGACCATAAGGTGCCCTAGGCATCAATAGACCTTTGGAGACAAGTCGGCTGGAGGCCGCTGTATTGAATCTCGACGCAATTTGAGTGTTCCATCGTCATAAGGAGGCCCTGAACGTTACAATTAACTACCAGTTTTGCGTCGGATTCAATAATCTAGACCCACAGGAGAACGACCATAAGGTGCCCGAGGCAGCAATTTCCCCTTGGAGACAAGTCGCCTGGAGGACGACGTATTGAATCTCGACACAATTTGAGAGTTCTATCGTCATTAGGAGGCCCTGAACGTTACAAAGAACGACCATAAGGTGCCCAAAGCAGCAATAGACCCTTGAAGACATGTAGGCTGAAGGTCGATGTATTGAATCTCGACGCAATTTGAGTAATCCATCGTCATTAGTAGGCGCTGAATGTTAAAATTAACTATCAGTTTCGTGTCGGTTTCGAAAATCTCGACTCACAGAAGAACGACGATAAGGTGCCCGAGGTAGCAATAGACCCTTGGAGACTAGTCGGCTGGAGGACGATGTATTGAGTGTTCCTTCGTCATTAGGAGGCCCTGAACGTCACAATTAACTACCATTTTTGCGACGGTTTCGAAAATCTAGACTCACATGAGACGGACCACATGGTGCCCCGAGGCAGCAATATCCCGTTGGAGACAAGTCGGCTGGAGGACGATGGATTGAATCTCGATGCAATTTGAGTGTTCCATCGTCATTAGGAGTATATGAACGTTACAATTGGCAGTCCGTTTTGCGACGGATTTGAATATCTGGACTCACAGGTGAACGAGCATAAGGTGAGCGAGGTAGCAATAGACCCATGCAGACAAGTCGGCTGGAGGACGATGTATTGAATCTCGACGCAATTTGAGTGTTCCATCGTCATTAGGGGGTCCTGAACGTTACAATTAACTATCACTTTTGCGTCGGACTGGAAAATCTAGACTCTCAGGAGAAGGGCCACATGGTGCCCGAGGCAGCGATATCCCGTTGGAGGCAAGTCGGCTGGAGGACGATGTATTGTATCTCGACGCAATTTGAGTAATCCATCGTCATTAGGAGGCGCTGAATGTTACAGTTACCTATCAGTTTCGCGTCGGATTCGAAAATCACAGGAGAAGGACCGTATGGTGACCGAGGCAGTAATATCCCCTTGGAGAGAAGTCGGCTAGTGGACGATGTATTGAATCTCGACGCAATTTGAGTGTTCCATCGTCATTAGGACGCCATGAACGTTACAATTAACAATCAGTTTTGCGTCGGATTCGAAAATCTAGACTCACACGAGGCGGACCATAAGATGCCCGACGCATTAATATCTCCTTGTAGACAAGTCGGCTGGCGGACGATGTATTGAATCTCGACGCAATTTGCGTGTTCTATCGTCACTAGGAGGCGCTGAACGTTACAGTTAACTATCAGTTATGCGTCGCATCTGAAAATCTAGACTCACAGGAGAACGACCATAAGGTGCCCGAGGCTGCAATAGACCGTTGGAGGGAAGACGGCTGGAGGACGATGTAATGAATCTCGACGCAATTTGAGTGTTCCTTCGTCATTAGGAGGCCCTGAACGTTACAATTAACTATCACTTTTGCGTCGGACTGGAAAATCTAGACTCTCAGGAGAAGGACCACATGGTGCCCGAGGCAGCGATATCCCGTTGGAGGCAAGTCGGCTGGAGGACGATGTATTGTATCTCGACGCAATTTGAGTGTTCCATCATCGTTAGGAGGCCCTGAACGTTACAATTAACTAACAGTTTTGCGTCGGATTCGGTAATCTAGACTCACAGGAGAACGACCATAACGTGCCCGAGGCAGCAATAGACCCTTGGAGACATAAAGGCTGGAGGACGATGTATTGAATCTTGACGTAATTTGAGTGTTCCATCGTCATTAGGAGGCCCGAACGTTACAATTAACTATCAGTTTCGCGTCGGATTCGAAAATCTAGACTCGCAAGAGATAGACCATATGGTGCCCGAGGCAGCAATATCCCCTTAGAGACAAGTCGGCTGGAGGTCGACGTATTGAATCTCGACGTAATTTGAGTGTTCTATCGTCATTAGGAGGCGCTGAACGTTACAATTAACTATCAGTAATGCGTCAGATCCGAAAATCTAGACTCAAAGGAGAACGACCGCAAGGTACCCGAGGCAGCAATAGACCCAAGGAGACAAGTCGCCTGGAGGACGATGTATTGAATCTCGACGCTATTTGAGTGTTCCATCGTCTTTAGGAGGCCATGAACGTTACAATTAAGTATCATTTTTGCGTCGCATTCGAAAACCTAGACTCACAGGAGACAGACCACATGGTGCCCGAGGCAGCAATATCCCGTTGGACACAAGTCGGCGGGAGGACGATGTATTGAATCTCGACGCAATTTGAGTGATCCATCGTCATTTGGGGGCCATGAACGTTACAATTAACCATCAGTTTTGCGTCGGATTCGAAAATCTAGACTTACAGAAGAACGACGATAAGGTGCCCGAGGCAGCAATATCCCCTTGGAGACAAGTCGGCTGGAGGACGATGTATTGAATCTCGACGCAATTCGAGTGTTCCATCGTCATTAGGAGGCCCTGACCATTACAATTAACAATCACTTTTGCGTCGGATTCGAAATTCTAGAGTCACAGGAGAAGGACCATATGGTGCTTGAGGCAGCAATAGACCCTTGGATTCATGCGGCTGAAGGACGATGTATTGAATCTCAACGCAATTTCAGTGTTCCATTGTCATTAGGAGGCCCTGAACGTTACAATTACCATTCCGTTTTGCGTCGGATTCGAATATGTGGACTCACAGGAGAACGATCATAAAGTGACCGAGGTAGCAGTAGACCCATGGAGTCAAGTCGGCTGGAGGACGATGTATTGAATCTCGACGCAATTTGAGTGTTCCATCGTCATTAAGAGGGCCTGAACGTTACAATTAACTATCAGTTATGTGTCGGAATTGAAAATGTAGACTCACAGGAGAACGACCATAAGGTGCCCGAACCAGCAATGGACCCCTGGAGACAAGTCGGCTGAAGGACGATGTATTAAATCTAGACGCAATTTCAGTCATTAGGAGACCCTGAATATTACAATTGACTTTCAGTTTTGCGTCGGACTCGAAATTCTAGACTCACAGGAGACGGACTAAATTGTGCCCGAGATAGCAATATCCCCTAGGAGACAAGTCTCCTGGAGGACGATGTACTGAATCTCGACGCAATTTGAGTGTTCCTTCGTCATTAGGAGGCCCTGAACGTTACAATTAACTATCATTTTTGCGTCGGATTCGAAAATCTATACTCACATCAGACGGACCACATGGTGCCCCGAGGCAGCAATATCACGTTGGAGACAAGTCGGCTGGAGGACGATGGATTGAATCTCGATGCAATTTGAGTGTTCCATCGTCATTAGGAGTCTCTGAACGTTACAATTGGCAGTCCGTTTTGCGTCGGATTTGAATATCTGGACTCACAGGTGAACGAGCATAAGGTGAGCGAGGTAGCAATAGATCCATGCAGACAAGTCGGCTGGAGGGCGATGTATTGAATCTTGATGGAATTTGAGTGTTCCATCGTCATTAGGAGGGCCTGAACGTTACAATTAACTATCAGTTATGTGTCGGAATCGAAAATGTAGACTCACAGGAGAACGACCATAAGGTGCCCGAACCAGCAATGGACCCCTGGAGACAAGTCGGCTGAAGGACGATGTATTGAATCTAGACGCAAATTCGGTCATTAGGAGACCCTGAATATTACAATTAACTATTAGTTTTGCGTCGGATTCGAAATTCTAGACTCACAGAAGACGGACTAATTTGTGCCCGAGACAGCAATATCCCCTAGGAGACAAGTCGGCTGTAGGACGTTGTATTGAATCTCGACGCAATTTGAGTGATCCTACTTCATTAGGGGGCCATTAACGTTACAATTAACCATCAGTTTTGCTTCGGATTCGAAAATCTAGACTCACAGAAGAACGACGATAAGGTGCCCGAGACAGCAATATCCCCTTGGAGACAAGTCGGCTGGAGGACGATGTATTGAATCTCGACGCTATTTTAGTGTTCCATCGTCATTAGGTGGCAATGAACGTTACAATTAACTATCAGTTATGCGTCGGATCCGAAAATCTAGATTCACAGGAGAACGACCATAAGGTGCCCGATTTAGCAATAGACCCTTGGAGACAAGTCGGCTGGAGGACGATGTATTGAATCTCGACGCAATTTGAGTGTTCCTTCGTCATTAGGAGGCCCTGAACGTTACAATTAACTATCATTTTTGCGTCGGATTCGAAAATCTATACTCACATCAGACGGACCACATGGTGCCCCGAGGCAGCAATATCACGTTGGAGACAAGTCGGCTAGAGGACGATGGATTGAATCTCGATGCAATTTGAGTGTTCCATCGTCATTAGGAGTCTCTGAACGTTACAATTGGCAGTCCGTTTTGCGTCGGATTTGAATATCTGGACTCACAGGTGAACGAGCATAAGGTGAGCGAGGTAGCAATAGATCCATGCAGACAAGTCGACTGGAGGGCGATGTATTGAATCTTGATGGAATTTGACTGTTCCATCGTCATTAGGAGGGCCTGAACGTTACAATTAACTATCAGTTATGTGTCGGAATCGAAAATGTAGACTCACAGGAGAACGACCATAAGGTGCCCGAACCAGCAATGGACCCCTGGAGACAAGTCGGCTGAAGGACGATGTATTGAATCTAGACGCAAATTCGGTCATTAGGAGACCCTGAATATTACAATTAACTATTAGTTTTGCGTCGGATTCGAAATTCTAGACTCACAGAAGACGGACTAATTTGTGCCCGAGACAGCAATATCCCCTAGGAGACAAGTCGGCTGTAGGACGTTGTATTGAATCTCGACGCAATTTGGGTGTTCCATCATCATCAGGAGGCCCTGAACGTTACAATTAACTATCAGATTTGCGTCGGATTCGAAAATCTAGACTCACAGGAGACGGAACACATGGTGCCCGAGGCAGCAATATCCTGTTGGAGACAAGTCGGCTGGAGGACGATGTATTGAATCTCGACGCAATTTGAGTGTTCCATCTTCAGTAGGAGGCCCTGAACGTTACAATTAGCAGTCCGTTTTGCGTCGGATTCGATTATCTGGACTCACAGGAGAACGATCATAAAGTGACCGAAGTAGCAGTAGACCCATGGAGACACGTTGGTTGGAGGACGATGTATTGTTACTTGATGCAATTTGAGTTATACATCGTCATTAGGAGGCCCTGACCGTTACAATTAACTATCAGTTATGCGTCAGATTCGAAAATTTAGACCCACAGGAGATCGACCATAAGGTGCCCGAGGCAGCAATTTCCCCTTGGAGACAAGTCGCGTGGGAGACGACGTGTTGAATCTCGACACAATTTGAGTGTTCTATCGTCATTAGGAGGCCCTGAACGTTACAAAGAACGACCATAAGGTGCCCGAAGCTGCAATAGACCCTTGGAGACAAGTCGGCTGGAGGACGATGTATTAAATCTCGACGCAATTTGAATGTCCCTTCGTCATTAGGAGGCCCTGAACGTTACAATTAACTATCAGTTATGCGTCGGATTCGAAAAACTAGACTCACAGGAGAACGACTATGAGGTCCCCAGGCATCAATAGACCCTTGGAGACAAGTCGGCTGGAGGCCGCTCTATTGATTCTCGACGCAATTTGAGTGTTCCGTCGTCATTAGGAGGCCCTGAACGTTACAAGTAACTATCAGTTTTGCGTCGGATTCGAAAACCTAGACTCACGGGAGACAGACCATATGGTACCAGAGGCAGCAATTTCCCCTTGGAGACAAGTCGGCTGAAGGACGATGTATTGAATCTCGACGCAATTTCAGTGTTCCATTGTCATTAAGGGGCCCTGAACGTTACAATTACCATTCCGTTTTGCGTCGGATTCGAATATGTGGACTCACAGGAGAACGATCATAAAGTGACCGAGGTAGCAGTAGACCCATGGAGTCAAGTCGGCTGGAGGACGATGTATTGAATCTCGACGCAATTTGAGTGTTCCATCGTCTGTAGGAGGGCCTGAACGTTACAATTAACTATCAGTTATGTGTCGGAATCGAAAATGTAGACTCACAGGAGAACGACCATAAGGTGCCCGAACCAGCAATGGACCCCTGGAGACAAGTCGGCTGAAGGATTCGAATATGTGGACTCACAGGAGAACGATCATAAAGTGACCGAGGTAGCAGTAGACCCATGGAGTCAAGTCGGCTGGAGGACGATGTATTGAATCTCGACGCAATTTGAGTGTTCCATCGTCTGTAGGATGTATTAAATCTAGACGCAATTTCAGTCATTAGGAGATCCTGAATATTACAATTGACCATCAGTTTTGCGTCGGACTCGAAATTCTAGACTCACAGCAGACGGACTAAATTGTGCCCGAGATAGCAATATCCCCTAGGAGACAAGTCTCCTGGAGGACGATGTATTGAATCTCGACGCAATTTGGGTGTTCCATCGTCATCAGGAGGCCCTCAACGTTACAATTAACTATCAGATTTGCGTCGGATTCGAAAGTTTAGACTCACAGGAGACGTACCACATGGTGCACGAGGCAGCAATATCCTGTTGGAGACAAGTCGGCTGGAGGACGATGTATTGAATCTCGACGCAATTTGAGTGTTCCATCTTCATTAGGAGGCTCTGAACGTTAGAATTAGCAGTCCGTTTTGCGTCGGATTCGAATATCTGGACTCACAGGAGAACGATCATAAAGTGACCGAAGTAGCAGTAGACCCATGGAGACAAGTTGGCTTGAGGAAGATGTATTGTTACTTGATGCAATTTGAGTCATACATCGTCATTAGGAGGCCCTGACCGTTACAAATAACTATCAGTTTTGCGCCGGATTCGATAATCTAGACTCACAGGAGAACGACCATAAGGTGCCCGACGCAGCAATTTACCCTTGGAGACAAGTCACCTGGAGGACGACGTATTGAATCTGGACGCAATTTGAGTGCTCTATCGTCATTAGGAGGCCCTCAACGTTACAAAGAACGACCATAAGGTGCCCGAGGCAGCAATAGTCCCTTGGAGACAAGTCGGCTGGAGGACGATGTATTGAATCTCGACGCAATTTGAGTGATCCATCGTCATTTGGGGGCCATGAACGTTACAATTAACCATCAGTTTTGCGTCGGATTCGAAAATCTAGACTTACAGAAGAACGACGATAAGGTGTCCGAGGCAGCAATATCCCCTTGGAGACAAGTCGGCTGGAAGACGATGTATTGAATCTCGACGCAATTTGAGTGTTCTATCGTCATTAGGAGGGCCTGAACGTTACAATTAACTATCAGCTATGTGTCGGAATCGAAAATCTAGACTCACAGGAGAAGGACCATATGGTGCCCGAGGTAGCAATAACACCTTGGAGACAAGTCGGCTGGTGGACGATGTATTGAATCTCGACGCAATTTGAGTGATCCTACTTCATTAGGGGGCCATGAACGTTACAATTAACCATCGGTTTTGCGTCGGATTCGAAAATCTAGACTCACAGAAGAACGACGATAAGGTGCCCGAGGCAGCAATATCCCCTTGGAGACAAGTCGGCTTGAGGACGATGTATTGAATCTCGACGCAATTTGAGTGTTCTATCGTCATTAGGAGGGCCTGAACAATACAATTAACTATCTGTTATGTGTCGGAATCGTAAATGTAGACTCACAGGAGAACGACCATAAGGTGCCCGAACCAGCAATGGACACCTGGAGACAAGTCGCCTGAAGGACGATGTATTGAAGCAAGACGCAATTTCAGTCATTAGGAGACCCTGAATATTACAATTAACTATCAGTTTTGCGTCGGATTCGAAATTCTAGACTCACAGGAGACGGACTAAATTGTGCCCGAGATAGCAAAATCCCCTAAAAGACAAGTCGGCTGGTGGACGATGTATTGAATCTCGAAGCAATTTGAGTGTTCTATCGTCATTAAGAGGCGCTGAACGTTACAATTAACTATAAGTTTTGCGTCGGATCCGAAAATCTAGACTCACAGGAAAACGACCATAAGGTCCCCGAGGCAGCAATAGACCCTTGGTGACAAGTCGGCTGGAGGACGATGTATTCAATCTCGACGCTATTTTAGTGTTCCATCGTCAATTGGAGGCTCTGAACGTCACAATTAACTATCAGTTTTGCGTCGGATTCGATAATCTAGACCCACAGGAGAACGACCATAAGGTGCCCGAGGCAGCAATTTCCCCTTGGAGACAATTTGCCTGGAGGACGACGTATTGAATCTCGACAAAATTTGAGTGTTCTATCGTCATTAGGAGGCCCTGAACGTTACAAAGAACGACCATAAGGTGCCCGAGGCAGCAATAGACCCTTGGAGACAAGTCGCCTCGTGGACGATGTATTGAATCTCAACGCAATTTGAGTGATCCATCGTCATTAGGGGGCCATGAACGTTACAATTAACCATCAGTTTTGCGTCGGATTCGAAAATCTAGACTCACAGAAGAACGACGATAAGGTGCCCGAGGCAGCAATATCCCCTTGGAGACAAGTCGGCTGGGGGACGATGTATTGAATCTCGACGCAATTTGAGTGTTGCTTCGTCATTAGGAGGCCCTGAACGTTACAATTAACTATCATTTTTGCGTCGGATTCAAAAATCTAGACTCACAGGAGAAGGTCCATATGGTGCCCGAGGTAGCAATAACACCTTGGAGGCAAGTCGGCTGGTGGACGATGTATTGAATCTCGACGCAATGTGAGTGATCCATCGTCATTAGGGTTCCATTAACGTTACAATTAACCATCAGTTTTGCGTCGGATTCGAAAATCTAGACTCACAGAAGAACGACGATAAGGTGCGCGAGACAGCAATATTCCCTTGGAGACAAGTCGGCTGGAGGACGATGTATTGAATATCGACGCTATTTTAGTGTTCCATCGTCATTAGAAGGCCATAAACGTTACAATTAACTATCAGTTATGCGTCGGATCCGAAAATCTAGATTCACAGGAGAACGACCATAAGGTGCCCGAGGCAGCAATAGACCCTTGGAGACAAGTCGGCTGGAGGACGATGTATTGAATCTCGACGCAATTTGAGTGTTCCTTCGTCATTAGGAGGCCCTGAACGTTACAATTAACTACCATTTTTGCGTCAGATTCGAAAATTTAGACCCACAGGAGATCGACCATAAGGTGCCCGAGGCAGCAATTTCCCCTTGGAGACAAGTCGCGTGGGAGACGACGTGTTGAATCTCGACACAATTTGAGTGTTCTATCGTCATTAGGAGGCCCTGAACGTTACAAAGAACGACCATAAGGTGCGCGAGGCAGCAATAGACCCTTGGAGACAAGTCGGCTGGAGGACGATGTATTAAATCTCGACGCAATTTGAGTGTTCCTTCGTCATTAGGAGGCCCTGAACGTTACAATTAACTATCAGTTATGCGTCGGATTCGAAAAACTAGACTCACAGGAGAACGACTATGAGGTCCCCAGGCATCAATAGACCCTTGGAGACAAGTCGGCTGGAGGCCGCTCTATTGATTCTCGACGCAATTTGAGTGTTCCGTCGTCATTAGGAGGCCTTGAACGTTACAAGTAACTATCAGTTTTGCGTCGAATTCGAAAACCTAGACTCATAGGGAGACAGACCATATGGTACCAGAGGCAGCAATTTCCCCTTGGAGACAAGTCGGCTGGAGGACGAGGTATTGAATCTCGACGCAATTTGAGTAATCCATCGTCATCAGGAGGCCCTGAACGTTGTAATTAACTATCAGATATGTGTCGGATTCGAAAATTTAGACTCACAGGAGACGGACCACATGGTGCCCGAGGCAGCAATATCCTGTTGGAGACAAGTCGGCTGGAGGACGATGTATTGAATCGCGACGCAATTTGAGTGTTCTTTCGTCATTAGGAGGGCCTGAACGTTACAATTAACTATCAGTTATGTGTCGTAATCGAAAATGTAGACCCCCTGGAGAACGACCATAACATACCCGAGGCAGCAGTAGACCTTTGGAGAGAAATCGGCTGAAGGTCGATGTATTGAATCTCGACGCAATTTGAGTAATCCATCGTCATTAGGAGGCGCTGAATGTTACAATTACCTATCAGTTTCGCGTCGGATTCGAAAATCACAGGAGAAGGACCGTATGGTGCCCGAGGCAGCAATATCCCCTCGGAGAGAAGTCGGCTAGAGGACGATGTATTGAATTTCACTCAATTTGAGTGTTCCATCGTCATTAGGAGGACAAAAACGTTACAATTAACAATCAGTTTTGCGTCGGATTCGAAAATCTAGAGTCACACGAGGCGGACCATAAGACGCCCGACGCAGCAATATCTCCTTGTAGACAAGTCGGCTGGCGGACGATGTATTGAATCTCGACGCAATTTGAGTGTTCCTTCGTCATTAGGAGGCGCTGAACGTTACAATTCACTATCTTTTTTGCGCCGGACTGGAAAATCTAGACTCTCAGGAGAAGGACCACATGGTGCCCGAGGCAGCGATATCCCGTTGGAGGCAAGTCGGCTGGAGGACGATGTATTGAATATCGACGCTATTTTAGTGTTCCATCGTCATTAGAAGGCCATAAACGTTACAATTAACTATCAGTTATGCGTCGGATCCGAAAATCTAGATTCACAGGAGAACGACCATAAGGTGCCCGAGGCAGCAATAGACCCTTGGAGACAAGTCGGCTGGAGGACGATGTATTGAATCTCGACGCAATTTGAGTGTTCCTTCGTCATTAGGAGGCCCTGAACGTTACAATTAACTACCATTTTTGCGTCAGATTCGAAAATTTAGACCCACAGGAGATCGACCATAAGGTGCCCGAGGCAGCAATTTCCCCTTGGAGACAAGTCGCGTGGGAGACGACGTGTTGAATCTCGACACAATTTGAGTGTTCTATCGTCATTAGGAGGCCCTGAACGTTACAAAGAACGACCATAAGGTGCGCGAGGCAGCAATAGACCCTTGGAGACAAGTCGGCTGGAGGACGATGTATTAAATCTCGACGCAATTCGAGTGTTCCATCGTCATTAGGATGCCCTGACCGTTACAATTAACAATCACGTTTGCGTCGGATTCGAAATTCTAGACTCACAGGAGGCGAACAATAAGACGCCCGTGGCAGCATTACCTCCTTGGAGACAATCCGGCTGGAGGAGGACGTATTGAATCTCGACGTAACTTGAGTGTTCCTTCGACATTAGGAGGCCCTGAATGTTACAATTAAGTATCATTTTTGCGTCGGATTCGAAAGTCTAGACTCACAGGAGACGGACCCCATGGTTCCCGAGGCAGCAATATCACGTTGGACACAAGTCGGCGGGAGGACGATGTATTGAATCTCGACGCAATTTGAGTATTCCATCGTCATTAGGAGGACCTGAACGTTACAATGAACTACAAGTTTTGCGTCGGATTCGAAATTCTAGACTCACAGGAGAACGACCATAAGGGGACCGAGGCAGCAATAGAACCTTCGAGACAAGTAGGCTGGAGGACGATGTATTGAATCTTGACGCAATTTGAGTGTTCCATCGTCATTAGGAGGCCCGAACGTTTTAATTAACTATCAGTTTCGCGTAGGATTCGAAAATCTAGACTCGCAGGAGATGGACCATATGAAGCCCGAGGCAGCAATATCCCCTTAGAGACAAGTCGGCTGGAGGACGACGTATTGAATCTCGACGTAATTTGAGTGTTCTATCGACATTAGCAGGCGCTGAACGTTACAATTAACTATCAGTTATGCGTCGGATCAGAAAATCTAGACTCAAAGGAGAACGACCACAAGGTGCCCGAGGCAGCAATAGATCTTTGGAGACAAGTCGCCTGGAGGACGATGTATTGAATCTCGACGCAATTTGAGTGTTCCATCGTCATTAGGAGGCCATGAACGTTACAATTAAGTATCATTTTTGCGTCGCATTCGAAAACCTAGACTCACAGGGGACAGACCACATGGTGCCCGAGGCAGCAATATCCCGTTGGACACAAGTCGGCGGGAGGATGAAGTATTGAATCTCGACGCAATTTGAGTGTTCCATCGTCATTAGGACTCCATGAACGTTACAATTAACCATCAGTTTTGCGTCTGTTTCGAAAATCTAGACTCACTGGAGAACGTCGAGGTGCCCGAGACAGCAATAGACCCTTGGAGACAAGTCGGCTGGAGGACGACGTATTGAATCTCCACGCAATTTGAGTGTACCATCGTCGTTGGGAGGCCCTGAACGTTACAATTAACTATTAGCTTTGCGTCGGATTCGAAAATCTAGACTCACAGAAGAACGACGATAAAGTGCCCGAGGGAGCAATATCCCCTTGGACACAAGTCGTCTGGAGGACGATATATTGAATCGCGACACAATTTTAGTGTTCCATCATCATTAGGAGGCCCTGAACGTTACAATTAACTATCAGTTTTGCGTCGGATTCGGTAATCTAGACTCACAGGAGAACGACCATAAGGTGCCCGAGGCAGCAATAGACCCTTGGAGACAAGTCGCCTGGAGGACGATGTGTTGAATCTCGACGCAATTTGAGTGTTCCATCGTCATCAGGAGGCCCTGAACGTTACAATTAACTATCAGTTTTGCGTCGGATTCGAAATTCTAGACTCACAGGAGAACGACCAAAAGGTGTCCGAGGCTGCATTAGACTGTTGGAGGGAAGTCGGCTGGAATACGATGTATCGAATCTCGACGCAATTTGAGTGTTCTTTCGTCATTAGGAGGCCCTGAACGTTACAGTTAACTATCTTATTTGCGTCGGACTGGAAAATCTAGACTCTCAGGAGAAGGACCACATGGTGCCCGAGGCAGCGATATCCCGTTGTAGGCAAGTCGGCTGGAGGACGATGTATTGAATCTCAACGCAATTTGAGTGTTCCATCGTCATTAGGAGGCTCTGAACGTTGCAATTGGCAGTCCGTCTTGCGTCGGATTCGAATATCTAAACTCACAGGAGAACGACCATAAGGTGATTGAGGTAGCAATATCCCCATGGAGACAAGTCGGCTGGAGGACGATGTATTGAATCGCGACGCAATTTGAGTGTTCCATCATCATTAGGAGGCCCTGAACGTTACAATTAACTATCAGTTTTGCGTCGCATTCGGTAATCTAGACTCACAGGGGACAGACCACATGGTGCCCGAGGCAGCAATTTCCCCTTGGAGACAAGTCGGCTGGAGGACGATGAATTGAATCTCGACGCTATTTGAGTTTCCATCGTCATTAGGAGGCCCTGAACGTTACAATTAACTATCAGTTATGCGTCAGATCCGAAAATCTAGATTCACAGGAGAACGACCATAAGGTGCCCGAGTAACAATAGACCCTTGGAAACAAGTCGGCTTGACGACGATGTATTGAATCTCGACGCAATTTGAGTAATCCATCGTCATTAGGAGGCGCTGAATGTTACAATTACCTATCAGTTTCGCGTCGGATTCGAAAATCACAGGAGAAGGACCGTATGGTGCCCGAGGCAGCAATATCCCCTCGGACAGAAGTCGGCTAGAGGACGATGTATTGAATTTCGACTCAATTTGAGTGTTCCATCGTCATTAGGAGGACAAAAACGTTACAATTAACAATCAGTTTTGCGTCGGATTCGAAAATCTAGAGTCACACGAGGCGGACCATAAGATGCCCGACGCAGCAATATCTCCTTGTAGACAAGTCGGCTGGCGGACGATGTATTGAATCTCGACGCAATTTGAGTGTTCCTTCGTCATTAGGAGGCGCTGAACGTTACAATTCACTATCTTTTTTGCGCCGGACTGGAAAATCTAGACTCTCAGGAGAAGGACCACATGGTGCCCGAGGCAGCGATATCCCGTTGGAGGCAAGTCGGCTGGAGGACGATGTATTGAATCTCGACGCAATTTGAGTGTTCCATCGTCATTAGGAGGCTCTGAACGTTACAATTGGCAGTCCGTTTTGCGTCGTATTCGAATATCTAAACTCACAGGAGAACGACCATAAGGTGAATGAGGTAGCAATATCCCCATGGAGACAAGTCGGCTGGAGGACGATGTATTGAATCGCGACGCAATTTGAGTGTTCCATCATCATTAGGAGGCCCTGAACGTTACAATTAACTATCAGTTTTGCGTCTGATTCGGTAATCTAGACTCACAGGGGAACGACCATAAGGTGCCCGAGGCAGCAATAGACCCTTGGAGGCAAGTCACCTGGAGGACGATGTATTGAATCTCGACGCAATTTGACTGTTCCATCCTCATCAGCAGGCCCTGAACGTTACAATTAACTATCAGTTTTGCGTCGGATTCGAAAATCTGGACTCACAGGAGAACGACCATAAGGTGACCGAGGCAGCAATAGACCCTTGGAGAAAAGTAAACTGGAGGACGATGTATTGAATCTTGACGCAATTTGAGTGTTCCATCGTCATTAGGAGGCCCGAACGTTTTAATTAACTATCAGTTTCGCGTCGGATTCGAAAATGTAGACTCGCAAGAGATGGACCATATGGTGCCCGAGGCAGCAATATCCCCTTAGAGACAAGTCGGCTGGAGGACGACGTATTGAATCTCGACGTAATTTGAGTGTTCTATCGAGATTAGGAGGCGCTGAACGTCAAAATTAACTATCAGTTATGCGTCGGATCCGAAAATCTAGACTCAAAGGAGAACGACCACAAGGTGCCCGAGGCAGCAATAGACCTTTGGAGACAAGTCGCCTGGAGGACGATGTATTGAATCTCGACGCAATTTAAGTGTTCCATCGTCGTTAGGAGGCCATGAACGTTACAATTAAGTATCATTTTTGCGTCGCATTCGAAATCCTAGACTCACAGGAGACAGACCACATGGTGCCCGAGGCAGCAATATCCCGTTGGACACAAGTCGGCGGGAGGACGAAGTATTGAATCTCGACGCAATTTGAGTGTTCCATCGTCATTAGGACTCCATGAACGTTACAATTAACCATCAGTTTTGCGTCGGTTTCGAAAATCTAGACTCACTGGAGAACGACGAGGTGCCCGAGACAGCAATAGACCCTTGGAGACAAGTCGCCTGGAGGACGATGTATTGACTCCCGACGCAATTCGAGTGTTCCATCGTCATTAGGATGCCCTGACCGTTACAATTAACAATCACTTTTGCGTCGGATTCGAAATTCTAGACTCACAGGAGGCGAACCATAAGACGCCCGTGGCAGCAATACCTCCTTGGAGACAATCCGGCTGGAGGAGGACGTATTGAATCTCGACGTAACTTGAGTGTTCCTTCGACATTAGGAGGCCCTGAATGTTACAATTAAGTATCATTTTTGCGTCAGATTCGAAAGTATAGACTCACAGAAGACGGACCCCATGGTTCCCGAGGCAGCAATATCACGTTGGACACAAGTCGGCGGGAGGACGATGTATTGAATCTCGACGCAATTTGAGTGTTCCATCGACATTAGGAGGACCTGAACGTTACAATGAACTACAAGTTTTGCGTCGGATTCGAAAATCTAGACTCACAGGAGACGGAACATATGGTGCCCGAGGCAGCAAAATCGCCTTGGAGACAAGTCGGCTGGAGGACGACGTATTGAATCTCGACGCAATTTGAGTGTACTATCGTCGTTGGGAGGCCCTGAACGTTACAATTATCTATTAGCTTTGCGTCGGATTCGAAAATCTAGACTCACAGAAGAACGACGATAAGGTGCCCGAGGGAGCAATATCCCCTTGGAGACAAGTCGGCTGGAGGACGATGTATTGATTCGCGACGCAATTTGAGTGTTCCATCATCATTAGGAGGCCTTCAACGTTACAATTAACTATCAGTTTTGCGTCGGATTCGGTAATCTAGACTCACAGAAGAACGGCCATAAGGTGCCCGAGGCAGCAGTAGACCCTTGGAGACAAGTCGCCTGGAGAACGATGTGTTGAATCTCGACGCAATTTGAGTGTTCCATCGTCATCAGGAGGCCCTGAACGTTACAATTAACTATCGGTTTTGCGTCGGATTCGAATATCTCAACTCACAAGAGAACGACCATAAGGTGAATGAGGTAGCAATATCCCCATGGAGACAAGTCGGCTGGAGGACGATGTATTAAATCTCGACGCAATTTTACTGTTCCATCCTCATCAGGAGGCCCTGAACGTTACAATTAACTATCAGTTTTGCGTCGGATTCGAAATTCTAGACTCACAGGAGAACGACCATAAGGGGACCGAGGCAGCAATAGAACCTTGGAGACAAGTAGGCTGGAGGACGATGTATTGAATCTTGACGCAATTTGAGTGTTCCATCGTCATTAGGAGGCCCGAACGTTTTAATTAACTATCAGTTTCGCGTAGGATTCGAAAATCTAGACTCGCAGGAGATGGACCATATGGTGCCCGAGGCAGCAATATCCCCTTAGAGACAAGTCGGCTGGAGGGCGACGTATTGAATCTCGACGTAATTTGAGTGTTCTATCGACATTTGCAGGCGCTGAACGTTACAATTAACTATCAGTTATGCGTCGGATCAGAAAATCTAGACTCAAAGGAGAACGACCACAAGGTGCCCGAGGCAGCAATAGACCTTTGGAGACAAGTCGCCTGGAGGACGATGTATTGAATCTCGACGCAATTTGAGTGTTCCATCGTCATTAGGAGGCCATGAACGTTACAATTAAGTATCATTTTTGCGTCGCATTCGAAAACCTAGACTCACAGGGGACAGACCACATGGTGCCCGAGGCAGCAATATCCCGTTGGACACAAGTCGGCGGGAGGACGAAGTATTGAATCTCGACGCAATTTGAGTGTTCCATCGTCATTAGGACTCCATGAACGTTACAATTAACCATCAGTTTTGCGTCTGTTTCGAAAATCTAGACTCACTGGAGAACGACGAGGTGCCCGAGACAGCAATAGACCCTTGGAGACAAGTCGGCTGGAGGACGACGTATTGAATCTCCACGCAATTTGAGTGTACCATCGTCGTTGGGAGGCCCTGAACGTTACAATTAACTATTAGCTTTGCGTCCGATTCGAAAATCTAGACTCACAGAAGAACGACGATAAGGTGCCCGAGGGAGCAATATCCCCTTGGACACAAGTCGTCTGGAGGACGATATATTGAATCGCGACGCAATTTTAGTGTTCCATCAACATTAGGAGGCCCTGAACGTTACAATTAACTATCAGTTTTGCGTCGGATTCGGTAATCTAGACTCACAGGAGAACGACCATAAGGTGCCCGAGGCAGCAATAGACCTATGGAGACAAGTCGCCTGGAGGACGATGTGTTGAATCTCGACGCAATTTGAGTGTTCCATCGTCATCAGGAGGCCCTGAACGTTACAATTAACTATCAGTTTTGCGTCGGATTCGAAATTCTAGACTCACAGGAGAACGACCAAAAGGTGTCCGAGGCTGCATTAGACTGTTGGAGGGAAGTCGGCTGGAATACGATGTATTGAATCTCGACGCAATTTGAGTGTTCTTTCGTCATTAGGAGGCCCTGAACGTTACAATTGACTATCTTTTTTGCGTCGGACTGGAAAATCTAGACTCTCAGGAGTACGACCATAAGGTGATTGAGGTAGCAATATCCCCATGGAGACAAGTCGGCTGAAGGACGATGTATTGAATCGCGACGCAATTTGAGTGTTCCATCATCATTAGGAGGCCCTGAACGTTACAATTAACTATCAGTTTTGCGTCGGATTCGGTAATCTAGACTCACAGGGGACAGACCACATGGTGCCCGAGGCAGCAATATCCCCTCGGAGAGAAGTCGGCTAGAGGACGATGTATTGAATTTCGACTCAATTTGAGTGTTCCATCGTCATTAGGAGGACAAAAACGTTACAATTAACAATCAGTTTTGCGTCGGATTCGAAAATCTAGAGTCACACGAGGCGGACCATAAGATGCCCGACGCAGCAATATCTCCTTGTAGACAAGTCGGCTGGCGGACGATGTATTGAATCTCGACGCAATTTGAGTGTTCCTTCGTCATTAGGAGGCGCTGAACGTTACAATTCACTATCTTTTTTGCGCCGGACTGGAAAATCTAGACTCTCAGGAGAAGGACCACATGGTGCCCGAGGCAGCGATATCCCGTTGGAGGCAAGTCGGCTGGAGGACGATGTATTGAATCTCGACGCAATTTGAGTGTTCCATCGTCATTAGGAGGCTCTGAACGTTACAATTGGCAGTCCGTTTTGCGTCGTATTCGAATATCTAAACTCACAGGAGAACGACCATAAGGAGAATGAGGTAGCAATATCCCCATGGAGACAAGTCGGCTGGAGGACGATGTATTGAATCGCGACGCAATTTGAGTGTTCCATCATCATTAGGAGGCCCTGAACGTTACAATTAACTATCAGTTTTGCGTCTGATTCGGTAATCTAGACTCACAGGGGAACGACCATAAGGTGCCCGAGGCAGCAATAGACCCTTGGAGGAAAGTCACCTGGAGGACGATGTATTGAATCTCGACGCAATTTGACTGTTCCATCCTCATCAGCAGGCCCTGAACGTTACAATTAACTATCAGTTTTGCGTCGGATTCGAAAATCTGGACTCACAGGAGAACGACCATAAGGTGACCGAGGCAGCAATAGACCCTTGGAGAAAAGTAAACTGGAGGACGATGTATTGAGTCTTGACGCAATTTGAGTGTTCCATCGTCATTAGGAGGCCCGAACGTTTTAATTAACTATCAGTTTCGCGTCGGATTCGAAAATGTAGACTCGCAAGAGATGGACCATATGGTGCCCGAGGCAGCAATATCCCCTTAGAGACAAGTCGGCTGGAGGACGACGTATTGAATCTCGACGTAATTTGAGTGTTCTATCGAGATTAGGAGGCGCTGAACGTCAAAATTAACTATCAGTTATGCGTCGGATCCGAAAATCTAGACTCAAAGGAGAACGACCACAAGGTGCCCGAGGCAGCAATAGACCTTTGGAGACAAGTCGCCTGGAGGACGATGTATTGAATCTCGACGCAATTTAAGTGTTCCATCGTCGTTAGGAGGCCATGAACGTTACAATTGAGTATCATTTTTGCGTCGCATTCGAAATCCTAGACTCACAGGAGACAGACCACATGGTGCCCGAGGCAGCAATATCCCGTTGGACACAAGTCGGCGGGAGGACGAAGTATTGAATCTCGACGCAATTTGAGTGTTCCATCGTCATTAGGACTCCATGAACGTTACAATTAACCATCAGTTTTGCGTCGGTTTCGAAAATCTAGACTCACTGGAAAACGACGAGGTGCCCGAGACAGCAATAGACCCTTGGAGACAAGTCGCCTGGAGGACGATGTATTGACTCCCGACGCAATTCGAGTGTTCCATCGTCATTAGGATGCCCTGACCGTTACAATTAACAATCACTTTTGCGTCGGATTCGAAATTCTAGACTCACAGGAGGCGAACCATAAGACGCCCGTGGCAGCAATACCTCCTTGGAGACAATCCGGCTGGAGGAGGACGTATTGAATCTCGACGTAACTTGAGTGTTCCTTCGACATTAGGAGGCCCTGAATGTTACAATTAAGTATCATTTTTGCGTCAGATTCGAAAGTATAGACTCACAGAAGACGGACCCCATGGTTCCCGAGGCAGCAATATCACGTTGGACACAAGTCGGCGGGAGGACGATGTATTGAATCTCGACGCAATTTGAGTGTTCCATCGACATTAGGAGGACCTGAACGTTACAATGAACTACAAGTTTTGCGTCGGATTCGAAAATCTAGACTCACAGGAGACGGAACATATGGTGCCCGAGGCAGCAAAATCGCCTTGGAGACAAGTCGGCTGGAGGACGACGTATTGAATCTCGACGCAATTTGAGTGTACTATCGTCGTTGGGAGGCCCTGAACGTTACAATTAACTATTAGCTTTGCGTCGGATTCGAAAATCTAGACTCACAGAAGAACGACGATAAGGTGCGCGAGGGAGCAATATCCCCTTGGAGACAAGTCGGCTGGAGGACGATGTATTGAATCGCGACGCAATTTGAGTGTTCCAACATCATTAGGAGGCCTTCAACGTTACAATTAACTATCAGTTTTGCGTCGGATTCGGTAATCTAGACTCACAGAAGAACGGCCATAAGGTGCCCGAGGCAGCAGTAGAGCCTTGGAGACAAGTCGCCTGGAGAACGATGTGTTGAATCTCGACGCAATTTGAGTGTTCCATCGTCATCAGGAGGCCCTGAACGTTACAATTAACTATCGGTTTTGCGTCGGATTCGAATATCTCAACTCACAAGAGAACGACCATAAGGTGAATGAGGTAGCAATATCCCCATGGAGACAAGTCGGCTGGAGGACGATGTATTGAATCTCGACGCAATTTTACTGTTCCATCCTCATCAGGAGGCCCTGAACGTTACAATTAACTATCAGTTTTGCGTCGGATTCGAAATTCTAGACTCACAGGAGAACGACCATAAGGGGACCGAGGCAGCAATAGAACCTTGGAGACAAGTAGGCTGGAGGACGATGTATTGAATCTTGACGCAATTTGAGTGTTCCATCGTCATTAGGAGGCCCGAACGTTTTAATTAACTATCAGTTTCGCGTAGGATTCGAAAATCTAGACTCGCAGGAGATGGACCATATGGTGCCCGAGGCAGCAATATCCCCTTAGAGACAAGTCGGCTGGAGGGCGACGTATTGAATCTCGACGTAATTTGAGTGTTCTATCGACATTTGCAGGCGCTGAACGTTACAATTAACTATCAGTTACGCGTCGGATCAGAAAATCTAGACTCAAAGGAGAACGACCACAAGGTGCCCGAGGCAGCAATAGACCTTTGGAGACAAGTCGCCTGGAGGACGATGTATTGAATCTCGACGCAATTTGAGTGTTCCATCGTCATTAGGAGGCCATGAACGTTACAATTAAGTATCATTTTTGCGTCGCATTCGAAAACCTAGACTCACAGGGGACAGACCACATGGTGCCCGAGGCAGCAATATCCCGTTGGACACAAGTCGGCGGGAGGACGAAGTATTGAATCTCGACGCAATTTGAGTGTTCCATCGTCATTAGGACTCCATGAACGTTAAAATTAACCATCAGTTTTGCGTCTGTTTCGAAAATCTAGACTCACTGGAGAACGACGAGGTGCCCGAGACAGCAATAGACCCTTGGAGACAAGTCGGCTGGAGGACGACGTATTGAATCTCCACGCAATTTGAGTGTACCATCGTCGTTGGGAGGCCCTGAACGTTACAATTAACTATTAGCTTTGCGTCCGATTCGAAAATCTAGACTCACAGAAGAACGACGATAAGGTGCCCGAGGGAGCAATATCCCCTTGGACACAAGTCGTCTGGAGGACGATATATTGAATCGCGACGCAATTTTAGTGTTCCATCAACATTAGGAGGCCCTGAACGTTACAATTAACTATCAGTTTTGCGTCGGATTCGGTAATCTAGACTCACAGGGGACAGACCACATGGTGATCGAGGCAGCAATATCCCGTTGGACACAAGTCGGCGGGAGGACGAAGTATAGAATCTAGACGCAATTTGAGTGTTCCATCGTCATTAGGACTCCATGAACGTTACAATTAACCATCAGTTTTGCGTCAGTTTCGAAAATCTAGACTCACTGGAGAACGATGAGGTGCCCGAGACAGCAATAGACCCTTGGAGACAAATCGCCTGGGGAACGATGTATTGACTCCCGACGCAATTCCAGTGTTCCATCGTCATTAGGAGGTCCTGAAAGTTACAATGAACTATCATTTGTGCGTCGGATTCGAAAACCTAGACTCACAGGGGAACGACCATATGGTGCCCGAGGCAGCAATTTACCCATGGAGACAAGTCGGCTGGCGGACAATGTGTTCCATCTCGACGCAATTTGAGTGTTCAGTCGTCATTAGGAGGCCATGAACGTTACAAATAACTATCAGTATCGCGTCGGATTCGAAAATCTAGACTCACAGGAGGCGAACCATAAGACGCCCGAGGCAGCAATACCTCCCTGGAGACAATCCGGCTGGAGGAGGACGTATTGAATCTCGACGTAACTTGAGTGTTCCTTCGTCATTAGGAGGCCCTGAATGTTACAATTAAGTATCATTTTTGCGTCGGATTCGAAAATCTGGACTCACAGGAGACGGACCCCATGGTGCCCGAGGCAGCAATATCCCTTTGGCCACAAGTCGGCGGGAGGACGATGTATTGAATCTCGACGCAATTTGAGTGTTCCATCGTCATTAGGAGGACCTGAACGTTACAATTAACTACAACTTTTGCGTCGGATTCGAAAATCTAGACTCACAGGAGACGGAACATATGGTGCCCGAGGCAGCAAAATCGCCTTGGAGACAAGTCGGCTGGAGGACGACGTATTGAATATCGACGCAATTTGAGTGTACCATCGTCGTTGGGAGGCCCTGAACGTTACAATTAACTATTAGCTTTGCGTCGGATTCGAAAATCTAGACTCACAGAAGAACGACGATAAGGTGCCCGAGGGAACAATATCCCCTTGGAGACAAGTCGGCTGGAGGAGGATGTATTGAATCGCGACGCAATTTGAGTGTTCCATCATCATTAGGAGGCCCTGAACGTTACAATTAACTATCAGTTTTGCATCGGATTCGGTAATCTAGAGTCACAGGAGGACGACCATAAGGTGCCCGAGGCAGCAATAGACCCTTGGAGACAAGTCGCCTGGAGGACGATGTATTGAATCTCGACGCAATTTGAGTGTTCCATCGCAATTAGGAGGCCCTGCACGTTACAATTAACTATCAGTTTTGCGTCGGATTCGAAATTCTAGACTCACAGGAGAACGACCATAAGGTGACCGAGGCAGCAATAGACCCTTGGAGACAAGTAGGCTGGAGGAGGACGTATTGAATCTCGACGCAATTTGAGTGTTCTATCGCCATTAAGAGGCCATGAAAGTTACAATTAACCATCAGTTTTGCGACGGATTCGAAAATCTAGACTCACTGGAGAACGACCATTAGGTGCCCGAGACAGCAACAGACCCTTGGAGACAAGTCGAGTGGAGGACGATGTACTGACTCTCGACGCAATTCGAGTGTTCCATCGTCATTAGGAGGCCCTGAACGTCACAATTAACTATCAGATTTCCTTCGAATTCGACAATTTAGACTCGCAGGAGAACGACAATTAGGTGCCAGAGGCTGCAATAGACCCTTGGAAACAAATCGGTTGTAGGACGATGTATTGAATCGCGATTCAATTTGAGTGTTCCATCGTCATTAGAAGGCCCTGACCGTTACAATTAACAATCAGTTTTGCGTCGGATTCGAAAATCTAGACTCACAGGAGAACAACCAAAAGGTGGGCGAGGCAGGAATATCCCCTAGGAGACAAGTCGGATATGGGACGATGTATTGAATGTCGACGCAATTTAAGTGTTCCATCGTCGTTAGGAGGCCATGTGCGTTACAATTAACCATCAGGTTTGCGTCGGATTCGTAAATCTAGACTCACAGGAGACGGTCCATATGGTGCCCGAGGCAGCAATACCCCTTTGGAGACAAGTCGGCTGGAGGACGACGTATTGAATCTCGACGCAATTTGAGGGTTCTGTCGTCATTAGGAGGCGCTGAATGTTACAATTAACTATCAGTTTCGCGTCGGATTCGAAAATCTAGATTCACAGGAGAAGGACCGTATGATGCCCGAGGCAGCAATATACCCTTGGAGAGAAGTCAGCTAGAGGACGATGTATTGAATCTCGTCGTAATTTGAGTGTTCCTTCGTCATTTGGAGGCTCTGAACGTTACAATTGGGAGTCCGTTTTGCGTCGGATTCGAATATATGGACTCACAGGAGAACTACCATAAGGTGAGCGAGGTAGCAATAGACCCATGGAGACAAGTCAGCTAGAGGACGATGTATTGAATCTAGACGCAATTTCAGTGTTCCATCGTCATTAAGAGGCCCTGAACGTTACAATTCACTATAAGTTTGGCGTCGGATTCGAAAATCTAGACTCACAGGGGACAGACCACATGGTGCCCGAGGCAGCAATATCCCGTTGGACACAAGTCGGCGGGAGGACTAAGTATTGAATCTACACGCAATTTGAGTGTTCCATCGTCATTAGGACTCCATGAACGTTACAATTAACCATCAGTTTTGCGTCTGTTTTGAAAATCTAGACTCACTGCAGAACGAAGAGGTGCCCGAGACAGCAATAGACCCTTGGAGACAAGTCGCCTGGAGAACGATGTATTGACTCACGACGCAATTCGAGTGTTCCATCGTCATTAGGAGGTCCTGAAAGTTACAATGAACTATCATTTGTGCGTCGGATTCGAAAACCTAGACTCACAGGGGAACGACCATATGGTGCCCGAGGCAGCAATTTACCCTTGGAGACAAGTCGGCTGGCGGACAATGTATTCCATCTCGACGCAATTTGAGTGTTCAGTCGTCATTAGGAGGCCATGAACGTTACAATTAAGTATCATTTTTCCGTCGGATTCGAAAATCTAGACTCACAGGAAACGGACCCCATGGTGCCCGAGGCAGCAATATCCCGTTGGCCACAAGTCGGCGGGAGGACGATGTATTGAATCTCGACGCAATTAGAGTGTTCCATCGTCATTAGGAGGACCTGAACGTTACAATGAACTACAACTTTTGCGTCGGATTCGAAAATCTAGACTCACAGGAGACGGAACATATGGTGCCCGAGGCAGCAAAATCGCCTTGGAGACAAGTCGGCTGGAGGACGACGTATTGAATATCGACGCAATTTGAGTGTACCACCGTCGTTGGGAGGCCCTGAACGTTACAATTAACTAATAGCTTTGCGTCGGATTCGAAAATCTAGACTCACAGAAGAACGACGATAAGGTGCCCGAGGGAACAATATCCCCTTGGAGACAAGTCGGCTGGAGGAGGATGTATTGAATCCCGACGCAATTTGAGTGTTCCATCATCATTAGGAGGCCCTGAACGTTACAATTAACTATCAGTTTTGCGTCGGATTCGTAAATCTAGACTCGCAGGAGACGGTCCATATGGTGCCCGAGGCAGCAATACCCCTTTGGAGACAAGTCGGCTGGAGGACGACGTATTGAATCTCGACGCAATTTGAGGGTTCTATCGTCATTAGGAGGCGCTGAATGTTACAATTAACTATCAGTTTCGCGTCGGATTCGAAAATCTTGATTCACAGGAGAAGGACCGTATGGTGCCCGAGGCAGCAATATACCCTTGGAGAGAAGTCAGCTAGAGGACGATGTATTGAATCTCGTCGTAATTTGAGTGTTCCTTCGTCATTTGGAGGCTCTGAACGTTACAATTGGGAGTCCGTTTTGCGTCGGATTCGAATATCTGGACTCACAGGAGAACTACTATAAGGTGAGCGAGGTAGCAATAGACCCATGGAGACAAGTCAGCTAGAGGACGATGTATTGAATCTAAACGCAATTTGAGTGTTCCATCGTCATTAAGAGGCCCAGAACGTTACAATTCACTATAAGTTTGGCGTCGGATTCGAAAATCTAGACTCACAGGAGTCGGACCATAGGGTGACCGAGGCAGCAATATCCCGTTGGACACAAGTCGGCGGGAGGACGATGTATTGAATCTCAACGAAATTTGAGTGTTCCATCGTCATGAGGAGGCCCTGAACGTTACAATTAACTATCAGTTTCGCGTCGGATTCGAAAGTCTAGACTCACAAGAGACGGACCATATGGTGCCCGAGGCAGCAATATCACGTTGGACACAAGTCGGCGGGAGGACGATGTATTGAATCTCAACGAAATTTGAGTGTTCCATCGTCATGAGGAGGCCCTGAACGTTACAATTAACTATCAGTTTCGCGTCGGATTCGAAAATCTAGACACACAGGAGAACGACCATATGGTGCCCGATGCAGCAATATCACCTTGGAGACAAGTCGGCTGGAGGACGATGTATTGAATCTCGACGCAATTTAAGGGTTCTTTCATCATTAGGAGGCACTGAACGTTACTATTAACTAACAGTTATGCGTCGGATCCGAAAATCTAGACTCACGGGGGAACGACCATTAGGTGCCGGAGGCAGCATTGGACACTTGGAGACAAGTCGGCTGGAGGACGTTGTATTGAATCTCGACGCAATTTGAGTTCTCCTTCGTCATTAGGAGGCCCTGAACGTTACAATTAACTATCATTTTTGCGTCGGATTCGAAAATCTAGACTCACAGGAGACGGACCACATGGTGCAGGAGGCACCGATATCCAGTTGGAGACAAGTCGGCTGGAGGACGATGAATTGAATCTCGATGCAATTTGAGTGTTCCATCGTCATTAGGAGGCTCTGAATGCTACAATTGGCAGTTCGTTTTGCGTCGGATGCGAATATCTGGTCTCACAGGAGAACGACCATAAGGTGCCCGTGGCAGCAAAAGACCCTTGGAGACAAGTCGGCTGGAGGACGATGTATTGAATCTCGACGCTATTTAAGTGTTCCATTGTCATTAGGAGGCCATGAACGTTACAATTAACCATCAGTTTACCGTCTGTTTCGAAAATCTAGACTCACTGGAGAACGAAGAGGTGCCCGAGACAGCAATAGACCCTTGGAGACAAGTCGCCTGGAGAACGATGTATTGAATCGCGACGCAATTTGAGTGTTCCATCATCATTAGGAGGCCCTGAACGATACAATTAACTATCAGTTATGCGTCGGATTCGGTAATCTAGACTCACAGGGGACAGACCACATGGTGCCCGAGGCAGCAATATCCCGTTGGACACAAGTCGGCGGGAAGACGAAGTATTGAATCTAGACGCAATTTGAGTGTTCCATCGTCATTAGGACTCCATGAACGTTACAATTAACCATCAGTTTTGCGTCTGTTTCGAAAATCTAGACTCACTGGAGAACGATGAGGTGCCCGAGACAGCAATAGACCCTTGGAGACAAGTCGCCTGGAGGACGATGTATTGACTCCCGACGCCATTCGAGTGTTCCATCGTCATTAGGAGGTCCTGAAAGTTACAATGAACTATCATTTGTGCGTCTGATTCGAAAACCTAGACTCACAGGGGAACGACCTTATGGTGCCCGAGGCAGCAATTTACCCTTGGAGACAAGTCGGCTGGCGGACAATGTATTCCATCTCGACGCAATTTGAATGTTCAGTCGTCATTAGGAGACCATGAACGTTACAATTAACTATCAGTTTCGCGTCGGATTCGAAAATCTAGACTCACAGGAGGCGAACCATAAGACGCCCGAGGCAGCAATACCTCCTTGGAGACAATCCGGCTGGAGGAGGACGTATTGAATCTCGACGTAACTTGAGTGTTCCTTCGTCATTAGGAGGCCCTGAATGTTACAATTAAGTATCATTTTTGCGTCGGATTCGAAAATCTACTCACAGGAGACGGACCCCATGGTGCCCGAGGCAGCAATATCCCGTTGGCCACAAGTCGGCGGGAGGACGATGTATTGAATCTCGACGCAATTTGAGTGTTCCGTCGTCATTAAGAGGCCCTAAACGTTACAATTAACTATCAGTTTCGTGTCGGATTCAAAATTCTAGACTCTCTGGAGAAGGACCGTATGGTGCCCGTGGCAGCAATATCGCCTTGGAGAGAAGTCGGCTAGAGGACGATGTACTGAATCTCGACATAATTTGAGTGTTCTATGGTCATTAGGGGGCACTGTTGTTACAATTAACTATCAGTTTCGCGTCGGATTCGAAAATCTAGACTCACAGGAGGCGAACCATAAGACGCCCGAGGCAGCAATACCTCCTTGGAGACAATCCGGCTGGAGGAGGACGTATTGAATCTCGACGTAACTTGAGTGTTCCTTCGTCATTAGGAGGCCCTGAATGTTACAATTAAGTATCATTTTTGCGTCGGATTCGAAAATCTACTCACAGGAGACGGACCCCATGGTGCCCGAGGCAGCAATATCCCGTTGGCCACAAGTCGGCGGGAGGACGATGTATTGAATCTCGACGCAATTTGAGTGTTCCATCATCATTAGGAGGCCCTGAACGTTACAATTAACTACAACTTTTGCGTCGGATTCGAAAATCTAGACTCACAGGAGACGGAACATATGGTGCCCTAGGCAGCAAAATCGCCTTGGAGACATGTCGGCTGGAGGACGACGTATTGAATATCGACGCAATTTGAGTGTACCATCGTCGTTGTGAGGCCCTGAACGTTACAATTAACTATTAGCTTTGCGTCGGATTCGAAAATCTAGACTCACAGAAGAACGACGATACGGTGCCCGAGGGAACAATATCCCCCTGGAGACAAGTCGGCTGGAGGAGGATGTATTAAATTGCGACGCAATTTGAGTGTTCCATCATCATTAGGAGGCCCTGAACGTTACAATTAACTATCAGTTTTGCGTCGGATTCGGTAATCTAGAGTCACAGGAGGACGACCATAAGGTGCCCGAGGCAGCAATAGACCCTTGGAGATAAGTCGCCTGGAGGACGATGTATTGAATCTCGACGCAATTTGACTGTTCCATCCTCATCAGGAGGCCCTGAACGTTACTATTAAGTATCAGTTTTGCGTCGGATTCGAAAATCTAGACTCACTGGAGAACGACCATTAGGTGCCCGAGACAGCAACAGACCCTTGGAGACGTCGAGTGGAGGACGATGTACTGACTCTCGACGCAATTCGAGTGTTCCATCGCCATTAGGAGGCCCTGAACGTCACAATTAACTATCAGATTTCCTTCGAATTCGACAATTTAGACTCCCAGGAGAACGACAATTAGGTGACAGAGGCTGCAATAGACCCTTGGAGACAAATCGGTTGTAGGACGATGTATTGAATCGCGATTCAATTTGAGTGTTCCATCGTCATTAGAAGGCCCTGACCGTTACAATTAACAATCAGTTTTGCGTCGGATTCGAAAATCTAGACTCACAGGAGAACAACCAAAAGGTGGGCGAGGCAGGAATATCCCCTAGGAGACAAGTCGGATATGGGACGATGTATTGAATGTCGACGCAATTTAAGTGTTCCATTGTCGTTAGGAGGCCATGTGCGTTACAATTAACCATCAGGTTTGCGTCGGATTCGTAAATCTAGACTCACAGGAGACGGTCCATATGGTGCCCGAGGCAGCAATACCCCTTTGGAGACAAGTCGGCTGGAGGACGACGTATTGAATCTCGACGCAATTTGAGGGTTCTATCGTCATTAGGAGGCGCTGAATGTTACAATTAACTATCAGTTTCGCGTCGGATTCGAAAATCTTGATTCACAGGAGAAGGACCGTATGATGCCCGAGGCAGCAATATACCCTTGGAGAGAAGTCAGCTAGAGGACGATGTATTGAATCTCGTCGTAATTTGAGTGTTCCTTCGTCATTTGGAGGCTCTGAACGTTACAATTGGGAGTCCGTTTTGCGTCGGATTCGAATATCTGGACTCACAGGAGAACTACCATAAGGTGAGCGAGGTAGCAATAGACCCATGGAGACAAGTCAGCTAGAGGACGATGTATTGAATCTAGACGCAATTTGAGTGTTCCATCGTCATTAGGAGGCCCGAACGTTACAATCATCTATCAGTTTCGCGTCGGATTCGAAAATCTAGACTCACAGGAGACGGACCACATGGTGCAGGAGGCACCGATATCCAGTTGGAGACAAGTCGGCTGGAGGACGATGAATTGAATCTCGATGCTATTTGAGTGTTCCATCGTCATTAGGAGGCTCTGAATGCTACAATTGGCAGTCCGTTTTGCGTCGGATGCGAATATCTGGTCTCACAGGAGAACGACCATAAGGTGCCCGTGGCAGCAAAAGACCCTTGGAGACAAGTCGGCTGGAGGACGATGTATTGAATCTCGACGCTATTTGAGTGTTCCATTGTCATTAGGAGGCCATGAACGTTACAATTAACCATCAGTTTAGCGTCGGCTTCGAAAGTCTAAACTCACTGAAGAACGACCATAAGGTGCCGGAGACAGCAATAGATCCTTGGAGGCAAGTCGCCTGGAAGACGATGTATTGACTCTCGACGCAATTCGAGTGTTCCATCGTCATTAGGAGACAATGAACGTTACAATTAACCATCAGTTTTGCGTCGGATTCGAAAATCTAGGCTCACTGGAGAACGACCATTAGGTGCCCGAGACAGCAGTAGACCCTTGGAGACAAGTCGGCTGGAGGACGATGTATTGAATCTCGACGCAATTTGAGTGTTCCATCGCAATTAGGAGGCCCTGAAAGTTACAATTAACTATCATTTGTGCGTTGGATTCGAAAATCTAGACTCACAGAGACGGACCATATGGTGCCCGAGGCAGCAATATCCCCTTGGAGACAATTCGGCTGCAGGACAACGTATTGAATCTCGACGCAATTTGAGTGTTCCATCGTCATTAGGAGACAATGAACGTTACAATTAACCATCAGTTTTGCGTCGGATTCGAAAATCTAGGCTCACTGGAGAACGACCATTAGGTGCCCGAGACAGCAGTAGACCCTTGGAGACAAGTCGGCTGGAGGACGATGTATTGAATCTCGACGCAATTTGAGTGTTCCATCGTCATTAGGAGGCCCTGAACGATACAATTAACTATCAACTTTCCGTCGGATTCGAAAATCTAGACTCTCAGGAGAACGACAATTAGGTGCCACAGGTTGCAATAGACCCTTGGAGACAAGTCGGCTGAAGGACGATGTATTGAATCTCGAAGCAATATCAGTGTTCCATCGTCATTAGGAGGCCCTGAACGTTACCATTAACTATCATTTTTGCGTCGGATTCGAAATTCTAGACTTACAGGAGACGGACTGACTAGTGCACGAGGTAGCAATATACCCTTGGAGGCAAGTCGGCTGGAGGACAATGTATTGAATCTCGATGCAATTTGAGTGTTCCATCGGCCCTGAACGTTACAATTGGCAGTCCGTCTTGCGTCGGATTCGAATATCTGGACTCACTGGAGATCGAAAATAAGGTGAGCGAGGTAGCACTAGACCCATGGAGTCAAGTCGGCTGGAGGACGATGCATTGAATCGCGACGCAATTTGAGTATTCCATCGTCATTAGGAGGCCCTGAACGTTACAATTAACAATCAGTTTTGCGTCTGATTCGATAATCTAGACTCACAGTGAAACGACCATAAGGTGCCCGAGGCAGCAATAGACCCTTGGAGACTTGTCCCTGGAGGACGATGTATTGAATCTCGACGCAATTTGAGTGCTCCATCGTCATCTGGAGGCCCTCAACGTTACAACTAACTATCAGTTTTGCGTCGGATTCGAAATTGTGGACTCACAGGAGTCGGACCATAGGGTGGCCGAGGCAGCAATAGCCCCTTGGAGACAAGTCGGCTGGAGGACGATGTATTGAATCGCGACGCAATATGAGTGTTCCATCGTCATTAGGAGGCCCTGAACGTAACAATTGACAATCAGTTTTGCGTCTGATTCGATAATCTAGACTCACAGGAGAACGACCATAAGGTGCCCGAGGCAGCAATGGACCCTTGGAGACTTGTCCCTGGAGGACGATGTATTGAATCTCGACGCAATTTGAGTGTTCCATCGTCATTAGGAAACCCGAACGTTACAAGTAACTATCGGTTTCGCGTCGGATTCCAAAATCTAGACTCACAAGAGCGGACCATATTGTGCCCGAGGCAGCAATATCCCCTTGGAGACAATTCGCCTGGAGGACGATGTATTGAATCTCGACGCAATTTGAGTGTTCCTTCGTCATTAGGAGGCCCTGAATGTTACAATTAAGTATCATTTTAGCGTCGGATTCGTAAATCTGAACTCACAGGAGACGGACCACGTCGTGCCCGACGCAGCAATATTCCGTTGGACACAAATCGGCGGGAGGACGATGCATCGAATCTCGACGCAATTTGAGTGTTCCATCGTCATTCGGAGGCCCTGAACGTTACAATTAACTATCAGTTTTGCGTCGGATTGGAAATTCTAGAGTCACAGGAGTCGGACCATAGGGTGACCGAGGCAGCAATAGACCCTTGGAGACAATTAGGCTGGAGGATGATGTATTGAATCTCGACGCTATTTGAGAGTTCCATCGTCATTAGGACGCCCGAAAGTTACAATTAACTATTAGTTTCGCGTCGGACTCAAAAATCTAGCTTCACAGGTGACGGACCATATGGTGCCCGAGGCAGCAATATCCCATTGGAGACAAGTCGGCTAAAGGGCGACGTATTGAATCTCGACGCAATTTGAGTGTTCTATCGTCATTAGGAGGACCTGAACGTTACAATTAACTATCAGTTATGCGTTGGATCCTAAAATCTGGACTCATTGGAGAACGACCATAAGGTTTCCGAGGCAGCAATAGACCCTTGGAGACAAGTCGGCTGGAAGACGATGTATTGAATCTCGACGCAATTTGAGTGTTCCTTCGCCATTAGGAGACCCTGAACGTTGCAATTAAGTATCATTTTTGCGTCGGATTCGAAAATCTAGACTCACAGGAGACGGACCACTTGGTGCCCGAGGCAGCAATATCCCGTTGGACACAAGTCGGCGGGAGGACGATGTATTGAATCTCGACGCAATTTGAGTGTTCCGTCGTCATTAAGAGGCCCTAAACGTTACAATTAACTATCAGTTTCGTGTCGGATTCAAAATTCTAGACTCTCTGGAGAAGGACCGTATGGTGCCCGAGGCAGCAATATCGCCTTGGAGAGAATTCGGCTAGAGGACGATGTACTGAATCTCGACATAATTTGAGTGTTCTATGGTCATTAGGGGGCACTGTTGTTACAATTAACTATCAGTTATGCGTCGGATCCGAAAATCTAGTTTCATGGGGGAACGACCATAAGGTGCCCGAGGCAGCAATAGACCCTTGGAGACAAGTCGGCTGGAGGACGATGTATTGAATCTCGACGCTATTTGAGTGTTCCTTCGTCATTAGGAGGCTCTGAATGTTACAATTAAGTATCATTTTAGCGTCGGATTCGAAAATCTAGACTCACAGAGACGGACCACATGGTGCCCGAGGCAGCAATATCCCGTTGGACACAAATCGGCGGGATTACGATGTATTGAATCTCGACGCAATTTGAGAGTTCCATCGTCACTACGACGCCCGAAAGTTACAATTAACTATCAGTTTTGCGTCGGATTCGAAATTCTAGAGTCACAGGAGGCGGACCATATGGTGACCGAAGCAGAAAAGTAGGCTGGAGGACGATGTTTTTGATCTCGACGCAATTTGAGTGTTCCATCGACATTAGGTCGCACGAACGTTACAATTAACTATCAGTTTCGCGTCGGATTCGACAATCTAGACTCACTGGAGACGGACCATATGGTGCCCGAGGCAGCAATATCCCCTTGGAGACAAGGCGGCTGGAGGACGACGTATTGAATCTCGGCGCAATTAGAGTGTTCTATCGTCATTAGGAGGCGCTGAACGTTACAATTAACGATCAGTTATGCGTCGGATCCGAAAATCAAGACTCATTGGAGAACGACCATAAGGTCCCCGAGGCGGCGATAGACCCTTGGAGACAAGTCGCCTGGAATACGATGTATTTAATCTCGACGCAACTTGTGTGTTCCTTCGTCATTAGGAGGCCCTGAACGTTACAATTAACTATCAGTTTTGCGTCGGATTCGAAAATATAGATTCACTGGAGAACGACCATAAGGTGCCTGAGGCAGTAATAGCCCCTTGGAGACAAGTCGGCTGGATGACGATGTATTGAATCTCGATGCAATTTGAATGTTCCTTCGTCATTAGGAGGCCCTGAACGTTACAATTAAATATCATTTTTGCGTGGGATTCGAAAATCTAGACTCACAGGAGACGGACCACATGGTGCCAGAGGCAGCAATATCCCGTTGGACACAAGTCGGCGGGAGGACGATGTACTGAATATCGACGCAATTTGAATGTTCTATCGTCATTAGGAGGCGCTGAACGTTACAATTAACTATCAGTTATGCGTCGGATTCGAAAAGCTAGACTCACAGGAGAACGACCATAAGGTGCCCGAGGCAGCAATAGACCCTTTGGGACAAGTCGGCTGGAGCACGATGTATTGAATCTCGACGCAATTTCAGTGTTCCTTCGTCATTAGGAGGCTCTGAAC
The DNA here is from genome assembly GCF_021461395.2 of Schistocerca americana. Lineage (NCBI taxonomy): Eukaryota > Metazoa > Arthropoda > Insecta > Orthoptera > Acrididae > Schistocerca > Schistocerca americana. The sequence goes on from NW_025726697.1 coordinate 290,681, forward strand.
GTTACAATTGGCAGTTCGTTTTGCGTCGGATTCGACTGTCTGGACTCACAGGAGATCGACCTTAAGGTAAGTGAGGTAGCATTAGACACATGGAGACAAGTCGGCTGGAGGACGATGTATTGAATCGCGACGAAATTTGAGTGCTCCATCGTCATTAGGAGGCTCTGAACGTTACAATTAACTATCAGTCTTACGGCGGATTCGATAATCTAGACTCACAGGAGAACGACCATAAGGTGCCCGAGGCAGCAATATACCCCTGGAGACAAGTAGGGTGGAGGACGATGTATTGAATCCCGACGCAAATTGAGTGTTCCATCGTCATCAGGAGGCCCTTACCGTTACAATTAACTATCATTTTTGCGTCGGATTCGAAATTCTAGACTCACTGGAGACGGTCTAAGTGGTGCCCGAGGTAGCAATATCCCCTTGGAGACAAGTCGGCTGGAGGACGATGTATTTAATCTCGACACAATTTGAGTGTTCCAACGTCATCAGGAGGCAATGAACGTTACAATTAACTATCAGTTTTGCGTCGGATTCGAAATTCTAGAGTCACAGGAGTCGGACCATGGGGTGACCGAGGCAGACAAGTAGGCTGGAGGACGATGTTTTTGATCTCGACGCAATTTGAGTGTTCCATCGTCATTAGGTCGCACGAACGTTACAATTAACTATCAGTTTCGTGACGGATTCGACAATCTAGACACACAGGAGATGGACCATATGGTGCTCGAGGCAGCAACATCCCCTTGGAGACAAGGCGGCTGGAGGACGACGTATTGAATCTCGACGCAATTTGAGTGTTCCATCGACATTAGGAGGCCCTGAACGTTACAATTAAGAATCATTTTTGCGTCGGAGTCGAAAATCTAGACTCACAGGAGACGGACCACATGATGCCCGTAGCAGCAATATCCCGTTGGACACAAGTCGGCGGGAGGACGATGTATTGAATCTCGACGCAATTTGAGTGTTCCGTCGTCATTAAGAGGCCCTAAACGTTACAATTAACTATCAGTTTCGCGTCGGATTCGAAAATCTAGACTCACAGGGGTCGGAGGATAAGGTGCCCGAGACAGCAATTCCTTTTGGAGACAAGTCGGCTGGAGGACGATGTATTGAATCTCGACGCAATTTGAGTGTTCCATCGCTATTAGGAGGCCCTGAAAGTTACAATTAACTATTATTTGTGCGTCGGATTCGAAAACCTAGACTCACAGGAGACAGACCATATGGTGCCCGAGGCAGCAATTTCTACTTGAATACAAGTCGGCTGGAGGACGATGTATTGAATCTCGACACAATTTGAGTGTTCCATCGTCATCAGGAGGCCCTGAACGTTACAATGAACTATCAGTTTTGGGTCGGATTCGAAATTCTTGACTCACAGGATTCGGACCATAGGGTAACCGTGGCAGCAATATACCCTTGGAGACAAGTAGGCTGGAGGACAATGCCTTGAATCTCGACGTAATTTGAGTGTTCCATCGTCATTAGGAGGCCCGAACGTTACAATTACCTATCAGTTTCGCGTCGGATTCGAAAATCTAGACTCACAAGAGACGGACCATATGGTGCCCGAGGCAGCAATATCCCCTTGGAGACAATTCGGCTGGAGGACGACAAATTGAATCTCGACGCAATTTGAGTGTTCTATCGTCAATAGGAGGCCATGAACGTTACAATTAACCATCAGTTTAGCGTCGGCTTCGAAAGTCTAAACTCACTGAAGAACGACCAAAAGGTGCCGGAGACAGCAATAGACCCTTGGAGGCAAGTCGCCTGGAAGACGATGTATTGACTCTCGACGCAATTCGAGTGTTCGATCGTCATTAGGCCCTGGACGTTACAATTAACTATCAGATTTCAGTCGGATTCGAAAATCTACACTCCCAGGAGAACGACAATTAGGTGCCACAGGCTGCAATAGACCCTTGGAGACAAGTCGGCTGAAGGACGATGTATTGAATCTCGAAAAAAATTTCAGTGTTCCATCGTCATTAGGAGGCCCTGAACGTTACAATTAACTATCATTTTTGCGTCGAATTCGAAATTCTAGACTTACAGGAGACGGACTATATGGTGCCCGAGGCAGCAAAATCCCCTTGGAGACAAGTCGGCTGGAGGACGATGTATGAATCTCGACGCAATTTGAGCGTTGCATCATCATTAGGAGGCTCTGAACGTTACAATTAGCAGTCCGTTTTTCGTCCGATTCGAATATCTGTACTCACAGGAGAACAACCATAAGGTGACCGAGGTAGCAGTAGACCCATGGAGACAAGTCGGCTGGAGGACGATGTATTGAATATCGGCGCATTTCGAGTGTTCCATCGTCATTAGGAGGCCCTGAACGATACAATTAACTATCAAATTTCCGTCGGATTCGAAAATCTAAACTCTCAGGAGAACGACAATTAGGTGCCACAGGCTGCAATAGACCCTTGGAGACAAGTCGGCTGAAGGACGATGTATTGAATCTCGAAGCAATCTCAGTGTTCCATCGTCATTAGGAGGCCCTGAACGTTACCATTAACTATCATTTTTGCGTCGGATTCGAAATTCTAGACTTACAGGAGACGGACTGAATAGTGCACGAGGTAGCAATATACCCTTGGAGGCAAGTCGGCTGGAGGACAATGTATTGAATCTCGATGCAATTTGAGTGTTCTATCGTCATTTGGAGGCGCTGAACGTTGCAATTAACTATCAGTTATGCGTCGGATCCGAAAATCTAGACTCACAGGAGAACGACCATAAGGTGCCCGAGGCAGCATTAGACCCTTTGGGTGCAGTCGGCTGGAGGACGATGTATTGAATCTCGATGCAATTTGAGTGTTCCATCGTCATTAGGAGGCCCTGAACGTTACAATTGGCAGTCCGTCTTGCGTCGGATTCGAATATCTGGACTCACAGGAGATCGAAAATAAGGTGAGCGAGGTAGCACTAGACCCATGGAGTCAAGTCGGCTGGAGGACGATGCATTGAATCGCGACGCAATTTGAGTATTCCATCGTCATTAGGAGGCCCTGAACGTTACAATTAACAATCAGTTTTGCGTGTGATTCGATAATCTAGACTCACAGTGAAACGACCATAAGGTGCCCGAGGCAGCAATAGACCCTTGGAGACTTGTCCCTGGAGGACGATGTATTGAATCTCGACGCAATTTGAGTGCTCCATCGTCATCTGGAGGCCCTCAACGTTACAACTAACTATCAGTTTTGCGTCGGATTCGAAATTGTAGACTCACAGGAGTCGGACCATAGGGTGGCCGAGGCAGCAATAGCCCCTTGGAGACAAGTCGGCTGGAGGACGATGTATTGAATCGCGACGCAATTTGAGTGTTCCATCGTCATTAGGAGGCCCTGAACGTAACAATTGACAATCAGTTTTGCGTCTGATTCGATAATCTAGACTCACAGGAGAACGACCATAAGGTGCCCGAGGCAGCAATAGACCCTTGGAGACTTGTCCCTGGAGGACGATGTATTGAATCTCAACGCAATTTGAGTGTTCCATCGTCATTAGGAAACCCGAACGTTACAAGTAACTATCGGTTTCGCGTCGGATTCGAAAATCTAGACTCACAAGAGCGGACCATATTGTGCCCGAGGCAGCAATATCCCCTTGGAGACAATTCGCCTGGAGGACGATGTATTGAATCTCGACGCAATTTGAGTGTTCCTTCGTCATTAGGAGGCCCTGAATGTTACAATTAAGTATCAGTTTAGCGTCGGATTCGTAAATCTAAACTCACAGGAGACGGACCACATCGTGCCCGAGGCAGCAATATCCCGTTGGACACAAATCGGCGGGAGGACGATGCATCGAATCTCGACGCAATTTGAGTGTTCCATCGTCATTAGGAGGACCTGAACGTTACAATTAACTATCAGTTTTGCGTCGGATTGGAAATTCTAGAGTCACAGGAGTCGGACCATAGGGTGACCGAGGCAGCAATAGACCCTTGGAGACAATTAGGCTGGAGGATGATGTATTGAATCTCGACACAATTTGAGAGTTCCATCGTCATTAGGACGCCCGAAAGTTACAATTAACTATTAGTTTCGCGTCGGACTCAAAAATCTAGCTTCACAGGTGACGGACCATATGGTGCCGGGGCAGCAATATCCCATTGGAGACAAGTCGGCTAAAGGGCGACGTATTGAATCTCGACGCAATTTGAGTGTTGTATCGTCATTAGGAGGCGCTGAACGTTACAATTAACTATCAGTTATGCGTCGCATCCGAAAATCTAGACTCATTGGAGAACGACCATAAGGTCCCCGAGGCAGCGATATCCCGTTGGAGACAAGTCAGCTGCAGGACGAAGTATTGAATCTCGACGCAATTTCAGTGTTCCAACGTCATCAGGAGGCAATGAACGTTACAATTAACTATCAGAGTCGCGTCTGATTCGAAATTCTAGAGTCACAGGAGTCGGACCATAGGGTGACCGAGGCAGACAAGTAGGCTGGAGGACGATGTATTGATCTCGACGCAATTTGAGTGTTCCATCGTCATTAGGTCGCACGAACGTTAAAATTAATTATCAGTTTCGCGTCGGATTCTACAATCTAGATTCACAGGAGACGAACCATATGGTGCCCGAGGCAGCAATATCCCCTTGGAGACAATGCGGCTGGAGGACGACGTATTGAATCTAAACGCAATTTGAGTATTCTATCGTTATTAGGAGGACCTGAACGTTACAATTAACTATCAGTTATGCGTCGGATCCTAAAATCTAGACTCATTGGAGAACGACCATAAGGTTTCCGAGGCAGCAATAGACCCTTGGAGACAAGTCGGCTGGAGGACGATGCATTGAATCTCGACGCAATTTGAGTGTTCCTTCGTCATTAGGAGACCCTGAACGTTACAATTAAGTATCATTTTTACGTCGGATTCGAAAATCTAGACTCACAGGAGACGGACCACATGGTGCCCGAGGCAGCAATATCCCGTTGGACACAAGTCGGCGGGAGGACGATGTATTGAATCTCGACGCAATTTGAGTGTTCCGTCGTCATTAAGAGGCCCTAAACGTTACAATTAACTATCAGTTTCGTGTCGGATTCAAAATTCTAGACTCTCTGGAGAAGGACCGTATGGTGCCCGAGGCAGCAATATCGCCTTGGAGAGAAGTCGGCTAGAGGACGATGTACTGAATCTCGACATAATTTGAGTGTTCCATGGTCATTAGGAGGCCATGAACGTTACAATCAACCATCAGTATTGCGTCGGATTCGAAAATCTAGACTCACTGGAGGCGTACCATAAGATGCCCGAGGCAGCAATATCCCCTTCGAGACAAGTCGGCTGGAGGGCGACGTATTGAATCTCGACACAATTTGAGTGTTCTATGGTCATTAGGAGGCACTGAACGTTACAATTAACTATCAGTTATGCGTCGGATCCGAAAATCTAGTTTCATAGGGGATCGACCATAAGGTGCCCGAGGCAGCAATAGACCCTTGGAGACAAGTCGGCTGGAGGACGATGTATTGAATCTCGACGAAATTTGAGTGTTCCTTCGTCATTAGGAGGCTCTGAATGTTACAATTGGCAGTCCGTTTTGCGTCGGATTCGAATATCTTGACTCATCGCAGAACGACCATAAGGTGCCCGAGGCAGCAATAGACCCTTGGAGACGAGTAGCCTGGAGGACGATGTATTGAATCTCGACGCAATTTGAGTGTTCCATCGTCATTAGGAGGCCCTGAAAGTTACAATTAACTATCATTAGTGCGTCGGATTCGAAAACCTAGACTCACAGGAGACAGACCCTTGGAGACAAGTCGGCTGGAGGACGATGTATTGAATCTCGACGCAATATGAGTGGTCCAACGTCATCAGGAGGCAATGAACGTTACAATTAACTATCAGTTATGCGTCGGATCCGAAAATCTAGTTTCATAGGGGAACGACCATAAGGTGCCCGAGGCAGCAATAGACCCTTGGAGACAAGTCGGCTGGAGGACGATGTATTGAATTTCGTCGCAATTTGAGTGTTCCTTCGTCATTAGGAGGCCCTGAATGTTACAATTAAGTATCATTTTAGCGTCGGATTCGAAAATCTAGATTCACAGAGACGGACCACATGGTGCCCGAGGCAGCAATATCCCGTTGGACACAAGTCGGCGGGAGGACGATGTATTGAATCTCGACGCAATTTGAGTGTTCCATCGTCATTACAAGGCCCTGAAAGTTACAATTAACTATCATTTTTGCATCGGATTCGAAAATCTAGACTCACAGGACAACGACCATAAGGCGACCGAGGTAGCAGTAGACCCTTGGAGACAAGTCGGCTGGAGGACGATGTACTGAATCTCGACGCAATTTGAGTGTTCCTTCGTCATTAGGAGGCCCTAAACGTTACAATTAAGTATCATTTTTGCGTCGCATTCGAAAATATAGACTCACAGAAGACGGACCACATGGTGCCCGAGGCAGCAATATCTCGTTGGACACAAGTCGGCGGGAGGACGATGAATTGAATCTCGACGCAATTTGAGTGTTCCGTCGTCATTAAGAGGCCCTAAACGTTACAATTAACTACAAGTTTTGCGTCGGATTCGTAAATCTAGACTCACAGGGGTCGGAGGATAAGGTGCCCAAGACAGCAATACCCTTTGGAGTCAAGTCGGCTGGAGGACGATGTATTGAATCTCGACGCAATTTGAGTGTTACATCGAGATTAGGAGGTCCTGAACGTCACAATTAACTATCAGTTTTGCGTCGGATTCTAAATTCTAGACTCACAGGAGAAGGACTATATGTTGCCCGAGGCTGCAATTTCCCCTTGGAGACAAGTCGGCTGGAGGACGATGTATTGAATCTCGACGCAATTTGAGTGTTCCTTCGTCATTAGGAGGCCCTGAACGTTAAAATTAAATATCATTTTTGCGTCGGATTCGAAAATCTAGACTCACAGGAGACGGACCACATGGTGCCCGAAGCAGCAATATCCCTTTGGAGACAAGTCGGCTGGAGGACGATGTATTGAATCTCGACGCAATTTGAGTGTTCCATCGAGATTAGGAGGTCCTGAACGTCACAATTAACTATCAGTTTTGCGTCGGATTCAAAATTCTAGACTCACAGGGGAAGGACTATATGGTGCCCGAGGCTGCAATCTCCCCTTGCAGACAAGTCGGCTGGAGGACGATGTATTGAATCTCGACGCAATTTGAGTGTTCCATCGTCATTAGGACGCTCGAACGTTACAATTAACTATCAGTTTCGCGTCGGATTCGAAAATCTAGACCCACAGGAGACGGACCATATGGTGCCCAAGGCAGCAATATCCCCTTGGAGACAAGTCGGCTGGAGGGCGACGTATTAAATCTCGACGCAATTTGAGTGTTCTATCTTCATTAGGAGGCGTTGAACATTACAATTAACTATCAGTTATGCGTCGGCTCCGAAAATCTAGACTCATAGGAGAACGACCATAAGGTGTCCGAGACAGCAATAGAGCCTTGGAGACAAGTCGCCTGGAGGACGATGTATAGACTCTCGACGCAATTCAAGTGTTCCATCATCATTAGGAGGCCCTGAACGTTACAATTAACTGTCAGATTTCCGTCGGATTCGAGAATCTAGACTCCCAGGAGAACGACAATTAGGTGCCACAGGCTGCAATAGACCCTTGGAGACAAATCGGCTGGACTACGATGTATTGAATCGCGACGCAATTTGAGTGTTCCATCGTCATTAGGAGGCCCTGACCGTTCCAACTACAATCAGTTGTCCGTCGAATTCGAAAATCTAGACTCACAGGAGAAGGACTATATGGTGCCCGAGGCAGTAATATCCCCTGGGAGACAAGTCGGCTGGAAGACGATGTATTGAATCTCGACGCAATTTGACTGTTCCATCATCATTAGGAATCTTTGAACGTTACAATTAGCAGTCCCTTTTGCGTCGGATTCGAATATCTGGACTCACAGGAGAACGACCATAAGGTGACCGAGGTAGCAGTAGACCCATGGAGACAAGTCGGCTGGAGGACGATGTATTGAATCTCGACGCAATTTGAGTGTTCTATCGTCAATAGAAGGCGCTGAACTTTACTATTAACTATCAGTTATGCGGCGGATTCGAAAATCTAGACTCACAGGGAGAACGACCATAAGGTGCCCGAGGCAGCAATAGACCCTTTGGGACAAGTCGGATGGAGGATGATGTATTGAATTTCGACGCAATTTGAGTGTTCCATCGAGATTAGGAGGTCCTGATCGTCACAATTAACTGTCAGTTTTGCGTCGGATTCAAAATTCTAGACTCACAGGAGAAGGACTATATGGTGCCCGAGGCTGCAATATCCCCTTGGAGACAAGTCGGCTGGAGGACGATGTATTGAATCTCGACGCAATTTGAGTGTTCCTTCGTCATTAGGCGGCCCTGAACGTTACAATTAAGTATCAATTTTGCGTCGGATTCGAAAATCTAGACTCACAGGAGACGGACCACATGGTGCCCGAGGCAGCAATATCCCTTTGGAGACAAGTCAGCTGGAGGACGATGTATTGAATCTCGACGCAATTTGAGTGTTCCATCGAGATTAGGAGGTCCTGAAAGTCACAATTAACTATCAGTTTTGCGTCGGATTCGAAAATCTAGACTCACAGGAGACGGACCATATGGTGCCCGAGGCAGCAATATCCCCTTGGAGACAAGTCGGCTGGAGGGCGACGTATTGAATCTCGACGCAATTTGAGTGTTCTATCTTCATTAGGAGGCGTTGAACGTTACAATGAACTATCAGTTATGCGTCGGCTCCGAAAATCTAGTCACATAGGAGAACGACCATAAGGTGCCCGAGACAGCAATAGAGCCTTGGAGACAAGTCGCCTGGAGGACGATGTATAGACTCTCGACGCAATTCGAGTGTTCCATCATCATTAGGAGGCCCTGAACGTTGCAATTAACTGTCAGATTTCCGTCGGATTCGAAAATCTAGACTCCCGGGAGAACGGCAATTAGGTGCCACAGGCTGCAATAGACCCTTGGAGACATATCGGCTGGACTACGATGTATTGAATCGCGACGCAATTTGAGTGTTCCATCGTCATTAGGAGGCCCTGACCGTTACAATTACAATCAGTTTCACGTCGGATTCGAAAATCTAGACTCACAGGAGAAGGACTATATGGTGCCCGAGGCAACAATATCCCCTGGGAGACAAGTCGGCTGGAGGACGATGTATTGAATCTCGACGCAATTTGAGTGTTCCATCATCATTAGGAATCTCTGAACGTTACAATTAGCAGTCAGTTTTTCGTCGGATTCGAAGATCTGGACTCACAGGAGAACGACCAAAGGTGACCGAGGTAGCAGTAGACCCATAGAGACAAGTCGGCTGGAGGACGATGTATAGAATCTCGACGCAATTTGAGTGTTCTATCGTCAATAGGAGGCGCTGAACGTTACTATTAACTATCAGTTATGCGTCGGATTCGAATATCTAGACTCACAGGAGAACGACCATAAGGTGCCCGAGGCAGCAATAGACCCTTTGGGACAAGTCGGATGGAGGACGATGTATTGAATCTCGACGCTATTTGAGTGTTCCATCGTCATTAGGACGCTCGAACGTTACAATTAACTTTCAGTTTCGCGTCGGATTCGAAAATCTAGACTCACAGGAGACGGACCATATGGTGCCCGAGGCAGCAATATCACCTAGGAGACAAGTCGGCGGGCAACGTATTGAATCTCGACGCAATTTGAGTGTTCTATCTTCATTAGGAGGCGTTGAACGTTACAATTAACTATCAGTTATGCGTCGGCTCCGAAAATCTAGACTCATAGGAGAACGACCATAAGGTGCCCGAGACAGCAATAGAGCCTTGGAGACAAGTCGCCTGGAGGACGATATATAGACTCTCGACGCAATTCGAGTGTTCCATCATCATTAGGAGGCCCTGAACGTTACAATTAACTGTCAGCTTACCGTCGGATTCGAAAATCTAGACTCCCAGGAAAACGACAATTAGGTGCCACAGGCTGCAATAGACCCTTGGAGACAAATCGGGTGGACTACGAAGTATTGAATCGCGACGCAATTTGAGTGTTCCATCGTCATTAGGAGGCCCTGACCGTTACAATTACAATCAGTTTTGCGTCTGATTCGAAAATCTAGACTCACAGGAGAAGGACTATATGGCGCCCGAGGCAGCAATATCCCCCGGGAGACAAGACGGCTGGTCGACGATGTATTGAATCTCGACGCAATTTCAGTGTTCCATCATCATTAGGGATCTCTGAACCTTACAATTAACAGTCCCTTTGGCGACGGATTCGGATATCTGGACTCACAGGAGACGGACCACATGGTGCCCGAGGCAGCAATATCCCTTTGGAGACAAGTCGGCTGGAGGACGATGTATTGAATCTCGACGCAATTTGAGTGTTCCATCGAGATTAGGAGGTCCTGAACGTCACAATTAACTATCAGTTTTGCGTCGGATTCAAAATTCTAGACTCACAGGAGAAGGACTATATAGTGCAAGACGCTGCAATATCCCCATGCAGACAAGTCGGCTGGAGGACGATGTATTAAATCTCGACGCAATTTGAGTATTCCATCGTCATCAAGATGCCCTGAACGTTACAATTAACTTTCAGTTTTGCGTCGGATTTGAAATTCTAGACTCACAGGAGCCGGACCATACGGTGATCGATGCAGCATTACATACTAGGAGACAAGTAGGCTGGAGGACGATGTATTGAATCTCGACGCAATTTGAGTGTTCTATCTTCATTAGGAGGCGTTGAACGTTACAATTAACTATCAGTTATGCGTCGGCTCCGAAAATCTAGACTCATAGGAGAACGACCATAAGGTGCCCGAGACAGCAATAGAGCCTTGGAGGCAAGTCGCCTGGGGGACGATGTATAGACTCGCGACGCAATTCGAGTCATTAGGACGCTCGAACGTTACAATTAACTTTCAGTTTCGCGTCGGATTCGAAAATCTAGACTCACAGGAGACGGACCATATGGTATTGATGACGCAATTTGAGTGTTCTATCTTCATTAGGAGGCGTTGAACGTTACAATTAACTATCAGTTATGCGTCGGCTCCGAAAATCTAGACTCATAGGAGAACGACCATAAGGTGCCCGAGACAGCAATAGAGCCTTGGAGACAAGTCGGCTGGGGGACGATGTACAGACTCGCGACGCAATTCGAGTCATTAGGACGCTCGAACGTTACAATTAACTTTCAGTTTCGCGTCGGATTCGAAAATCTAGACTCACAGGAGACGGACCATATGGTGCCCGAGGCAGCAATATCACCTAGGAGACAAGTCGGCGGGCAACGTATTGAATCTCGACGCAATTTGAGTGTTCTATCTTCATTAGGAGGCGTTGAACGTTACAATTAACTATCAGTTATGCGTCGGCTCCGAAAATCTAGACTCATAGGAGAACGACCATAAGGTGCCCGAGACAGCAATAGAGCCTTGGAGACAAGTCGCCTGGAGGACGATGTATAGACTCTCGACGCAATTCGAGTGTTCCATCATCATTAAAAGGCCCTGAACGTTACAATTAACTGTCAGCTTACCGTCGGATTCGAAAATCTAGACTCCCAGGAGAACGACAATTAGGTGCCACAGTCTGCAATAGACCCTTGGAGACAAATCGGCTGGACTACGATGTATTGAAGCGCGACGCAATTTGAGTGTTCCATCGTCATTGGGAATCCCTGACCGTTACAATTACAATCAGTTTTGCGTCGGATTCGAAAATCTAGACTCACAGGAGAAGGACTATATGGTGCCCGAGGCAGCAATGTCCCCTGGGAGACAAGACGGCTGGAGGACGATGTATTGAATCTCGACGCAATTTGAGTGTTCCATCATCATTAGGAATCTCTGAACGTTACAATTAGCAGTCCCTTTTGCGTCGGATTCGAATATCTGGACTCACAGGAGAACGACCATAAGGTGCCCGAGGCAGCAATAGACCGTTCGAGACAAGTCGGCTGAAGGACGATGTATTGAATCTCGACGCAATTTGAGTGTTCCATCGTTATTAGGAGCCCCTGATCGTTACAATTAACTATCATCTTTGCTTCGGATTCGAAAATCTAGACTCACAGGAGACATACCATATGGTGCCCGAGGCAGCAATTTCTCCATGCAGAAAAGTCGGCTGGAGGACGATGTATTGAATCGCGACGCAATTTGAGAGTTCCATCGACATTAGGAGGCCCTGAACGTTACAATTAACAAACAGTTTTGCGTCAGATTCGAAAATCTAGACTCACTGGAGAAAGACCATAAGGTGCCCGAGGCAGCAATAGACCATTGAAGACAAGCCGCCTGGAGGACGATGTATTGACTCTCGACGTAATTCGAGTAGTCCATCGTCATTAGGAGGCCCTGAACGTTACAATCAACTATCAGTTATGTGTCGGATTAGAAAATGCAGACTCACAGGTGAACGACCATAAGGTGCCCGAGGCAGCAAAAAGACTGTTCGAGACAAGTCGGCTGAAAAACGATGTATTGAATCTCGACGCAATTTGAGTGTTCCATCATCATTAGGAGGCTCCGAACGTTACAATTAGCAGTCCGTTTTGCGTCGGATTCGAATATCTGGACTCACAGGAGAACGACCATAAGGTGACCGAGGTAGCAGTAGACCCATGGAGACAAGTCGGCTGAATGACGATGTATTGAATCTTGACGCAATTTGAGTGTTCCAACGTCATTAGGAGGCCCTGAACGTTACAATTAACTATCAGTTATGTGTCGGAATCGAAAATGTAGACTCACAGGAGAACGACCATAAGGTGACCGAGGTAGCACTAGACCCATGGAGAGAAGTCGGCTGGAAGACATATTGAATCTCGACGCCATTAGAGTGTTCCATCGTCGTTAGGAGGCCCTGTACGTTATAATTAACTATCAGTTATGCGTCGGATCCGAAAATCTAGACTCATAGGAGAACGACCTTAAGGTGCCCGAGGCAGCAATAGACCCTTGGAGACAAGTCCGCTGGAGTATGATGTATTGAATCTCGACGCAATTTGAGTGTTCCTTCGTCATTAGGGGGCCCTGAACGTTACAATTAAGTATCATTTTTGCGTCGGATTCGAAAATCTAGACTCGCAGGAGACGGACCACATGGTGCCCGAGGCAGCAATATCCCGTTGGACACAAGTCGGCTAGAGGACGATGTATTGAATCTCGACGCAATTTGAGTGTTCCATCGTCATTAGGAGGCCCTGAACGTTACAATTAACTATCAGTTTTGCGTCGGATTCGAAAACCTATTCACAGGAGAATAACCATAGGGTGCCCGACGAGCAATAGACCCTTGGAGACAACCCGGCTGGAGGACGATGTATTGAATCGCGACGCAATTTGAGTGTTTCATCGTCATTAGGAAGCCCTGAACGTTAGAATTTACTATCAGTTATGTGTCGGATTCAAAAATCTAGACTCACTGGAGAACGACCATAAGGTGCCCGAGGCAGCAATAGAGCCTTGGAGACAAGTCGGCTGGAGGACGATGTATTGACTCTCGACGCACTTCGAGTATTCCATCGTCATTAGGAGGCCCTGAACGTTACAATTACCTATCAGTTTACCGTCACAATCGAAAATCTAGACTCACAGGAGAACGACAATTAGGTGCCACAGGCAGCAATACACCCTTGGAGACAAATCGGCAGGAGGACGATGTATTGAATCGCGACACAATTTTAGTGATCCATCGTCATTAGGAGGCCCTGACAATTACAATTAACCATCAGTTTTGTGACGGATTCGAAAATCTAGACTCACAGGAGACGGACCTTATGGTGCCCGAGGCAGCAATATCCCCTTGGAGACAAGTCGGCTGGAGGCCGACGTATGGAATCTCGAAGCAATTTGAGTGTTCTATCGTCATTAGGAGGCGCAGAACGTTACAATTAGCGGTCCGTTTTGCGTCGGATTCGAATATCTGGACTCACAGGAGAACGACCATAAGGTGACCGAGGCAGCAATAGACCGTTCGAGACAAGTCGGCTGAGGGACGATGTATTTAATCTCGACGCAATTTGAGTGTTCCATCGTCATTAGGAGGCCCTCAGTGTTGCAATTAACCATCAGTTTTGCGTCGGATTCGAAAATCTACTCACAGGAAAACGACCATAAGGTACCCGAGGCAGCATTGGACACTTGGAGTCAAGTCGGCTGGTGGACGATGTATTGAATTTCGACGCAATTTGAGTGTTCCATCGTCATTAGGAGCCCGTGAACGTTACAATTAACTATCATTTTTGCTTCGGATTCGAAAATCTAGACTCACAGGAGACAGACCATATGGTGCCCGAGGCAGCAATTTCCCCATGGAGAAAAGTCGGCTGGGTGACGATGTATTGAATCGCGACGCAATTTGAGTGTTCCATCGTCATTAGGAGGCCCTGAACGTTACAACTAACAAACAGTTTTGCGTCGGATTCGAAAATCTAGACTCACTGGACAAAGACCATAAGGTGCCCGGGGCAGCAATAGACCCTTGAAGACAAGCCGCCTGGAGGACGATGTATTGACTCTCGTTGTAATTCGAGTAGTCCATCGTCATTAGGAGGCCCTGAACGTGACAATTAACTATCAGTTATGTGTCGGATTAGAAAATGCAGTCTCACAGGTGAACGACCATAAGGTGCCCGAGGCAGCAATACACCGTTCGAGACAAGTCGGCTGAAGGACGATGTATTGAATCTCGACGCAATTTGAGTGTTCCATCATCATTAGGAGGCTCTGAACGTTACAATTAGCAGTCCGTTTTGCGTCGGATTCGAATATCTGGACTCACAGGAGAACGACCATAAGGTGACCGAGGTAGCAGTAGACCCATGGAGACAAGTCGGCTGAATGACGATGTATTGAATCTTGACGCAATTTGAGTGTTCCAACGTCATTAGGAGGCCCAGAACGTTACAATTAACTATCAGTTATGTGTCGGAATCGAAAATGTAGACTCACAGGAGAACGACCATAAGGTGCCCGAGGCAGCAATGGAACCTTGGAGACAAGTAGGCTGAAGGACGATGTATTGAATCTCGACGCAATTTCAGTGTTCTATCGTCATTAGGAGGCCCTGAACGTGACAATTGGCAGTCCGTTTTGCGTCGGATTCGAATATCTGGACTCACAGGAAAACGACCATAAGGTGAGCGAGGTAGCAATAGACCCATGGGGAGATGTCGGCTAGAGGACAATGTATTGAATCTCGACGCAATTTGAGTGTTCCATCGTCATTAAGAGGCCCTGAACGTTACAATTAACTATCATATTTGCTTCGGATTCGAAAATCTAGACTCACAGGAGAGAGACAATATGGTGCCCGAGGCAGCAATTTCCCCATGGAGAAAAGTCGGCTGGAAGACGATGTAATGAATGTCAGCGCAATTTGTGTGTTCCATCGTCATTAGGTGGCCCTGATCGTTACAATTAAGTATTACTTTTGCGTCGGATTCGAAAACGTACTCACAGGAGAATAACCATAGGCTGCCCTAGGAGCAATAGACCCTTGGAGACAACTCGGCTAGAGGACGATGTATTGAATCGCGACGCAATTTGAGTGTTCCATCGACATTAGGAGGCCCTGAACGTTAGAATTAACTATCAGTTATGTGTCGGATTCGAAAATCTAGACTCACAGGAGAACGACAATTAGGTGTCAAAGGCAGCAATAAACCCTTGGAGACAAATCGGCTGGAGGACGATGTATTGAATCGCGACGCAATTTTAGTGATCCATCGTCATTAGGAGGCCCTGACAGTTACAATTAACCATCAGTTTTGCGATGGATTCGAAAATCTAGACTCACAGGAGACGGACCTTATGGTGCCCGAGGCAGCAATATCCCGTTGGACACAAGTCGGCTGCAGGACGATGTGTTGAAAATCGACGCAATTTCAGTGTTTCATCGACATTACGAGGCCCTGAACGTTACAATTAACTGTGAGTTATGTGTCGGAATCAAAAATGTAGACTCACAGCAGAACGACCATAAGGTGCCCGAGGCAGCAATAGACCGTTCGAGACAAGTCGGCTGAAGGACGAAGTATTGAATCTCGACGCAATTTGAGTGTTCCATCACCATTAGGAGGCTCTCAACGTGACAGTTGGCAGTCCGTTTTGCGTCGGATTCGAATATCTGGACTCACAGGAAAACGACCATAAGGTGAGCGAGGTAGCAATAGACCCATGGAGACAAGTCGGCTAGAGGACGATCTATTGAATCTCGACGCAATTTGAGTGTTCCATCGTCATTAGGAGGCCCTGAACGTTACAATTAACTATCATATTTGCTTCGGATTCGAAAATCTAGACTCAACAGGAGAGAGACCATATGGTGCCGAGGCAGCATTTTCCCCATGGAGAAAAGTCGGCTGGAAGACGATGTAATAAATCTCGGCGCAATTTGTGTGTTCCATCGTCATTAGGAGGCCCTGAACGTTAGAATTAACTATCAGTTATGTGTCGGATTCGAAAATCTAGACTCACAGGAGAACGACAATTAGGTGTCAAAGGCAGCAATAAACCCTTGGAGACAAATCGGCTGGAGGACGATGTATTGAATCGCAACGCAATTTGAGTGATCCATCGTCATTAGGAGGCTTTGAACGTTACAATTAGCAGTCCGTTTTGCGTCGGATTCCTATATCTGGACTCACTGGTGAACGACAATAAAGTGACCGAGGTAGCAGTAGACCCATGGAGACATGTCGGCTGGAGGACGATGTATTGAATCGCGACGCAATTTGAGTGTTCCATCGTCATTAGGAGGTCCTGAACGATACAATTAACAAACAGTTTTGCGTCGGATTCAAAAATCTAATCTCACTGGAGAACGAGCATAAGGTGCCCGAGGCAGCAATAGACCCTTGGAGACAAGTCGCCTGGAGGACGATGTATTGACTCTCGACGCAATTCGAGTATTCCATCGTCATTAGGAGGCCCTGAACGTTACAATTAACTATCAGTTTAGCGTCGGAATCGAAAATCTAGACTCACAGGAGAACGACAATTGGGTGCCACAGGCAGCAATAGACCCTTGGAGACAAATCGGCTGGAGGACGATGTATTGAATCGCGACGCAATTTTAGTGATCCATCGTCATTAGGTGGCCCTGACAGTTACAATTAACCATCCGTTTTGCGACGGATTCGAAAATCTAGGCTCACAGGAGACGGACCTCCTGGTGCCCGAGGCAGCAATATCCCCTTGGAGACAAGTCGGCTGGAGGCCGACGTATGGAGTCTCGAAACAATTTGAGTGTTCCTTCGTCATTAGGAGGCCCTGAACGTTACAATTAACTATCAGTTTTGCGTCGGAAACGAAATTCTAGACTCACAGGAGAACGACATTTAGGTGTCAAAGCCAGCAATAAACCCTTGGAGTCAAATCGGCTGGAGGACGATGTATTGAATCGCGACGCAATTTGAGTGATCCATCGTCATTAGGAGGCTTTGAACGTTACAATTAGCAGTCCGTTTTGCGTCGGATTCGTATATCTGGACTCACGGGAAAACGACCATAAGGTGAGCGAGGTAGCAATGGACCCATGGAGAGAGGTCGGCTAGAGGAAGATGTATTGAATCTCGATGCAATTTGAGTGTTATATCGTCATTAGGTGGCCCTGAACGTTACAATTAGCTATTATAGTTGCTTCGGATTCGAAAATCTAGACTCACAGGAGACAGACCATATGGTGCCCGAGGCAGCAATTTCCCCATGGAGAAAAGTCGGCTGGAAGACGATGTATTGAATCTCGATGCAATTTTAGTGTTCCATCGTCATTAGGAGGCCCTGAACGTTAGAATTAACTATCAGTTATGTGTCGGATTCGAAAATCTAGACTCACAGGAGAACAACAATTAGATGTCAAAGGCAGCAATAAAGCCTTGGAACCAAATCGGCTGGAGGACGATGTATTGAATCGCGACGAAATTTGAGTGATCGATCGTCATTAGGGGGCTTTGAACGTTACAATTAGCAGTCCGTTTTGCGTCTGATTCGTATATCTGGACGCACTGGAGAACGACAATAAAGTGACCGAGGTAGCAGTAGACCCATGGAGACAAGTCGGCTGGAGGACGATGTATTGAATCTCAACACAATTTGAGTGTTCCATCGTCATTATGAGGCCCTGAACGTTACAATTAACTATCAGTCATGTTTCGGATCCGAAAATCTAGACTCATAGGAGAGCGACCGTAAGGTGCCCGAGGCAGCAATAGACCCTTGGAGACAAGTCCGCTGGAGTATGATGTATTGAATCTCGACGCAATTTGAGTGTTCCTTCGTCATTAGGAGGGCCTGAAAGTTACAATTAAGTATCATTTTTGCGTCGGATTCGAAAATCTAGACTCACAGGAGACGGACCACATGGTGCCCGACGCAGCAATATCCCGTTGGACACAAGTCGGCTGCAGGACGATGTATTGAATCTCGACGCAATTTCAGTGTTCCATCGACATTAGGAGACCCTGAACGTTACAATTAACTATGAGTTATGTGTCGGAATCGAAAATGTAGACTCACAGCAGAACGACCATAAGGTGCCCGAGGCAGCAATAGACCGTTCGAGACAAGTCGGCTGAAGCACGAAGTATTTAATCTCGACGCAATTTGAGTGTTCCATCATCATTAGGAGGCTCTGAACGTGACAATTGGCAGTCGTTTTGCGTCGGATTCGAATATCTGGACTCACAGGAAAACGACCATAAGGTGAGCGAGGTAGCAATAGACCGATGGAGACAAGTCGGCTAGAGGACGATGTATTGAATCTCGACGCAATTTCAGTGTTCCATCGACATTAGGAGGCCCTGAACGTTAGAATTAACTATCAGTTATGTGTTATTAACTATCAGTTATGCGTCGGATCCGAAAATCTAGACTCATAGGAGAACGACGATAAGGTGCCCAAGGCAGCAATAGACCCTTGGAGACAAGTCCGCTGGAGTATGATGTATTGAATCTCGACGCAATTTGAGTGTTCCTTCGTCATTAGGAGGCCCTGAACGTTACAATTAAGTATCATTTTTGCGTCGGATTCGAAAATCTAGACTCACAGGAGAGAGACCATATGGTGCCCGAGGCAGCAATTTCCCCATGGAGAAAAGTCGGCTGGAAGACGATGTAATGACTCTCACCGCAATTTGTGTGTTCCATCGTCATTAGGAGGCCCTGAACGTTACAATTAACTATCAGTTTAGCGTCGGAATCGAAAATCTAGACTCACAGGAGACCGACAATTAGGTGCCACAGGCAGCAATAGACCCTTGGAGACAAATCGGCTGGAGGACGATGTATTGAATCGCGTCGCAATTTTAGTGATCCATCGTCATTAGGAGGCCCTGCCAGTTACAATTAACCATCAGTTTTGCGACGGATTCGAAAATCTAGACTCACAGGAGACGGACCTTATGGTGCCCGAGGCAGCAATATCCCCTTGGAGACAAGTCGGCTGGAGGCCGACGTATGAAATCTCGAAGCAGTTTGAGTGTTCTATCGTCATTATGAGGCCCTGAACGTTACAATTAACTATCAGTGATGCTTCGGATCCGAAAATCTAGACTCATAGGAGAACGACCATAAGGTGCCCGAGGCAGCAATAGACCCTTGGAGACAAGTCCGCTGGAGTATGATGTATTGAATCTCGACGCAATTTCTGTGTTCCATCGACATTAGGAGGCCCTGAACGTTACAATTAACTATAAGTTATGTGTCGGAATCGAAAATGTAGACTCACAGCAGAACGACCATGAGGTGCCCGAGGCAGCAATAGACCGATCGAGACAAGTCGGCTGAAGGACGAAGTATTGAATCTCGACGCAATTTGAGTGTTCCATCATCATTAGCAGGCTCTGAACGTGACAATTGGCAGTCCGTTTTGCGTCGGATCCGAATATCTGGACTCACAGGAAAACGACCATAAGGTGAGCGAGGTAGCAATAGACCCATGGATACAAGTCGGCTAGAGGACGATCTATTGAATCTCGACGCAATGTGAGTGTTCCATCGTCATTAGGAGGCCCTGAACGTTAGAATTAACTATCAGTTATGTGTCGGATTCAAAAATCTAGACTCACAGGAGAACGACAATTAGGTGTCAAAGGCAGCAATAAACCCTTGGAGACAAATCGGCTGGAGGACGATGTATTGAATCGCAACGCAATTTGAGTGATCCATCGTCATTAGGAGGCTTTGAACGTTACAATTAGCAATCCGTTTTGCGTCGGATTCCTATATCTGGACTCAGTGGTGAACGACAATAGAGTGACCGAGGTAGCAGTAGACCCATGGAGACATGTCGGCTGGAGGACGATGTATTGAATCGCGTCGCAATTTGAGTGTTCCATCGTCATTAGGAGGTCCTGAACGTTACAATTAACAAACAGTTTTGCGTCGGATTCAAAAATCTAATCTCACTGGAGAACGACCATAAGGTGCCCGAGGCAGCAATAGACCCTTGGGGGCAAGTCGCCTGGAGGACGATGTATTGACTCTCGACGCAATTCGAGTATTCCATCGTCATTAGGAGGCCCTGAACGTTACAATTAACTATCAGTTTAGCGTCGGAATCGAAAATCTAGACTCACAGGAGAACGACAATTAGGTGCCACAGGCAGCAATAGACCCTTGGAGACAAATCGGCTGGAGGACGATGTATTGAATCGCGACGCAATTTTAGTGATCCATCGTCATTAGGTGGCCCTGACAGTTACAATTAACCATCCGTTTTGCGACGGATTCGAAAATCTAGACTCACAGGAGACGGACCTTCTGGTGCCCGAGGCAGCAATATCCCCTTGGAGACAAGTCGGCTGGAGGCCGACGTATGGAATCTCGAAACAATTTGAGTGTTCCTTCGTCATTAGGAGGCCCTGAACGTTACAATTAACTATCAGTTTTGCGTCGGAAACGAAATTCTAGACTCACAGGAGAACGACATTTAGGTGTCAAAGGCAGCAATAAACCCTTGGAGTCAAATCGGCTGGAGGACGATGTACTGAATCGCGACGCAATTTGAGTGATCCATCGTCATTAGGAGGCTTTGAACGTTACAATTAGCAGTCCGTTTTGCGTCGGATTCGTATATCTGGACTCACGGGAAAACGACCATAAGGTGAGCGAGGTAGCAATAGACCCATGGATACAAGTCGGCTAGAGGACGATGTATTGAATCTCGACGCTATTTGAGTGTTCCATCGTCATTAGGAGGCCCTGAACGTTACAATTAACTTTCATATTTGCATCGGATTCGAAAATCTAGACTCACAGGAGAGAGAACATATGGTGCCCGAGGCAGCAATTTCCCCATGGAGAAAAGTCGGCTGGAAGACGATGTAATTAATCTCAGCGCAATTTGTGTGTTCCTTCGTCATTAGGAGGCCCTGAACGTTACAATTAACTATCAGTTTTCGTCGGATTCGAAAACCTACTCACAGGAGAATAACCATAGGGTGCCCGAGGAGCAATAGACCCTTGGAGACAACCCGGCTGGAGGACGATGTATTGAATTGCGACGCAATTGGAGTGTTCCATCGTCATTAGGAGGCCCTGAACGTTAGAATTAACTGTCAGTTATGTGTCGGATTCGAAGATCTAGACTCATAGGAGGACGACCATAGGGTGCTCGAGGCAGCAATAGACCCTTGGAGACAATTCTGCTGGAGGACGATGTATTGAATCTCGACGCAATTTGGGTGTTCCTTCGTCATTAGGAGGCCCTGAACGTTACAATTAACTATCAGTTTTGCGTCGGAAACGAAATTCTAGACTCACAGGAGAACGACAATTAGGTGTCAAAGGCAGCAATAAACCCTTGGAGACAAATCGGCTGGAGGACGATGTATTGAATCGCGACGCAATTTGAGTGATCCATCGTCATTAGGAGGCTTTGAACGTTACAATTAGCAGTCCGTTTTGCGTCGGATTCGTATATCTGGACTCACAGGAAAACGAACATAAGGTGAGCGAGGTAGCAATAGACCCAAGGAGAGAGGTCGGCTAGAGGACGATGTATTGAATCTCGACGCAATTTGAGTGTTCCATCGTCATTAGGAGGCCGTGAACGTTGCAATTAACTATCAGTTATGCGTCGGATCAGAATATCTAGACTCATAGGAGAACGACCATAGGGCGCTCGAGGCAGCAATAGACCCTTGGAGACAATTCTGCTGGAGGACGATGTATTGAATCTCGACGCAATTTGGGTGTTCCTTCGTCATTAGGAGGCCCTGAACGTTACAATTAACTATCAGTTTTGCGTCGGAAACGAAATTCTAGACTCACAGGAGAACGACAATTAGGTGTCAAAGGCAGCAATAAACCCTTGGAGACAAATCGGCTGGAGGACGATGTATTGAATCGCGACGCAATTTGAGTGATCCATCGTCATTAGGAGGCTTTGAACGTTACAATTAGCAGTCCGTTTTGCGTCGGATTCGTATATCTGGACTCACAGCAAAACGACCATAAGGTGACCGAGGTAGCAGTAGACCCAAGGAGACAAGTCGGCTGGAGGACGATGTATTGAATCTCAACGCAATTTGAGTGTTCCATCGTTATCATAAGGCCCTGAACGTTACAATTAACTATCAGTTATGCGTCGGATCCGAAAATCTAGACTCATAGGAGAACGACCATAAGGTGCCCGAGGCAGCAATAGACCCTTGGACACAAGTCCGCTGGAGTATGATGTATTGAATCTCGACGCAATTTGAGTGTTCCATCATCTTTAGGAGGCTCTGAACGTGACAATTGGCAGTCCGTTTTGCGTCGGATTCGAATATCTGGACTCACAGGAAAACGAACATAAGGTGAGCGAGGTAGCAATAGACCCATGGAGACAAGTCGGCTAGAGGACGATGTATTGGAACTCGACGCAATTTGAGTGTTCCGTCGTCATTAGGAGGCCCTGAACGTTACAATTAACTATCATATTTGCTTCGCATTCGAAAATCTAGACTCAACAGGAGAAAGACCATATGGTGCTCGAGGCAGCAATTTCCCCATGGAGAAAAGTCGGCTGGAAGACGATGTAATGAATCTCGTCGCAATTTGTGTGTTCCATCGTCATTAGGAGGCCCTGAACGTTACAATTAACAAACAGATTTGTGTCGGATTCAAAAATCTAGGCTCACTGGAGAACGACCATAAGGTACTCGAGGCAGCAATAGACCCTTGGAGACAAGTCGCCTGGAGGACGATGTATTGACTCTTGACGCAATTCGAGTACTCCATCGTTATTAGGAGGCCCTGAACGTTACAAGTAACTATCAGTTTAGCTTCGGACTCGAAAATCTAGACTCACAGGAAAAAGACCATATGGTGCTCGAGGCAGCAATTTCCCCATGGAGAAAAGTCGGCTGGAGGACGATGTATTGAATCGCGACGCAATTTTAGTGATCCATCGTCATTAGGAGGCCCTGACAGTTACAATTAACCATCAGTTTTGCGACGGATTCGAAAATCTAGACTCACAGGAGACGGACCATATGGTGCCCGAGGCAGCAATATCCCCTTGGAGACAAGTCGGCTGGAGGCCGACGTATGGAATCTCGAAGCAATTTGAGTGTCCTATCGTCATTAGGAGGCGCTGAACGTTGCAATTAACTATCAGTTATGCGTCGGATCCGAAAATCTAGACTCATAGGAGAACGACCATAAGGTGCTCGAAGCAGCAATAGACCCTTGGAGACAATTCTGCTGGAGGACGATGTATTGAATCTCGACGCAATTTGAGTGTTCCTTCGTCATTAGGAGGCCCTGAACGTTACAATTAACTATTAGTTATGCGTCGGAAACGAAATTCTAGACTCAGGAGAACGACAATTAGGTGTCAAAGGCAGCAATAAACCCTTGGAGACAAATCGGCTGGAGGACGATGTATTGAACCGCGACGCAATTTGAGTGATCCATCGTCATTAGGAGGCTTTGAACGTCGCAATTAGCAGTCCGTTTTGCGTCGCATTCGTATATCTGGACTCACAGGAAAACGACCATAAGGTGAGCCTGGTTGCAATATACCCATGGAGAGAGGTCGGCTAGAGGACGATGTATTGAATCTCGACGCAATTTGAGTGTTCCATCGTCATTAAGAGGCCCTGAACGTTACAATTAACTATCATATTTGCTTCGGATTCGAAAATCTAGACTCACAGGAGACAGACCATATGGTGCCCGAGGCAGCAATTTCCCCATGGATAAAAGTCGGCTGGAAGACGATGTAATGAATCTCGACGCAATTTGAGTGTTCAATCGTCATTAGGAGGCCCTGAACGTTAGATTTAACTATCAGTTGTGTGTCGGATTCGAAAATCTAGACTCACAGGAGAACGACAATTAAGTGTCAAAGGCAGCAATAAACCCTTGGAGACAACTCGGCTGGAGGACGATGTATTGAATCGCGACGCAATTTGAGTGATCCATCGTCATTAGGAGGCTTTGAACGTTACAATTAGCAGTCCGTTTTGCGTCGGATTCGTATATCTGGACTCACTGGAGAACGACAATAAAGTGACCGAGGTAGCAGTAGACCCATGGAGACAAGTCGGCTGGAGGACGATGTATTGAATCTCAACGCAATTTGAGTGTTCCATCGTCATTATGAGGCCCTGAACGTTACAATTAACTATAAGTTATGTGTCGGAATCGAAAATGTAGAATCACAGCAGAACGACCATAAGGTGCCCGAGGCAGCAATAGACCGTTCGAGACAAGTCGGTTGAAGGACGATGTATTGAAATTCGGCGCAATTTGAGTGTTCCATCATCATTAGGAGTCTCTGAACGTGACAATTGGCAGTCCGTTTTGCGTCGGATTCGAATATCTGGACTCACAGGAAAACGACCATAACGTGAGCGAGGTAGCAATAGACCCATGGAGACAAGTCGGCTAGAGGACGATGGATTGAATCTCGACGCAATTTGAGTGTTCCTCCGTCATTTGGAGGCCCTGAACGTTACAATTAAGTATCATTTTTGCGTCGGATTCGAAAATCTAGACTCACAGGAGACGGACCACATGGTGCCCGAGGCAGCAATATCCCGTTGGACACAAGTCGGCTGCAGGACGATGTATTGAATCTCGACGCAATTTCAGTGTTCCATCGACATTAGGAGGCCCTGAACGTTACAATTAACTATCAGTTTAGCATCGGACTCGCGAATCTAGACTCACAGGAGAACGACAATTAGGTGCCACAGGCAGCAATAGACCCTTGGAGACAAATCGACTGGAGAACGATGTATTGAATCGCGACTCTATTTTAGTGATCCATCGTCATTAGGAGGCCCTGACAGTTACAATTAACCATCAGTTTTGCGACGGATTCGAAAATCTAGACTCACAGGAGACGGACCATATGGTGCCCGAGGCAGCTATATCCCCTTGGAGACACGTCGGCTGGAGGCCGACGTATGGAATCTCGAAGCAATTTGAGTGTTCTATCGTCATTAGGAGGCGCTGAACGTTGCAATTAACTATCAGTTATGCGTCGGATCCGAAAATCTAGACTCGTAGGAGATCGACCATAAGGTGCTCGTGGCAGGAATAGACCCTTGGAGACAATTCTGCTGGAGGATGATGTATTGAATCTCGACGCAATTTGAGTGTTCCTTCGTCATTAGGAGGCCCTGAACGTTACAATTAAGTATCATTTTTGCGTCGGATTCGAAAATCTAGACTCACAGGAGGCGGACCACATGGTGCCCGAGGCAGCAATATCCCGTTGGACACATGTCGGCGGGAGGACGATGTATTGAATCTCGACGCAATTTGAGTGTTCCATCGTCATTAGGAGACCCTGAACGTTGCAATTAACTGCAACTTTTGCGTCGGATTCGAATATCTAGGCTCACTGGAGACGGACCATATGGTGCCCGAGGCAGATATATCCCCTTGCAGACAGGACGGCTGGAGGACGACGTATTGAATCTCGATGCAATTTGAGGGTTCCATCGTCAGTAGGAGGCCCTGAACGTTACAATTAACTATTAGTTTTGCGTCGCATTCGAAAATCTAGACTCACAGAAGAACGACGATAAGGTGCCCGAGGGAGCAATATCCCCTAGGAGACAAGTCGGCTGGAGGACGATGTATTGAATATCGACGCAAATTGAGTGTTCCATTGACATTAGGAGTCCCTGAACGTTACAATTAACTATCTGTTTTGCAACGGATTCGAAAACCTACTCACAGGAAAATAACCATAAGGTGCCCGAGGAGCAATAGACCCTTGGAGACAACTCGGCTGAATGACGATGTATTGTATCTCGACGCAAATAGAGTGTTCCATCGTCATTAGGAGGCCCTGAACGTTACAATTAACTATCAGTTATGTATCGGAATCGAAAATGTAGACTCACAGGAGAACGACCATAAGGTGCCCGAGGCAGCAATAGACCGTTCGAGACAAGTCGGCTGAAAGACGATGTATTGAATCCCGACGCAATTTGAGTGTTCCATCGTCATTAGGAGGCCCTCAACGTTGCAATTAACCATCAGTTTTGCATCGGATTCGAAAATCTACTCACAGGAAAACGACCATAAGGTGCCCGAGGCAGCAATGGACCCTGGGAGACAAGTCGGCTAGTGGACGATATATTGAATCTCGACGCAATTTGAGTGTTCCATCATCATTAGGAGTCTCTGAACGTTACAATTAGCTGTCCGTTTTGCGTCGGATTCGAATATCTGGATCACAGGGGAACGAACATAAGGTGACCGAGGTAGCAGAAGACCCATGGAGACAAGTCCGCTGGAGGACGATGAATTGAATCTCGACGCGTTTTGAGTGTTCCTTCGTCATTAGGAGGCCCTGAACGTTACAATTAACTATCAGTTTTGTGTCGGATTCGAAATTCTAGACTCACAGGAGAAGGTCTATATGGTGCCCGAGGCAGCAATATCCCCTTGGAGACAAGTCGGCTGGAGGACGATGTATTGAATCTCGACGCGTTTTGAGTGTTCCATCGCCATTAGGAGGCCCTGAACGTTAGAATTAACTATTAGTTATGTGTCGGAATCGAAAATGTAGACTCACAGGAGAACGACCATAAGGTGCGCGATACAGCAATAGATCGTTCGAGACAAATCGGCTGAAGGACGATGTATTGAATCTCGACGCAATTTGAGTGTTCCATCATCATTAGGAGGCTCTTAACGTTACAATTAGATGTCCGTTTTGCGTCGGATTCGAATATCTGGATCACAGGAGAACGAACATAAGGTGACCGAGGTAGCAGAAGACCCATGGAGACAAGTCCGCTGGAGGACGATGTATTGCATCTCGACGCGTTTTGAGTATTCCTTCGTTATTAGGAGGCCCTGAACGTTACAATTAAGTATCATTTTTGCGTCGGATTCGAAAATCTAGACTCACAGGAGACGGACAACATGGTGCCCGAGGCAGCAATATCCGGTTGGACACAAGTTGGCGGGAGAACAATGTATTGAATCTCGACGCAATTTGAGTGTTCCATCGTCATTAGGAGACCCTGATGTTACAATTAACTACAAGTATTGCGTCGGATACGAATATCTAGACTCACAGGAGACGGACCATATGGTGCCCGAGGCAACAATATCCCCTTGGAGACAAGTCCGCTAGAGGACGACGTATTGAATCTCGACGCAATTTGAGGGTTCCATCATCATTAGGAGGCCATGATCGTTACAATTAACCATCAGTTTTGCGTCGGATTCGAAAATCTAGACTCACTGGAGAACGACCATAAGGTGCCCGAGGCAGCAATAGACCCATGGAGACAAGTCGCCTGGAGGTCGATGTATTGAATCTCGACGCAATTTGAGTGTTCCATCATGATTAGGAGGACCTGAACGTTACAATTAACTATCAGTTTTGCGTCGGATTCGAAATTCAAGACTCACAGGAGAAGGACTATATGGTGCACGAGGCAGTAATATCCCCATGGAGACAAGTCGGCTGGAGGACGATGTATTGAATCTCGACGCAATTTTAGTTTTCCATCATCTATAGGAGGCTCCGAACGTTAAAATTAGCAGTCCGTTTTGCGTCGGATTCGAATATCTGGACTCACAGGAGAACGACCATAAGGTGACCGAGGTAGCAGTAGACCCATGGAGACAAGTCGCCTGGAGGACGATGTATTGAATCTCGACGCCATTTGAGTGTTCCATCGTCATTAGGAGGCCCTGAACGTTACAATTAACAAACAGTTTTGAGTCGTATTCGAAAATGTAGACTCACTGGAGAAAGACCATAAGGTGCCCGAGGCAGCAATAGACCCTTGGAGACAAGTCGCCTGGAGGACGATGTATTGAATCTCGACGCAATTTGAGTGTTCCATCGGCATTAGGAGGCCCTGAACGTTACTATTAACTATCATATTTGCTTCGGATTCGATAATCTAGACTCACAGGAGACAGACCATATGGTGCCCGAGGCAGCAATTTCCCCATGGAGAAAAGTCGGCTGGAAGACGATGTAATGATTCTCGATGCAATTTGAGTGTTCCATCGTCATTAGGAGGCCCTGAACGTTAGAATTAACTATCATTTATGTGTCGGAATCGAAAATCTAGAATCACAGGAGAACTACAATTAGGTGTCAAAGGCAGCAATAAAAACTTGGAGACAAATCGACTGGAGGACGATGTATTGAATCGCGACGCAATTTGAGTGATCCATCGTCATTAGGAGGCTTTGAACGTTACAATTAGCAGTCCGTTTTGCGTCGGATTCGTATATCTGGACTCGCTGGAGAACGACAATAAAGTGACCGAGGTAGCAGTAGACCCAAGGAGACAAGTCGGCTGGAGGACGATGTAATGAATCTCAACGCAATTTGAGTGTTCCATCGTCATTATGAGGCCCTGAACGTTACAATTAACTATCAGTTATGCGTCGGATCCGAAAATCTAGACTCATAGGAGAACGACCATAAGGTGCCCGAGGCAGCAATCGACCCTTGGACACAAGTCCGCTGGAGTATGATGTATTGAATCTCGACGCAATTTGTGTGTTCCTTCGTCATTTGGAGGCCCTGAACGTTACAATTAAGCATCATTTTTGCGTCGGATTGGAAAATCTAGACTCACAGGAGACGGACCACATGGTGCCCGTGGCAGCAATATCCCGTTGGACACAAGTCGGCTGCAGGACGATGTATTAAATCTCGACGCAATTTCAGTGTTCCATCGATTTAAGGAGGCCCTGAGCGTTACAATTAACTATGAGTTATGTGTCGGAATCGAAAATGTAGACTCACAGCAGAACGACTATAAGGTGCCCGAGGCAGCAATAGACCGTTCGAGACAAGTCGGCTGAAGGACGATGTATTGAATCTCGACGCAATTTGAGTGTTCCATCATCTTTAGGAGGCTCTGAACGTGACAATTGGCAGTCCGTTTTGCGTCGGATTCGAATATCTGGACTCACAGGAAAACGAACATAAGGTGAGCGAGGTAGCAATAGACTCATGGAGACAAGTCGGCTAGAGGACGATGTATTGGAACTCGACGCAATTTGAGTGTTCCGTCGTCATTAGGAGGCCCTGAACGTTACAATTAACTATCATATATGCTTCGGATTCGAAAATCTAGACTCAACAGGAGAAAGACCATATGGTGCCCGAGACAGCAATTTCCCCATGGAGAAAAGTCGGCTGGAAGACGATGTAATGAATCTCGTCGCAATTTGTGTGTTCCATCGGCATTAGGAGGCCCTGAACGTTACAATTAACAAACAGTTTTGCGTCGGATTCAAAAATCTAGACTCACTGGAGAACGACCATAAGGTGCTCGAGGCAGCAATAGACCCTTGGAGACAAGTCGCCTGGAGGACGATGTATTGACTCTTGACGCAATTCGAGAACTCCATCGTTATTAGGAGGCCCTGAACGTTACAAGTAACTATCAGTTTAGCTTCGGACTCGAAAATCTAGACTCACAGGACAACGACAATTAGGTGCCACAGGCAGCAATAGACCCTTGGAGACAAATCGGCTGGAGGACGATGTATTAAATCGCGACGCAATTTTAGTGATCCATCGTCATTAGGAGGCCCTGACAGTTACAATTAACCATCAGTTTTGCGACGGATTCGAAAATCTAGACTCACAGGAGACGGACCATATGGTGCCCGAGGCAGCAATATCCCCTTGGAGACAAGTCGGCTGGAGGCCGACGTATGGAATCTCGAAGCAATTTGAGTGTCCTATCGTCATTAGGAGGCGCTGAACGTTGCAATTAACTATCAGTTATACGTCGGATCCGAAAATCTAGACTCATAGGAGAACGACCATAAGGTGCTCGAAGCAGCAATAGACCCTTGGAGACAAATCGGCTGGAGGACGATGTATTGAATCTCGACGCAATTTGAGTGTTCCTTCGTCATTAGGAGGCCCTGAACGTTACAATTAACTATCAGTTTTGCGTCGAAAACGAAATTCTAGACTCAGGAGAACGACAATTAGGTGTCAAAGGCAGCAATAAACCCTTGGAGACAAATCGGCTGGAGGACGATGTATTGAACCGCGACGCAATTTGAGTGATCCATCGTCATTAGGAGGCTTTGAACGTTGCAATTAGCAGTCCGTTTTGCGTCGCATTCGTATATCTGGACTCGCAGGAAAACGACCGTAAGGTGAGCCAGGTAGCAATAAACCCATGGAGAGAGGTCGGCTAGAGGACGATGTATTGAATCTCGAAGCAATTTGAGTGCTCCATCATCATTAGGAGGCCCTGAACGTTAGATTTAACTATCAGTTGTGTGTCGCATTCGAAAATCTAGACTCACAGGAGAACGACAATTAAGTGTCAAAGGCAGCAATAAACCCTTGGAGACAACTCGGCTGGAGGACGATGTATTGAATCGCGACGTAATTTGAGTGATCCATCGTCATTAGGAGGCTTTGAACGTTACAATTAGCAGTCCGTTTTGCGTCGGATTCGTATATCTGGACTCACTGGAGAACGACAATAAAGTGACCGAGGTAGCAGTAGACCCATGGAGACAAGTCGGCTGGAGGACGATGTATTGAATCTCAACGCAATTTGAGTGTTCCATCGTCATTAGGAGTCTCTGAACGTGACAATTGGCAGTCCGTTTTGCGTCGGATTCGAATATCTGGACTCACAGGGAAACGACCATTAGGTGAGCGAGGTAGCAATAGACCCACGGAGACAAGTCGGCTAGAGGACGATGTATTGAATCTCGACGCAATTTGAGTGTTCCTTCGTCATTTGGAGGCCCTGAACGTTACAATTAAGTATCATTTTTGCGTCGGATTCGAAAATCTAGACTCACAGGAGACGGACCATATGGTGCCCGAGGCAGCAATATCCCCTTGGAGACACGTCGGCTGGAGGGCGACGTATGGAATCTCGAAGCAATTTGAGTGTTCTATCGCCATTAGGAGGCGCTGAACGTTGCAATTAACTATTAGTTATGCGTCGGATCCGAAAATCTAGACTCGTAGGAGATCGACCATAAGGTGCTCGTGGCAGCAATAGACCCTTGGAGACAATTCTGCTGGAGGACGATGTATTGAATCTCGACATAATTTGAGTGTTCCTTCGTCATTAGGAGGCCCTGAACGTTACAATTAAGTATCATTTTTGCGTCGGATTCGAAAATCTAGACTCACAGGAGGCGGACCACATGGTGCCCGAGGCAGCAATATCCCGTTGGACACAAGTCGGCGGAGGACGATGTATTGAATCTCGACGCAATTTGAGTGTTCCATCGTCATTAGGAGACCCTGAACGTTGCAATTAACTGCAACTTCTGCGTCGGATTCGAATATCTAGACTCACTGGAGACGGACCATATGGTGCCCGAGGCAGAAATATCCCCTTGCAGACAGGACGGCTGGAGGACGACGTATTGAATCTCGATGCAATTTGAGGGTTCCATCGTCAGTAGGAGGCCCTGAACGTTACAATTAACTATTAGTTTTGCGTCGCTTTCGAAAATCTAGACTCACAGAAGAACGACGATAAGGTGCCCGAGGGAGCAATATCCCCTTGGAGACAAGTCGGCTGGAGGACGATGTATTGAATCTCGTCGCAATTTGAGTGTTCCATCGTCATACGGAGGCCATGAACGTTACAATTAACCATCAGTTTTGCGTCGGATTCGAAAATCTAGACTCACTGGAGAACGACCATAAGGTGCCCGAGGCACCAATAGACCCTTGGAGACGAGTCCCCTGGAGGACGATGTATTGACTCTCGACGCAACTCGAGTGTTCCATCGTCATTAGGAGGAGCTGAAAGTCACAATTAACTAGCAGATTTCTGTCGGATTCGAAAATCTATACTCCCAGGAGAACGACAATTAGGTGCCACAGGCTGTAATAGACCCTTGGAGACAACCCGGCTGGAGGACGATGTATTGAATCACGACGCAATTTGAGTGTTCCATCTTCATTAGGAGGCCCTCACAGTTTCAATTAACTATCAGTGTTGCGTCGGATTCGAAATTCTAGACTCACAGGAGAAGGACTATATGGTGCCCGAGGCAGCAATATCCCCTTAGACACAAGTCGGCTGGAGGACGATGTATTGAATATCGACGCAAATTGAGTGTTCCATTGACATTAGGAGTCCCTGAACGTTGCAATTAACTATCAGTTTTGTATCGGAATCGAAAATGTAGACTCACAGGAGAACGACCATAAGGTGCCCGAGGCAGCAATACACCGTTCGAGACAAGTCGGCTGAAAGACGATGTATTGAATCTCGACGCAATTTGAGTGTTCCATCGTCATTAGGAGGCCCTCAACGTTGCAATTAACCATCAGTTTTGCATCGGATTCGAAAATCTACTCACAGGAAAACGACCATAAGGTGCCCGAGGCACCAATGGACCCTGGGAGACAAGTCGGCTAGTGTACGATATATTGAATCTCGACGCAATTTGAGTGTTCCATCATCATTAGGAGTCTCTGAACGTTACAATTAGCTGTCCGTTTTGCGTCGGATTCGAATATCTGGATCACAGGGGGCGAACATAAGGTGACCGAGGTAGCAGAAGACCCATGGAGAC
This sequence comes from Schistocerca americana, assembly GCF_021461395.2. NCBI lineage: Eukaryota > Metazoa > Arthropoda > Insecta > Orthoptera > Acrididae > Schistocerca > Schistocerca americana. The sequence continues at coordinate 323,754 of NW_025726697.1, forward strand.
AAGTCCGCTGGAGGACGATGTATTGAATCTCGACGCGTTTTGAGTGTTCCTTCGTCATTAGGTGGCCCTGAACGTTACAATTAACTATCAGTTTTGTGTCGGATTCGAAATTCTAGACTCACAGGAAAAGGACTATATGGTGCCCGAGGCAGCAATATCCCCTTGGAGACAAGTCGGCTGGAGGACGATGTATTGAATCTCGACGCAATTTGAGTGTTCCATTGACATTAGGAGGCCCTGAACGTTATAATTAACTATCAGATTTGCGTCGGATTCGAAAATCTACTCACAGGAGAATAACCATAAGGTGCCCGAGGAGCAATAGACCCTTGGCGCCAAGTCGGCTGAATGACGATGTATTAATCTCGACGCAATTTGAGTGTTCCATCGCCATTAGGAGGCCCTGAACGTTAGAATCAACTATTAGTTATGTGTCGGAATCGAAAATGTAGACTCACAGGAGAACAACCGTTAGGTGCGCGATACAGCAATAGACCGTTCGAGACAAATCGGCTGAAGGACGATGTATAGAATCTCGACGCAATTTGAGTGTTCCATCATCATTAGGAGGCTCTGAACGTTACAATTAGATGTCCGTTTTGCGTCGGATTCGAATATCTGGATCACAGGGGAGCGAACATAAGGTGACCGAGGTAGCAGAAGACCCATGGAGACAAGTCCGCTGGAGGACGATGTATTGCATCTCGACGCGTTTTGAGTATTCCTTCGTTATTAGGAGGCCCTGAACGTTACAATTAAGTATCATTTTTGCGTCGGATTCGAAAATCTAGACTCACAGGAGACGGACCACATGGTGCCCGAGGCAGCAATATCCGGTTGGACACAACTTGGCGGGAGAACGATGTATTGAATCTCGACGCAATTTGAGTGTTCCATCGTCATTAGGAGACCCTGAACGTTACAATTAACTACAAGTTTTGCGTCGGATACGAATATCTAGACACACAGGAGACGGACCATATGGTGCCCGAGGCAACTATATCCCCTTGGAGACAAGTCGGCTAGAGGATGACGTATTGAATCTCGACGCAATTTGAGGGTTCCATCATCATTAGGTGGCCATGATCGTTACTATTAACCATCAGTTTTGCGTCGGATTCGAAAATCTAGACTCACTGGAGAACGACCATAAGGTGCCCGAGGCAGCAATAGACCCATGGAGACAAGTCGCCTGGAGGTCTATGTATTGAATCTCGACGCAATTTGAGTGTTCCATCATGATTAGGAGGACCTGAAAGTTACAATTAACTATCAGTTTTGCGTCGGATTCGAAATTCTAGACTCACTGGAGAAGGACTATATGGTGCACGAGGCAGCAATATCCCCATGGAGACAAGTCGGCTGGAGGACATTGTATTGAATCTCGACGCAATATTAGTTTTCCATCATCTATAGGAGGCTCCGAACGTTAAAATTAGCAGTCCGTTTTGCGTCGCATTCGAATATCTGGACTCACAGGAGAACGACCATAAGGTGACCGAGGTAGCAGTAGACCCATGGAGACAAGTCGCCTGGAGGACGATGTATTGAATCTCGACGCCATTTGAGTGTTCCATCGTCATTAGGAGGCCCTGAACGTTACATTTAACGATCAGTTTTGCGTCGGATTCGAAAATGTAGACTCACTGGAGAAAGACCATAAGGTGCCCGAGGCAGCAATAGACCCTTGGAGACAAGACGCCTGGAGGACGATGTATTGAATCTCGACGCAATTTGAGTTTTCCATCATCAATAGGAGGCTCTGAACGTTACAATTAGCAGTCCGTTTTGCGTCGCATTCGAATATCTGGACTCACAGGAGAACGACCATAAGGTGACCGAGGTAGCAGTAGACCCATGGAGACAAGTCGGCTGGAAGACATATTGAATCTCGACGAAATTTGAGTGTTCCATCGTCATTAGGAGGCCCTGAACGTTACAATTAACTATCAGTTATGTGTCGGAATCGAAAATGTAGACTCACAGGAGAACGATCATAAGGTGCCCGAGGCAGCATAGGAACCTTGGAGACAAGTAGGCTGAAGGACGATGTATTGAATCTCGACGCAATTTCAGTGTTCCATCGTCATTAGGAGGCCCTGAACGTTACAAATAACTATCAGTTTTGCGTGGGAAACGAAAATCTAGACTCACACGGAACGGACAAAGTGGTGCCCGAGGTAGCAATAGCCCCTTGGAGACAAAACGGCTTGAGGACGATGTATTGAATCGCGACGCAATTTGAGTGATCCATCGTCATTAGGAGGCTTTGAACGTTACAATTAGCAGTCCGTTTTGCGTCGGATTCGTATATCTGGACTCACTGGAGAACGACAAGAAAGTGACCGAGGTAGCAGTAGACCCATGGAGACAAGTCGGCTGGAGGACGATGTATATAATCTCAACGCAATTTGAGGGTTCCATCGTCATTATGAGGCCCTGAACGTCGCAATTAACTATGAGTTATGTGTCGGAATCGAAAATGTAGACTCACAGCAGAACGACCATAAGGTGCCCGAGGCAGCAATAGACCGTTCGAGACAAGTCGACTGAAGGACGATGTATTGAATCTCGACGCAATTTGAGTGTTCCATCATCATTAGGAGGCTCTGTACGTGGCAATTGGCAGTCCGTTTTGCGTCGGATTCGAATATCTGAACTCACAGGAAAACGACCATAAGGTGAGCGAGGTAGGAATAGACCCATGGAGACAAGTCGGCTAGAGGACGATGTATTGAATCTCGACGCTATTTGAGTGTTCCATCGTCATACGGAGGCCATGAACGTTACAATTAACCATCAGTTTTGCGTCGGATTCGAAAATCTAGACTCACTGGAGAACGAACATAAGGTCCCCGAGGCACCAATAGACCCTTGGAGACAAGTCCCCTGGAGGACGATGTATTGACTCTCGACGCAATTCGAGTGCTCCATCGTCATTAGGAGGAGCTGAAAGTTACAATTAACTAGCAGATTTCCGTCGGATTCGAAAATCTATACTCCCAGGAGAACGACAATTAAGTGCCACAGGCTGCAAAAGACCCTTGGAGACAACCCGGTTGGAGGACGAAGTATTGAATCACGACGCAATTTGAGTGTTCCATCGTCATTAGGAGGCCCTCACCGTTTCAATTAACTATCAGTGTTGCGTCGGATTCGAAATTCTAGACTCACAGAAGAAGGACTATATGGTGCCCGAGGCAGCAATATCCCGTTGGAGACAAGTCGGCTGGAGGACGATGTATTGAATCTATACGCAATTTGAGTGTTCCATCGTCATTAGGAGGCCCTGAACGTTACAATTAACTATCAGTTTTGCGTCGGAATCGAAATTCTAGACTCACACGAGACGGACTAAATGGTGCCCGAGGTAGCAATATCCCCTTGGAGGCAAAACGGCTGGAGGACGATGTATTGAAGTTCGATGCAATTTGAGTGTTCCATCGTCATTAGGAGGTTGTGAACGTTACAATTGGCAGTCCGTTTTGCGTCCGATTCTAATATCTGGACTCACATGAAGACGACCATAAGGTGAGCGAGATAGCAATAGACCCATGGACACAAGTCGGCTGGAGGACGATGTATTGAATATTGACGCAAATTGAGTGTTCCATTGACATTAGGAGTCCCTGAACGTTACAATTAACTATCTGTTTTGCAACGGATTCGAAAACCTACTCACAGGAGAATAACCATAAGGTGCCCGAGGAGCAATAGACCCTTGGGGACAAGTCGGCTGAATGACGATGTATTGAATCTCGACGCAATTAGAGTGTTCCATCGTCATTAGGAGGCCCTGAACGTCACAATTAACTATCAGTTATGTATCGGAATCGAAAATGTAGACTCACAGGAGAACGACCATAAGGTGCCCGAGGGAGCAATAGACCGTTCGAGACAAGTCGGCTGAATGACGATGTATTGAATCTCGACGAAATTAGAGTGTTCCATCGTCATTAGGAGGCCCTGAACGTTACAATTAACTATCAGTTATGTATCGGAATCGAAAATGTAGACTCACAGGAGAACGACCATAAGGTGCGCGATACAGCAATAGACCGTTCGAGACAAATCGGCTGAAGGACGATGTATTGAATCTCGACGCAATTTGAGTGTTCCATCATCATTAGGAGGCTCTGAACGTTACAATTAGATGTCCGTTTTGCGTCGGATTCGAATATCTGGATCACGGGAGAACGAACATAAGGTGACCGAGGTTGCAGAAGACCCATGGAGACAAGTCCGCTGGAGGCCGATGTATTGAATCTCGACGCGTTTTGAGTATTCCTTCGTTATTAGGAGGCCCTGAACGTTACAATTAAGTATCATTTTTGCGTCGGATTCGAAAATCTAGACTCACAGGAGACGGACCACATGGTGCCCGAGGCAGCAATATCCGGTTGGACACAAGTCGGCGGGAGGACGATGTATTGAATCTCGACGCAATTTGAGTGTTCCATCGTCATTAGGAGACCCTGAACGTTACAATTAACTCCAAGTTTTGCGTCGGATACGAATATCTAGACTCACAGGAGACGGACCATATGGTGCCCGAGGCAACAATATCCCCTTGGAGACAAGTCGGCTAGAGGACGACGTATTGATTCTCGACGCAATTTCAGGGTTCCATCATCATTAGGAGGTCATGATCGTTACAATTAACCATCAGTTTTGCGTCGGATTCGAAAATCTAGACTCACTGGAGAGTGACCATAAGGTGCTTGAGGCAGCAATAGACCCATGGAGACAAGTCGCCTGGAGGACGATGTATTGAATCTCGACGCAATTTGAGTGTTCCATCATGATTAGGAGGACCTGAACGTTTCAATTAACTATCAGTTTTGCGTCGGATTCGAAATTCTAGACTCACAGGAGAAAGACTATATGGTGCACGAGGCAGCAATATCCCCATGGAGACAAGTCGGCTGGAGGACGATGTATTGAATCTCGACGCAATTTTAGTTTTCCATCATCTATAAGAGGCTCTGAACGTTAAAATTAGCAGTCCGTTTTGCGTCGAATTCGAATTTCTGGACTCACAGGAGAACGACCATAAGGTGACCGAGGTAGCAGTAGACCCATGGAGACAAGTCGCCTGGAGGACGATGTATTGAATCTCGACGCCATTTGAGTGTTCCATCGTCATTAGGAGGCCCTGAATGTTACAATTAACAAACAGTCTTGCGTCGTATTCGAAAATGTAGACACACTGGAGAAAGACCATAAGGTGCCCGAGGCAGCAATAGACCCTTGGAGACAAGTCCCTGGAGGACGATGTATTGACTCTCGACGCTATTCGAGTATTCCATCGTCATTAGCAGGCGCTGAACGTTACAATTAACTATCAGTTATGTGTCGGATCAGAAAACGCAGACTCACAGGAGAACGACCATAAGGTGCCCGAGGTAGCAATATCCCCTTGGAGACCAAACGGATTGAGGACGATGTATTGAATCTCCATGCAATTTGAGTGTTCCATCGTCATTAGGAGGCTCTGAACGTGAAAATTGGCAGTCCGTTTTGCGTCGGATTCGAATATCTGGACTCACAGGAGTACGAACATAAGGTGACCGAGGTAGCAGTAGACCCATGGAGACAAGACGGCTGGAGGACGATGTATTGAATCTCGACGCAATTTGAGTGTTCCTTCGTCATTAGGAGGCCCTGAACGTTACAATAAAGTATCATTCTTGCGTCGGATTCGAAAATCTAGACTCACAGGAGACGGACCACATGGTGCCCGAGGCATCAATATCCCCTTGGAGACAAGTCAGCTGGAGGACGACGTATTGAATCTCGACGCAATTTGAGGGTTCCATCGTCATTAGGAGGCTGTGAACGTTACAATTAACTATTAGTTTTGCGTCGGATTCGAAAATCTAGACTCACAGAAGAACGACGATAATGTGCCCGAGGGAGCAATATCCCTTTGGAGACAAGTCGGCATGAGGACGATGTATTGAATCTCGACGCAATTTGAGTGTTCCCTCGTGATTAGGAGGTCCTGAACGTTACAATTAACTATCAGTTTTGCGTCGGATTCGAAATTCTACACTCACAGGAGAAGGACTATATGGTGCCCGAGGCAGCAATATCCCCTTGGAGACAAGTCGGCTGGAGAACGATGTATTGAATCGCGACGCAATTTTAGTGTTCCATCGTCATTAGGAGGCCCTGAACGATACAAATCAGTTTTGCGTCGGATTCGAAAATCTAGACACACTGGAGAACGACCATAAGGTGCCCACGGCAGCAATGGACCCTTGCAGACAAGTCGGCTGGTGGACGATGTATTGAATCTCGACGCAATTTGAGTGTTCCATCGTCATTATGAGGCATTGAACGTTACAATTGGCAGTCCGTTTTGCGTCGGATTCGAATATCTGGACTCACAGGAGAACGACCATAAGGTGAGCGAGGTAGCATTAGACCCATGGAGACAAGTCGGCTGGAGGTCGATGTATTGAATATCGACGCAATTTGAGTGTTCCATTGACATTAGGAGGCCCTGAACGTTACAATTAACTATCAGTTAAGCGTCGGATTCGAAAATCTATTCACAGGAGAATCACCATAAGGTGCCCGAGGAGAGCGACCATAAGGTGCCCGAGGCAGCAATGGACCCTTGGAGACAAGTCGGCTGGTGGACAATGTATTGAATCTCGACGCAATTTGAGTGTTCCATCGTCATTATGAGGCATTGAACGTTACAATTGGCAGTCCGTTTTGCGTCGGATTCGAAAATCTGGACTCACGGGAGAACGACCATAAGGTGAGCGTGGTAGCAATAGACCCATGGAGACAAGTCGGCTGGAGGACGATGTATTGAATATCGACGCAATTTGAGTGTTCCATTGACATTAGGAGGCCCTGAACGTTACAATTAACTATCAGTTTTGCGTCGGATTCGAAAATCTATTCACAGGAGAATCACCATAAGGTGCCCGAGGAGCAATAGACCCTTGGAGACAAGTCGGCTGAATGACGTTGTACTGAATCTCGACGCAATTTGAGTGTTCTATCGCCATTAGGAGGCCCTGAACGTTACAATCAACTATCAGTTAAGCGTCGGATTCGAAAATCTAGACTCACAGGAGAACGACCATAAGGTGCCCGAGGCAGTAATATCCCCTTGCAGACAGGTCGCCTGGAGGACGATGTATTGACTCTCGACGCAATTTGAGTGTTCCATCATGATTAGGAATTCCTGAACGTTACAATGAACTATCAGTTTTGCGTCGGATTCGAAATTCTAGACTCACAGGTGAAGGATTATATGGTGCCCGAGGTAGCAATATCCCCTTGGAGACTGGTCGGCTGGAGGACGATGTATTGAATCTCGACGCAATTTTAATTTTCCATCATCTATAGGAGGCTCTGAACGTTAAAATTAGCAGTCCGTTTTGCGTCGGATTCGAATATCTGGACTCACAGGAGAACGACCATAAGGTGACCGAGGTAGCAGTAGACCCATGCAGACAAGTCGGCTGGAAGACGATGTATTGAATCTCAACGCAATTTGAGTGTTCAGTCGTCATTAGGAGGCCCTGAACGTTACAATTAACTATCAGTCATGTGTCGGAATCGAAAATGTAGACTCACAGGAGAACGACCATAAGGTGCCCGAGGCAGCAATAGACCGTTCGAGACAAGTCGGCTGAAGGACGATGTATTGAATCTCGACGCAATTTGAGTGTTCCATCGTCATTTGGAGGCCCTCAACGTTGCAATTAACTATCAGATTTCCGTCGGATGTGAAAATCTATACTCCAGAAGAACGACAGTTAGGTGCCACAGGCTGCAATAGATCCTTGGAGACAACCCGGCTGGAGGACGATGTATTGAATCGCGTCGCAATTTGAGTGTTCCATTGTCATTAGGAGGCCCTGACCGTTACAATTAACAATCAGATTTGCGTCGGATTCGAAATTCTAGACTCACAGGAGAAGGTCTATATGGTGCCCGAGGCAGCAATATCCCCTTGGAGACAAGTCGGCTGGAGGACGATGTTATTGAATCTCGACGCAATTTGAGTTTTCCATCATCATTAGGAGGCTCTGAACGTTAAAAATAACAGTCCGTTTTGCGTCTTATTCGAAAATCTGGACTCACAGGAGAACGACCATAAGGTGACCGAGTTAGCAGTAGACCAATGGAGAGAAGTCGGCTGGAAGACGATATATTGAATCTCGACGCAATTTGAGTGTTCCATCGTCATTAGGAGGCCCTGAGCGTTACAATTAACTATCAGTTATGTGTCGGAATCGAAAATGTAGACTCACAGGAGAACGACCATAAGGTGCCCGAGGCAGCAATGGACCGTTGGAGACAAGTAGGCTGAAGGACGATGTATTGTCTCTGGACGCAATTTCAGTGTCCAATCGTCATTGGGAGGTCCTGAACGTCACAATTAACTATCAGTTTTGCGTCGGAATCGAAATTCTAGACTCACACGAGACGGACTAAATGGTGCCCGAGGTAGCAATATCCCGTTTGAGACAAAACGGCTGGAGGACGATGTATTGAATCTTGATCCACTTTGAGTGTTCCATCGTCATTATTAGGCTCTGAACGTTCCATTTGGCTGTCCGTTTTGCGTCGCATTCGAATATCTGGGTTCTCAGGAAAACGACTATAAGGTGACCGAGATAACAGTAGACCCATGGAGACAAGTCGGCTGGAGGACGATGTATTGCATCTCAACGCAATTTGAGTGTTCAATCGTCAATCGGAGGCCCTGTTCGTTACAATTAACTATCAGTTATGTGTCGAAAGCGAAAATGTAGACTCACAGGAGAACGACCATAAGGTGCCCGAGGCAGCAATAGACCGTTCGAGACAAGTCGGCTGAAGGACGATGTATTGAATCTCGACGCAATTAGAGTGTTCCATCGTCATTAGGAGGCCCTCAACGTTGCAATTAACCATCAGTTTAGCGTCGGATTCGAAAATCTACTCACAGGAAAACGACCATAAGGTACCCGAGGCAGCGATGGACCCTTTGAGACAAGTCGGCTGGTGGACGATGTATTGAATCTCGACGCAATTCGAGTATTCCATCGTCATTAGGAGGCCCTGAACGTTACAATTAACTATCAGTTAAGCGTCGGATTCGAAAATCTAGACTCACAGGAGAACGACCATAAGGTGCCCGAGGCAGCAATATCCCCTTGGAGACAAGTCGCCTGGAGGACGATGTATTGACTCTCGACGCAATTCGAGTGTTCCATCGTCATTAGGAGGCCCTGAAAGTTACAATTAACTATCAGATTTCCGTCGGATTCGAAAATCTATACTCCCAGGAGAACGACAATTAGGTGCCAGAGGCTGCAATTGACACTTGGAGACAAGTCGGCTGGAGGACGATGTATTGAATCTCGACGCAATTAGAGTGTTCCATCGTCATTAGGAGGCCCTGAACGTTACAATCAAGTATCATTTTTGCGTCGTATTCGAAAATGTAGACTCACAGGAGACGGACCACATGGTGCCCGAGGCAGTAATATCCCGTTGGACACAAGTCGGCGGGAGGACGATGTATTGAATCTCGACGCAATTTGAGTGTTCCATGATCATTAGGAGACCGTGAACGTTACAATTAACTACATGTTTTGCGTCGGATTCGAATATCTAGACTCACAGGAGACGGACGATATTGTGCCCGAGACAGCAATATCCCCTTGGAGACAAGTCGGCTGGAGGACGACGTATTGAATCCCGACGCAATTTGAGGGTTCCATCGTCATTAAGAGGCCCTGAACGTTACAATTAACTATTACTTTTGCGTCGGATTCGAAATCTTGACTCACAGGAGAAGGACTATATGGTGAACGAGGCAGCAATATACCCTTGGAGACAAGTCGGCTGGAGGACGATGTATTGAATCTCGACGCAATTTGATTGTTCCATCGTCATTAGGAGGCCATAAACGTTACAATTAACCATCAGTTTGGAGTCGGATTCGAAAATATCGATTCACTGGAGAACGACCATAACGTGCCCGAGGCAGCAATAGACCCTTGGAGACTAGTCGCCTGGAGGACGATGTATTGACTCTCGTCGCAATTCGAGTGTTCCATGGTCATAAGGAGGCCCTGAAAGTTACAATTAACTATCAGATTTCCGTCGGATTTGAAAATCTATACTCCCAGGAGAACGACAATTAGGTGCCACAGGCTAGTATAGATCCTTGGAGACAACCCGGCTGGAGGACTATGTATTGAATCGCGTCGCAATTTGAGTGTTCCATTGTCATTAGGAGGCCCTGACCGTTACAATTAACAATCAGTTTTGCGTCGGATTCGAAATTCTAGACTCACAGGAGAAGGACTATATGGTGCCCGAGGCAGCATTGGAGGCAAGTCGGCTGGAGGACGATGTATTGAATCGCGACGCAATTTGAGTGTTCCATCGTCATTAGGAGGCCCTGAACGTTACAATTAACAATCAGTTTTGCGTCGGATTCGAAAATCTAGACTCACAGGAGAACGAGCATAAGGTGCACGAGGCAGCAATAGACCCTTGGAGACAAGTCGCCTGGAGGACGATGTATTGACTCTCGACGCAATTCGAGTATTCCACCGTCATTAGGAGGCCATGAACATTACAATTAACTATCACTTATGTGCCGGAATCGAAAATGTAGACTCACAGGATAACGACCGTAAGGTGCGCGAAGCAGCAATAGACCGTTCGAGACAAGTCGGCTGAAGGACGATGTATTGAATCTCGACGCAATTTGAGTGTTCCATCATCATTAGGAGGCTCTGAATGATACAATTAGCAGTCCGTTTTGCGTCGGATTCGAATATCTGGACTCACAGAATAACGAACATAAGGTGGCCGAGGTAGCAGAAGACCCATGGAGACATGTTGGCTGGAGGACGATGTATTGAATCTCAACGCAATTTGAGTGTTCAATCGTCATTAGGAGGCCCTGAACGTTACAATTAACTATTAGTCATGTGTCGGAATCGAAAATGTAGACTCACAGGAGAACGACCATAAGGTGCCCGAGGCAGCAATGGACCGTTCGAGACAAGTCGGCTGAAGGACGATGTATTTAATCTCGACGCAATTTGAGTGTTCCATCGTCATTAGGAGGCCCTGACAGTTACAATTAACAATCAGTTTTGCGTCGGATTCGAAAATCTACTCACAGGAAAACGACCATAAGGTGCCCGAGGCATCAATGGACCCATGGAGACAAGTCGGCTGGTGGACGATGTATTGAATCTCGACGCAATTTGAGTGTTCCATCGTCATTAGGAGGCCCTGAACGTTACAATTAACAATCAGTTTTGCGTCGGATTCGAAAATCTAGACTCACTGGAAAACGACCATAAGGTGCCCGAGGCAGCAATAGATCCTTGGAGACAACCCGGCTGGAGGACGATGTATTGAATCGAGACGCAATTTGAGTGTTCCATCATCATTAGGAGGCCCTGACCGTTACAATTAACAATCAGTTTTGCGTCGGATTCGAAAATCTAGACTCACAGGAGAAGGACTATATGGCGCCCGAGGCAGCAATATCCCCTTGGAGACAAGTCGGCTGGATTACGATGTTATTGAATCTCGACGCAATTTGAGTTTTCCATCATCATTATGAGGCTCTGAACGTTACAATTAGCAGTCCGTTTTTCGTCTTATTCGAATATTTGGACTCACAGGAGAACGACCATAAGGTGCCCGAGGCAGCAATATCCCCTTGGAGACAAGTCGGCTGGAAGGCGATATATTGAATCTCGACGCAATTTGAGTGTTCCACCGTCATTAGGAGGCCCTGAGCGTTACAACTAAATATCAGTTAAGTGTCGGAATCGAAATTCTAGACTCACACGAGACGGACTAAATGGTGCCCGAGGTAGCAATATCCCCTTTGAGACAAAACGGCTGGAGGACGATGTATTCAATCTCGATCTAATTTGAGTGATCCATCGTCATTAGGAAGCCCTGACAGTTACAATTAACCATCAGTTTTGCGTCGGATTCGAAAATCTAGACTCACAGGAGACGGACCATATGGTGCCCGAGGCACCAATTTCCCGATGGAGAAAAGTCGGCTGGATGACGATGTATTGAATCTCGACGCAATTTGAGTGTTCCATCGTCATTAGGAGGCCTGAACGTTACAATTATCTATCATTTTTGCCTTGGATTCGAAAATGTAGTCTCACAGAAGACTGACAACATGGAGCCCGAGGCAGCTAATACCCCTTGTAGACAAGTCAGCTGGAAGACGATGTATTGACTCTCGACGCATTTTGAGTGTTCCATCGTCATTAGGAGGCCCTGAACGTTACAATTATCTATCATTTTTGCCTTGGATTCGAAAATGTAGTCTCACAGAAGACTGACAACATGGAGCCCGAGGCAGCTAAAACCCCTTGTAGACAAGTCAGCTGGAAGACGATGTATTGACTCTCGACGCATTTTGAGTGTTCCATCGTCATTAGGAGGCGATGAACATTACAATTAACTATCATTTTAGCGTCGGTTTCGAAAATCTATTCACAGGAGAAGGACCATATGGTGCCCGACACAACAATATCCCCTTGGATACAAGTCGGCTGGAGGACGATGTATTGAATCTCGACGCTATTTGAGTGTTCCATCTTCATTAGAAGGCCCTGAAAGTTACAAGTAACTATCAGTTTTGCGTCGGATTCGACAATCTAGACTTACAGGAGAACGACCATAAGGTGCCCGAGGCAGCAATACAACCTTGGAGGCAAGTCGGCTGGAAGACGATTTATAGAATCTCGACGCAATTTGTGTGTTCCATCGTCATTAGGAGGCCCTGAACATTACAATTAACTATCAGTTTTGCGTCGGAATCGACAATGTAGACTTACAGGAGAACGACCATAAAGTGCCCGAGGCAGCAATAGACCCTTGGAGGCAGTCGGCTGGAGGACGATGTATTGAATATCGACGCAATTTGAGTGTTCCATCGTCATTAGGAGGGACTGAACGTTACAATTAACTATCATTTTTGCATCGGATTCGAAAATCTAGACTCACAGGAGGAGGACCATATGGTGCCCGAAGCATCAATATCACCTTGGAGACAAGACGGCTGGAGGACGATGTATTGATTTTGTACGAAATTTGAGTGTTCCATCGTCATTAGGAGGCGCTGAACGTTACAATTAACTAACAGTTATGCGTCGGATTCGAAAATCTAGACTCACAGAGAACGACATTAAGGTGCCCGGGGCAGAAATAGACCCTTGGAGACAATTCGGCTGGGGGCCGATGGATTGAATCTCGACGCAACTTGAGTGTTCCATCGTCATTAGGAGGCCATGAGCGTTACAATTAATGATCAGTTTTGCGTCGGATTCAAAATTCTTGACTCACAGGAGAACGGCCATAAGGTGCCCGAGGCAGCAATTGACCCTTGGAGACAAGTCGGCTGGAGGCGATGTATTGAATCTCGACGCAATTTGAGTGTTCCATCGTCATTACGATGCCCTGAACGTTGCAATTAACTTCCAGTTTCGCGTCGGATTCGAAAATCTAGACTCATAGGAATCGGACCATACGGTGCCCAAGGCAGCAATATCCCCTTGGAGACTAGTCGGCTGGGAGACGATGTATTGAATCTCGACGCAATTTGAGTGTTCCTTCGTCATTAGGAGGCCCTGAACGTTTCAATTAACTATCAGTTTCGCGTCGGATACGAAAATCTAGACTCACAGGAGTCGGACCATACGGTGCCCGAAGCAACAATGTCCCCTTGGAGACAAGTCGGCTGGAGGACGATGTATTGAATCTCGACGCAATTTGAGTGTTCCATCGTCACTAGGAGGCCCTGAACGTTACAATTAACTATCATTTTTGCGTCGGATTCAAAAATCTAGTCTCACAGGAGACTGACAACATGGAGCCCGAGGCAGCTAAATCCCCTTGTAGACAAGTCAGCTGCAAGACGATGTATTGACACTCGACGCAATTTGAGTGTTCCATCGTCATTAGGAGGCGATGAACGTTACAATTAACTATCATTTTAGCGTCGGATTCGAAAATCTACTCACAGGAGAAGGACCATATGGTGCCCGAGGCAGCAATATCCTCTGGAGACAAGTCAGCTGGAGGACGACGTATTGAATCTCGACGCAATTTGAGTGTTCCATCGTCATTAGGAGCCCTGAAAGTTACAAATAACGATCAGTTTTGCGTCGGATTCGAAAATTTTGACTCACAAGAGAACGACCATAAGGTGCCCGAGACAGCAATAGACCCCTTGGAGACAAGTCGGCTGGAGGCCGATGTATTGAATCTCGACGCTATTTGAGTGTTCCATCGTCATTAGGAGGCACTGAAAGTTGCAATTAACAATCAGTTTTGCGTCGGATACGATATCTAGACTCACAGGAGTCGGACCTTATGGTGCCCGAAGCAGCAATATCCCCTTGGAGACAAGTCAGCTGGAGGACGACGTATTGAATCTCGACGCAATTTGAGGGTTCCATCGTCATTTGGAAGCCCTGAACGTTACAATTAACTATTAGTTTTGCGTCGGATTCGAAAATCTAGACTCACAGAAGAACGACGATAAGGTGCCCGAGGGAGCAATATCCCTTTGGAGACAAGTCGGCTGGAGACGATGTATTGAATTTCGACGCAATTTGAGTGTTCCATCGTGATTAGGAGGTCCTGAAAGTTGCAATTAACTATCAGTTTTGGGTCGAATTCGAATATCTGGATTCACAGGAGAACGACCATAAGTTGACCAAGGGAGCAGTAGACCCATGGAGACAAGTCGGCAGGAAGACGATATATTGAATCTCGACGCAATTTGAGTGTTCCATCATCATTAGGAGACTCTAAACGTTACAATTAGCGTCCGTTTTGCGTCGGATTCGAATATCTGGATTCACAGGAGAACGACCATAAGTTGATCAAGGTAGCAGTAGACCCATGGAGACATGTCGGCAGGAAGACGATATATTGAATCTCGCCGCAATTTGAGTGTTCCATCGTCATTAGGAGGCTTTGAACGTTACAATTAGCAGTCCGTTTTGCGTCGGATTCGTATATCTGGACTCACAGGAGAACGACAATAAGGTGGACCGAGGTAGCAGTAAACCCATGGATACAAATCGGCTGCAGGACGATGTATTGATTCTCGACGCAATTTCAGTGTTCCATCGATATTAGGAGGCCCTGAACGTTACAATTAACTGTGAGTTATGTGTCGGAATGGAAAATATAGACTCACAGGAGAACGACCATAAGGTGCCCGAGGCAGCAACAGACCGTTCGAGACAAGTCGGCTGAAGGACGATGAATTGAATCTCCACACAATTTGAGTGTTCCATCATCGTTAGGATTCTCTGAACGTTACAATTAGCAGTCTGTTTTGCGTCGGATTCGAATATCTAGACTCACAGGAGACGGACCATATGGTGCCCGAGCAGCAATATCCCCTTGGAGACAAGTCGGCTGAGGACTATGTATTGAATCTCGACGCAATTTGAGTTTTCCATCATCATTAGGAGGCTCTGAACGTTGCAATTAGCAGTCCGTTTTGCGTCGGATTCGAATGTCTGGATTCACAGGGAAAACGACCATAAGTTGATCGAGGTAGCAGTAGACCCATGAGACAAGTCGGCTGGAAGACGATATATTGAATCTCGACGCAATTTGAGTGTTCCATCGTCATTAGGAGGCCCTGAACGTTACAATTAACTATCAGTTTTGCGTCGAATTCAAAATCAATTCTCACAGGAAGACGACCATAAAGTGCCCGAGGCAGCAATAGACCTTTGGAGACCAATCGGCTGAATGACGACGTATTGCATCTCAACACAATTTGAGTGTTCCAACGTCATTGGGAGACCCTGAACAATACAATTAACCATCAGTTTTGCGTCAGGTTCGAAAATCTAGACTCACAGGACACGGACCATAAGGTGCTCGAGGCAGCAATAGATCTTTGGAGACATGTCGGCTGGAGGACGATGTATTGAATCTCGACGCAATTTGAGTGTTCCATCGTCATTAGGAGACCCTGAACGTTACAATTAACCATCAGTTTTGCGTCGGATTCGAAAATATAGACTCACAGGAGAAAGTCCTTTAGTTGTCACAGACTGCAATAAAACCCTTGGAGACAAGTCAGCTGGTGCCTGATGTATTGAATCTCGACGCAATTTGAGTGTTCCATCGTCATTAGGAGGCCGTGAACGTTACAATTAACTATCATTTTTGCGTCGGATTCGAAAATCTAGTCTCACAGGAGACTGACAACATGGAGCCCGAGGCAGTTAAATCCCCTTGTAGACAAGTCAGCTGCAAGACGATGTATTGACACTCGTCGCAGTTTGACTGTTCCATCGTCATTAGGAGGCGATGAACGTTACAATTAACTATCATTTTAGCGTCGGATTCGAAAATCTACTCACAGGAGAAGGATCATATGGTGCCCGAGACAGCAACATCCCCTTGGTTACAAGTCGGCTGGAGGACGATGTATTGAATCTCGACGCAATTTGAGTGTTCCATCGTCATTAGGAGGCCCTGAAAGTTACAATTAACTATCAGGTTTGCGTCGGATTCGAAAATCTATACTTACAGAAGTCGGACCATACGGTGCCAGAGGCAGCAATATCCCCTTGGAGACTAGTCGGCTGGGAGACGATGTATTGAATCTCGACGCAATTTGAGTGTTCCTTCGCCATTAGGAGGCCCTGAACGTTACAATTAACTATCAGTTTTGCTTTGTATTCGAAAATCTAGACTCACAGGAGGACGACCATAAGGTGCCCGAGGCAGCAATAGACCTTTGGAGACAAGTCGGCTGTAGGACGATGTATTGATACTCGACGTAATTTGAATGTTCCATCGTCATTAGGATTCCCAGAACGTTACAATGAACTATTAGTTTTGCGTCAAATTCGAAAATCTATTCTCACAGGAAGACGACCATAAGGTGCCCGAGGCAGCTATAGACCCTTGGAGACAATTCGGCTGGGGGCCGATGGATTGAATCTCGACGCAACTTGAGTGTTCCATCGTCATTACGAGGCGATGAACGTTACAATTAACTATCAGTTATGCGTCGGATTAGAAAATCCAAACACACACCGGAGAACGACCATAAGGTGCACGAGGCAGCAATAGACCCTTGGAGACAAGTCGGCTGGAGGCCGATGTATTGAATCTCGACGCAAGTTGAGTGTTCCATCGTCATTACGAGGCGATGAACGTTACAATTAACTATCAGTTATGCGTCGGATTAGAAAATCCAAACACACCGGAGAACGACCATAAGGTGCACGAGGCAGCAATAGACCCTTGGAGACAAGTCGGCTGGAGGCCGATGTATTGAATCTCGACGCAATTGAGTGTTCCATCGTCATTAGGAGGCGCTGAACGTTACAATTAACTAACAGTTATGCGTCGGATTCGAAAATCTAGACTCACAGGAGAACGACATTAAGGTGCCCGGGGCAGCAATAGACCCTTGGAGACAATTCGGCTGGGGGCCGATGGATTGAATCTCGACGCAATTTGAGTGTTCCTTCGTCATTAGGAGGCCCTGAACGTTTCAATTAACTATCAGTTTCGCGTCGGATACGAAAATCTAGACTCACAGGAGTCGGACCATACGGTGCCCGAAGCAACAATGTCCCCTTGGAGACAAGTCGGCTGGTGGCCGATGTAATGAATCTCGACGCAATATGAGCGTTCCATCGTCATTAGGAGGCCCTGAACGTTACAATTAACTATCAGTTTCGCGTCGGATTCGAAAATTTTGACTTACAGGAGTCGGACCATACGGTGCCCGAGGCAGCAATATCCCCTTGGAGACTAGTCGGCTGGGAGACGATGTATTCAATCTCGACGCAATTTGAGTGTTCCTTCGTCATTAGGCGGCCCAGAACGCTACAATATGTATTCAATCTCGACGCAATTTGAGTGTTCCTTCGTCATTAGGCGGCCCAGAACGCTACAATTAACTATCAGTTTTGCGTTGTATTCAAAAATCTAGACTCACAGGAGGACGACCATTAGGTGCCCGAGGCAGCAATAGACCTTTGGAGACAAGTCGGCTGTAGGACGATGTATTGAAAACTCGACGCAATTTGAATGTTCCATCGTCATTAGGATGCCAGAACGTTACAATTAACTATCAGTTTTGCGTCGAATTCGAAAATCTATTCTCACAAGAAGACGACCATAAGGTGCCTGAGGCAGCAATAGACCTTTGGAGACAAGTCGGCTGAAGGACGATGTATTGAATCTCGACGCAATTTGAGTGTTCCATCGTCTTTAGGTGGCCCTGAAAGTTACAATTAACGATCAGTTTTGCGTCGGATTCGAAAATTTTGACTCACAGGAGAACGACCATAAGGTGCCCGAGACAGCAATAGACCCTTGGAGACAAGTCGGCTGGAGGCCGATGTATTGAATCTCGACGCTATTTGAGTGTTCCATCGTCATTAGGAGGCACTGAAAGTTTCAATTAATAATCAGTTTTGCGTCGGATACGAATATCTAGACTCACAGGAGTCGGACCATATGGTGCCCGAGGCAGCAATATCCCCTTGGAGACAAATCGGCTGAATGACGACGTATTGCATCTCAACACAATTTGAGTGTTCCAACGTCATTGGGAGACCCTGAACATTACAATTAACCATCAGTTTTGCGTCAGGTTCGAAAATCTAGACTCACAGGACACGGACCATAAGGTGCTCGAGGCAGCAATAGATCTTTCGAGACATGTCGGCTGGAGGACCATGTATTGAATCTCGACGCAATTTGAGTGTTCCATCGTCATTAGGAGACCCTGAACGTTACAATTAACCATCAGTTTTGCGTCGGATTCGAAAATATAGACTCACAGGAGAAAGTCCTTTAGTTGCCACAGGCTGCAATAGACCCTTGGAGACAAGTCAGCTGGTGCCCGATGTATTGAATCTCGGCGCAATTTGAGTGTTCCATCGTCATTAGGAGGCCCTGAACGTTACAATTAAATATCTTTTTTGCGTCGGATTCGAAAATCTAGTCTCACAGGAGACTGACAACATGGAGCCCGATGCAGTTAAATCCCCTTGTAGACAAGTCAGCTGCAAGACGATGTATTGACACTCGACGCAATTTGAGTGTTCCATCGTCATTAGGATACGATGAACGTTACAATTAACTATCATTTTAGCGTCGGATTCGAAAATCTACTCACAGGAGAAGGACCATATGGTGCCCGAGGCAGCAATATCCTCTTGGAGACAAGTCAGCTGGAGGACGACGTATTGAATCTCGACGCAATTTGAGTGTTCCATCGTCATTAGGAGGCCCTGAAAGTTACAATTAACTATCAGTTTTGCGTCGGATTCGAAAATCTAGACTTACAGGAGTCGGACCATACGGTGCCAGAGGCAGCAATATCCCCTTGGAGACTAGTCGGCTGGGAGACTATGTATTGAATCTCGACGCGATTTGAGTGTTCCTTCGTCATTAGGAGGCCCTGAACGTTACAATTAACTATCAGTTTTGCTTTGTATTCGAAAATCTAGACTCACAGGAGGACGACCATAAGGTGCCCGAGGCAGCAATAGACCTTTGGAGACAAGTCGGCTGTAGGACGATGTATTGATACTCGACGTAATTTGAATGTTCCATCGTCATTAGGATTCCCATAACGTTACAATGAACTATCAGTTTTGCGTCAAATTCGAAAATTTATTCTCACAGGAAGACGACCATAAGGTGCCCGAGGCAGCTATAGACCTTTGGAGACAAGTCGGCTGAAGGACGATGTATTGAATCTCGACACAATTTGAGTGTTCCATCGTCATTACGAGGCGGTGAACGTTACAATTAACTATCAGTTATGCGTCGGATTAGAAAATCCAAACACACCGGAGAACGACCATAAGGTGCACGAGGCAGCAATAGACCCTTGGAGACAAGTCGGCTGGAGGCCGATGTATTGAATCTCGACGCAATTTGAGTTTTCCATCGTCTTTAGGAGGCCCTGAACGTTACAATTAACGATCAGTTTTGCGTCGGATTCGAAAATTTTGACTCACAGGAGAACGACCATAAGGTGCCCGAGACAGCAATAGACCCTTGGAGACAAGTCGGCTGGAGGCCGATGTATTGAATCTCGACGCAATTTGAGTGTTCCATCGTCATTAGGAGTCCCTGAACGTTACAATTAACTATCATTTTTGCGTCGGATTCGAAAATATAGTCTCACAGGAGACTGACAACATGGAGCCCGAGGCAGCTAAATCCCCTTGTAGACAAGTCAGCTGCAAGACGATGTATTGACACTCGACGCAATTTGAGTGTTCCATCGTCATTAGGAGGCGATGAACGTTACAATTAACTATCATTTTAGCGTCGGATTCGAAAATCTACTCACAGGAGAAGGACCACATGGTGCCCGAGACAGCAATTTCCCCTTGGATACAAGACGGCTGGAGGACGATGTATTGAATCTCGACGCTATTTGAGTGTTCCATCGTCATTAGGAGGCACTGAAAGTTACAATTAACAATCAGTTTTGCGTCGGATTCGAAAATCTAGAATCACAGGAGTCGGACCATACGGTGCCAGAGGCAGCAATATCCCCATGGAGACTAGTCGGCTGTGAGACAATGTATAGAATCTCGTCGCAATTTGAGTGTTCCTACGTCATTACGAGGCCCTGAACGTTCTAATTAACTATCAGTTTTGCGTCGGATTCGATAATCTGGACCCACAGGAGATCGACCATAAGGTGGCCGAGGCAGCAATTTCCCCTTGGAGACAAGTCGGCTGCAGGACGATGTCTTGAATCTCGACGCAATTTGAGTGTTCCATCGTCTCTAGGAGGCCCTGAACGTTACAATTAACCATCAGTTTTGCGTCGGATTCGAAAATCTAGACTCACAGGAGAAAGTCCTTTAGTTGCCACAGGCTGCAATAGACCCTTGGGGACAAGTCAGCTGGTGCCCGATGTATTGAATCTCGACGCAATTTGAGTGTTCCATCGTCATTAGGAGACCCTGAACGTTACAATTAACCATCAGTTTTGCGTAGGATTCGAAAATCTAGACTCACAGGAGAAAGTCTTTTAGTTGCCACAGGCTGCAATAGTCCCTTGGAGGCAAGTCAGCTGGTGCCCGATGTATTGAATCTCGACGCAATTTGAGTGTTCCATCGTCATTAGGAGGCCCTTAACATTACAATTAACTATCATTTTTGCGTCGGATTCGAAAATCTAGTCTCACAGGAGACTGACAAAATGGAGCCCGAGGCAGCTAAATCCCCTTGTAGACAAGTCAGCTGCAAGACGATGTATTGACACTCGACGCAATTTGAGTGTTCCATCGTCATTAGGAAGCGATGAACGTTACAATTAACTATCATTTTAGCGTCGTATTCGAAAATCTACTCACAGGAGAAGGACCACATGGTGCCCGAGACAGCAATATCCCCTTGGATACAAGTCGGCTGGATTACGATGTATTGAATCTCGACGCTATTTGAGTGTTCCATCGGCATTAGGAGGCACTGAAAGTTACAATTAACAGTCATTTTTGCGTCGGATTCGAAAATCTAGACTCACAGGAGTCGGACCATACGGTGCCAGAGGCAGCAATATCCCCTTGGGAACTAGTCGGCTGTGAGACAATGTATTGAATCTCGACGCAATCTGAGTGTTCCTTCGTCATTAGGAAGCCCTGAACGTTACAATTAATTATCAGTTTTACGTCGTATTCGAAAATCTAGACTCACAGGAGGACGACCATAAGGTGCCCGAGGCAGCAATAGCCCTTTGGAGACAAGTCGGCTGAAGGACAATGTATTGAATCTCGACGCAATTTTAATGTGTTCCTACGTCATTACGAGGCCCTGAAGGTTCCAATTAACTATCAGTTTTGCGTCGGATTCGATAATCTAGACCCACAGGAGAACGACCATGAGGTGGCCGAGGCAGCAATTTCCCCTTGGAGACAAGTCGGCTGCAGGACGATGTATCGAATCTCGAAGCAAATTTGAGTGTTCCATCGTCATTAGGAGGCCCTGAACGTTACAATAAACAATCAGTTTTGCGTCGGATTCAAAAATCTATTCTCACAGGAAGACGACCATAACGTGCCCGAGGCAGCAATAGACCTATGGAGACAAGTCGGCTGAATGACGATGTATTGAATCTCGACACAATTTGAGTGTTCCATCGTCATTAGGAGACCCTGAACGTTACAATTAACCATCAGTTTTGCGTCGGATTCGAAAATCTAGACTCACAGGAGAAAGTCCTTTAGTTGCCACAGGCTGCAATAGACCCTTGGAGACAAGTCAGCTGGTGCCCGATGTATTGAATCTCGACGCAATTTGAGTGTTCCATCGTCATTAGGAGGCCCTTAACGTTACAATTAACTATCATTTTTGCGTCGGATTCGAAAATCTAGTCTCACAGGAGACTGACAACATGGAACCCGAGGCAGTTAAATCCCCTTGTAGACAAGTCAGCTGCAAGACGATGTATTGACACTCGACGCAATTTGAGTGTTCCATCGTCATTAGGAGGCGATGAACATTACAATTAGCAGTCCGTTTTGCGTCGGATTCGTATATCTGGACTCACAGGAGAACGACAATAAGGTGACCGAAGTAGCAGTAAAACCATGGATACAAGTCGGCTGCAGGACGATGTATTGAATCTCGACGCAATTTCAGTGATCCATCGATATTAGGAGGCCCTGATCCTTACAATTAACTATGAGTTATGTGTCGGAATCGAAAATGTAGACTCACAGGAGAACGACCATATGGAGCCCGAGGCAGCAACAGACCGTTCGAGACAAGTCGGCTGAAGGACGATGAATTGAATCTCAACACAATTTGAGTGTTCCATCATCGTTAGGAAGCTCTGAACGTTACAATTAGCAGTCCGTTTTGCGTCGGATTCGAATATCTAGACTCACAGGAGGACGGCCATAAGGTGCCCGAGGCAGCAATGGACCTTTGGAGACAAGACGGCTGTAGGACGATGTATTGATACTCGACGCAATTTGAATGTTCCATTGTCATTAGGATGCCCAGAACGTTACAATGAACTATCAGTTTTGCGTCAAATTCGAAAGTCTATTCTCACAGGAAGACGACCATAAGGTGCCCGAGGCAGCAATAGACCTTCGGAGACAAGTCGGCTGAATGACGATGTATTGAATCTCGACACAATTTGAGTGTTCCATCGTCATTACGAGGCGATGAACGTTACAATTAACTATCAGTTATGCGTCGGATTAGAAAATCTAAACTCGCCGGAGAACGACCATAAGGTGCCCGAGGCAGCAATAGGCCCTTGGAGACAAGTCGGCTGGAGGCCGATGTATTGAATCTCGACGCAATTTGAGTTTTCCATCGTCTTTAGGAGGCCCTGAACGTTACAATTAACGATCAGTTTTGCGTCGGATTCGAAAATTTTGACTCACTGGAGAACGACCATAAGGTGCCCGAGACAGCAATAGACCCTTGGAGACAAGTCGGCTGGAGGCCGATGTATTGAATCTCGACGCAATTTGAGTGTTCCATCGTCATTAGGAGGCCCTGAACGTTACAATTAACTATCATTTTTGCGTCGGATTCGAAAATATAGTCTCACAGGAGACTGACAACATAGAGCCCGAGGCAGCTAAATCCCCTTGTAGACAAGTCAGCAGCAAGACGATGTATTGACACTCGACGCAATTTGAGTGTTCCATCGTCATTAGGAGGCGATGAACGTTACAATTAACTATCATTTTGGCGTCGGATTCGAAAATCTACTCACAGGAGAAGGACCACATGGTGCCCGAGACAGCAATATCCCCTTGGATACAAGTCGGCTGGAGGACGATGTATTGAATCTGGACGCTATTTGAGTGTTCCATCGTCAGTAGGAGGCACTGAAAGTTACAATTAACAATCAGTTTTGCGTCGGATTGGAAAATCTAGACTCACAGGAGTCGGACCATACGGTGCCAGAGGCAGCAATTTTCCCTTGGAGACAAGTCGGCTGCCGGACGATGTCTTGAATCTCGACGCAATTTGAGTGTTCCATCGTCTTTAGGAGGCCCTGAACGTCACAATAAACGATCAGTTTTGCGTCGGATTCGAAAATTTTGACTCATAGGAGAACGACCATAAGGTGCCCGAGACAGCAATAGACCCTTGGAGACAAGTCGGCTGGAGGCCGATGTATTGTATCTCGACGCAATTTGAGTGTCCCATCGTCATTAGGAGGACCTGAACGTTACAATTAACAATCAGTTTTGCGTCGGATTCAAAAATCTATTCTCACAGAAAGACGACCATAACGTGCCCGAGGCAGCAATAGACCTTTGGAGACAAGTTGGCTGAATGGCGATGTATTGAATCTCGACACAATTTGAGTGTTCCATCGTCATTAGGAGGTCCTGAAAGTTACAATTAACTATCATTTTTGCGTCGGATTAGAAAATCTAGACTTACAGGAGTCGGACCATACGGTGCCCGAGGCAGCAATATCCCCTTGGAGACTAGTCGGCTGGGAGACGATGTATTCAACCTCGACGCAATTTGAGTATTCCTTCGTCATTAGGAGGCCTTGAACGTTACAATTAACTATCAGTTTTGCTTTGTATTCGAAAATCTAGACTCACAGGAGGACGACCATAAGGTGCCCGAGGCAGCAATAGACCTTTGGAGACAAGGCGGCTGTAGGACGATGTATTGATACTCGACGCAATTTGAATGTTCCATCGTCATTAGGATGCCCAGAACATTACAATGAACTATCAGTTTCGCGTCAAATTCGAAAATCTATTCTCACAGGAAGACGACCATAAGGTGCCCGAGGCAGCAATAGACCTTTGGAGACAAGTCGGCTGAAGGACGATGTATTGAATCTCGACACAATTTGAGTGTTCCATCGTCATTACGAGGCGATGAACGTTACAATTAACTATCAGTTATGCGTCGGATTAGAAAATCTAAACTCACCGGAGAACGACCATAAGGTGCACGAGGTAGCAATAGACCCTTGGAGACAAGTCGGCTGGAGGCCGATGTATTGAATCTTGACGCAATTTGAGTTTCCATCGTCTTTGGAAGGCCCTGAACGTAACAATTAACCATCAGTTTTGCGTCGGATTCAAAAATCTATTCTCACAGGAAGACGACCATAAGGTGCCCGAGGCAGCAATAGACCTTTGGAGACAAGTCGGCTGAAGGACGATGTATTGAATCTCGACACAATTTGAGTGTTCCATCGTCATTACGAGGCGATGAACGTTACAATTAACTATCAGTTATGCGTCGGATTAGAAAATCTAAACTCACCGGAGAACAACCATAAGGTGCCCGAGGTAGCAATAGACCCTTGGAGACAAGTCGGCTGGAGGCCGATGTATTGAATCTTGACGCAATTTGAGTTTCCATCGTCTTTAGGAGGCCCTGAACGTTACAATTAACCATCAGTTTTGCGTCAGGTTCGAAAATCTAGACTCACAGGACACGGAACTGAGGCAGCAATATCCAATTGGAGACAAGTCGGCTGAAGGACGATGTACTGAATTTCGACGCAATATGAGTGTTCCATCGTCATTAGGAGGCCCAGAACGTTACAATTAACTATCAGTTTCGTGTCGGATTCGAAAATCTAGACGCACAGGAGACGGACAATATGGTGCCAGAGGCAGGAAAACCCCGTTGGAGACAAATCGGCTGGAGGACGATGTACTGAATCTCGACGCAATTTGAGTGTCCCATCGTCATTAGGAGGCCCTGAACGTTACAATTAACTATCAGTTTTGCGTCGGAATCGACAATGTAGACTTACAGGAGAACGACCATAAAGTGCCCGAGGCAGCAATAGACCCTTGGAGGCAAGTCGGCTGGAGGACGATGTATTAAATATCGACGCAATTTGATTGTTTCATCGTCATTAGGAGGCCCTGGACGTTACATTTAACGATCAGTTTCGCGTCGGATTCGAAAATCTGGACTCACAGGAGACGGACCATATGGTGCCCGAGTGAGCAATATCCCCTTGGAGACAAGTCGGCTGGAGGACGATGTATTGAATCTCGACGCAATTTGAGTGTTCCATCGTCATTAGGATGCCCTGATGGTTACAATTAACTATCAGTTTTGCGTCGGATTCGAAAATCTAGAATCACAGGAGAAGGTGCCAAAGGCAGCAATGGACCCTATGAAACAAGTCCTCTGGTGGCCGATGTATTGAATCTCGACGCAATTTGAGTGTTCCATCGTCATTAGGAGGCCCTTAACGTTACAATTAGCTATCAGTTTTGCGTCGGATTCGAAAATCTAGACTCACAGGAGAACGACCATAAGGTGCTCGAGGTAGCAATAGACCCTTGGCGACAGAACGGCTGAAGGTCGATGTAACGAATCTCGACGCAATTTGAGTGTTCCATCGTCATTAGGAGGCCCTGAACGTTACAATTAACTATTAGTTTGCGTCGGATTCGAAAATCTAGACTCACAGGAGATCGACCATAAGGTGCCCGAGGCAGCAATAGACCCTTGGAGACAAGTCGGCTGAAGGATGATGTACTGAATCTCGACGCAATATGAGTGTTCCATCGTCGTTAGGAGGCCTTGAACTTCACAATTAACTATCAGTTTCGCGTCGGATTCGAAAATCTAGACGCACAGGAGACGGACGATATGGTGCCCGAGGGAGCAATACCCCGTTGGAGACAAATCGGCTGGAGGACCATGTACTGAATCTCGACGCAATTTGAGTGTTCCATCGTCATTTGGAGGCCCTGAACGTTACAATTAACTATCAGTTTTCAGTCGGATTCGAAAATCTAGAGTCACAGGAGAACGACCATAAGGTGCCCAATTCAGCAATAGACCCTTGGAGAGTAGTCGGCTGGGAGACGATATACTGAATCTCGACGCAATTTGTGTGTTCCATCGGCATTAGGAGGCCCTCAACGTTGCAATTAAGTATCAGTTTTGCGTCTGTTCGAAAATCTAGAGTCACAGGAGAACGACCATAAGGTGCCCGAGGCAGCAATAGACTATTGGAGACTAGTCGGCTGAGAGACGATGTATTGAATCTCGACGCAATTAGAGTGTTCCTTCGTCATTAGGAGGCCCTGAACGTTACAATTAACAATTAGTTTGGCGTCGTATTCGAAAATTTAGACATGCAGGAGTACGACCATAAGGTGCCCGAAGCAGCAATAGACCTTTGAAGGCAAGTCGGCTGAATGGCGATGAATTGCATCTTGACACAATTTGAGTGTTCCATCGTCATTAGGAGACCCTGGACGTTACAATTAACTATCAGTTTCGAGTCGGATTCGAAAATATAGACGCACAGGAGACGGACGATATGGTGCCCGTCACAGCAATACCCCGTTGGAGACAAGTCGGCTGGAAGACGATGTATTGAATCTCGACGCAATTTGAGTGTTCCATCGTCATTAGGAGGCCCTGAACGTTACAATTAACTATCAGTTTTGCGTCGGATTCGACAATGTAGACTCACAGGAGGCCGACCATAAGGTGCCCGAGGCAGCAATAGACCTTTGATGGCAAGTCGTCTGAAGGACGATGTATTGAATCTCGACGCAATTTGAGTTTTTCCATCGTCTTTAGGAGGCCCTGAACGTTACAATTTACGATCAGTTTTGAGTCGGATTCGAAAATATAGTCTCACAGGACACTGACAACATGGAGCCCGAGGCAGCTAAATCCCCTTGTAGACAAGTCAGCTGCAAGACGATGTATTGACACTCGACGCAATTTGAGTGTTCCATCGTCATTAGGAGGCGATGAACGTTACAAATAACTATCATTTTAGCGTCGGATTCGAAAATCTACACACAGGAGAAGGACCACATGGTGCCCGTGACAGCAATATCCCCTTGGATACAAGTCGGCTGGAGGACGATGAATTGAATCTCGACGCTATTTGAGTGTTCCATCGTCATTAGGAGGCACTGAAAGTTACAATTAACAATCAGTTTTGCGTCGGATTCGAAAATATAGACTCACAGGAGTCGGACCATACGGTGCCAGAGGCAGCAATATCCCCTTGGAGACTAGTCGGCTGAGAGACAATGTATTGAAACTCGACGCAATCTGAGTGTTCCTTCGTCATTAGGAGGCCCTGAACGTTACAATTAATTATCAGTTTTACGTCGTATTCGAAAATCTAGACTCACAGGAGGACGACAATAAGGTGCCCATGGCAGCAATAGACCTTTGGAGACAAGTCGGCTGAAGGACAATGTATTGAATCTCGACGCAATTTGAGTGTTCCGACGTCATTACGAGGCCCTGAACGTTCCAATTAACTATCAGTTTTGCGTCGGATTCGGTAATCTAGATCCACAGGAAAACGACCATAAGGTGGCCGAGGCAGCAATTTCCCCTTGGAGACAAGTCGGCTGCAGGACGATGTCTTGAATCTCGACGCAATTTGAGTGTTCCATCGTCTTTAGGAGGCCCTGAACGTTACAATTAACGATCAGTTTTGCGTCGGATTCGAAAATTTTGACTCACAGGAGAACGACCATAAGGTGCCCGAGACAGCAATAGACCCTTGGAGACAAGTCGGCTGGTGGCCGATGTATTGAATCTCGACGCAATTTGAGTGTTCCATCGTCATTAGGAGGCCCTGAACGTTACAGTTAACTATCAGTTTTGCGTCGGATTCAAAAATCTATTCTCACAGGAAGACGACCAAAACGTGCCCTAGGCTGCAATAGACCTTTGGAGACAGATCGGCTGAATGACGATGTATTGCATCTCGAGACAATTTGAGTGTTCCATCGTCATTAGGAGACACTGAACGTTATAGTTAACCATCAGTTTTGCGTCAGGTTCGAAAATCTAGACTCACAGGACACGGAACTGAGGCAGCAATATCCAATTGGAGACAAGTCGGCTGAAGGACGATGTACTGAATCTCGACGCAATATGAGTGTTCCATCGTCATTAGGAGGCCGAGAACGTTACAATTAACTATCAGTTTCGTGTCGGATTCGAAAATCTAGACGCACAGGAGACGGACAATATGGTGCCAGAGGCAGGAAAACCCCGTTGGAGAAAAATCGGCTGGAGGACGATGTATTGAATCTCGACGCAATTTGAGTGTCCCATCGTCATTAGGAGGCCCTGAACGTTACAATTAACTATCAGTTTTGCGTCGGAATCGACAATGTAGACTTACAGGAGAACGACCATAAAGTGCCCAAGGCAGCAATAGACTCTTGGAGGCAAGTCGGCTGGAGGACGATGTATTGAATATCGACGCAATTTGATTGATTCATCGTCATTAGGAGGCCCTGGACGTTACATTTAACGATCAGTTTCGCGTCGGATTCGAAAATCTAGACTCACAGGAGACGGACCATAAGGTGCCCGAGGCAGCAATATCCCCTTGGAGACAAGTCGGCTGGAGGGCGATGTATTGAATCTCGACGCAATTTGAATGTTCCATCGTCATTAGGAGGCCCTGAACGTTACAATTAACTATCAGTTTTGCTTCGGATTCGACAATCTAGACTCACAGGAGAACGACCATTAGTTCCGCGAGGCAGCAATAGACACTTCGAGACAAGTCGGCTGAAGGACGATGTATTGAATCTCGACGCAATTTGAGTGTCCATCGTCATTAGGAGGCCCTGACCGTTACAATTAACTATCAGTATCGCGTCGGATTCGAAAATCTAGATTCACAGGAGAAAGTGCCACAGGCAGCAATAGATCCTATGAAACAAGTCGGCTGGTGGCCGATGTATCGAATCTCGACGCAATTTGAGTGTTCCGTCGTCATTAGGAGGCCCTAAAAGCTACAAGTAACTAACAGTTGTGCGTCGGATTCGACAATATAGACATAGAGGGGAACGACCATAAAGTTCCCGAGGTACCAATAGACAATTGGAGACAAGTCGGCTGGAGGACGATGTATTGAATCTCGAGGCAATTTGAGTGTTCGTCATTAGGAGACCCTGAACGTTACAATTAACTGTCAGTTTCGTGTCGGATTCGAAAATCTAGACTCACAGGAGACGGACCATATGGTGCTCGTGGAAGCAATATGGCCTAGGAGACATGTCGGCTGTAGGACGATGTATTGAATATAACCGCAATTTGAGTGTTCCATCGTCATTAGGAGGCCCTGAACGTTACAATTAACTATCAGTCTCGCGTCGGGTTCTCAAAATCTAGACCCACAGGAGACGGACCATATGGTTCCCGAGGCAGCAATATGCTCTTGGAGACAAGTCGGCTGGAGGACGATGTATTGAATCTCGACGCAATTTCAATGTTCGTCATTAGGAGACCCTGAACGTTACAATTAACTATCAGTTTCGCGTCGGATTCGAAAATCTAGACTCGCAGGGAAGGACCATACAGTGCTCATGGCAGCAATATCCCCTTGTACACAAGTCGGCTGGCGGACGATGTATTGAATCAAGACACAATTTGAGTGTTCCACCGTGCTTAGGAGGCCCTGAACGCTACAAGTAACTATCAGTTTTGCGTCGGATTCGACAATCTAGACTTTAGGAAAACAACCATAAAGTGTCCGAGGCACCAATAGACCCTTGGAGACAAGTCGGCCGGAGGACGATGTATTGTATCTCGACGCAATTTGAGTGTTCCATCGTCATTAGGATGCCCTGAAAATTACAATTAACTATCAGTTTTGCGTCGGATTCGATAAACTAAACTCACAGGCAGCAATAGACCATATGAAACAAGTCGCTTGGTGGCCGATGTATTGAATCTCGACGCAACTTGAGTGTTCCTTCGTCATTAGGAGGCCCTGAACGTTACAAATAAGTATCAGTTTTGCGTCGGATTCGACAATCTAACCTTACAGGAGAACGACCATAAAGTGCCCGAGGCACCAATAGACCCTTGGAGACAAGTCGGCTGAAGGACGATGTATTGAATCTCGTCGCAATTTGAGTGTTCCATCGTCATTAGGAGGCCCTCAACGTTACAATTAACTATCAGTCTCGCGTCTCATTCGAAAATCTAGACTTACAGGAGACGAAACATATGGTGCCCGTGGAAGCAATATCCCCTTGGAGCCAAGTCGGCTGGAGAACGATGTATTGAATCTCGACGCAATTTCAATGTTTGTCATTAGGAGACCCTGAACGTTACAATTAACTATCAGTTTCGCGTCGGAATCGAAAATCTAGACTCACAGGAGACGGACCATATGGTGCCCGTGGAAGCAATATCCCCTTGGAGCCAAGTCGGCTGGAGAACGATGTATTGAATCTCGACGCAATTTGAGTGTTCCATCGTCATTAGGATGCCCTGAACGTTACAATTATCTATCAGTTTTGCGTCGGATTTGAAAATCTAGACTCACAGGAGAACGACCATAAGGGGCCCGAGGCAGCAATAGACCCTTGGAAACAAGTCGGCTGAAAGACGATGTATTGAATCTCGACGCAATTTGAGTGTTCCATCGTCATTAGGAGGTCCTGAGCGTTACAATTAATTATCAGTTTCGCGTCGGATTCGAAAATCTAGACTCACAGGAGAAGGTGCCACAGGCAGCAATAGATCCTATGAGACAAGTCGGCAGGTGGCCGATGTATTGAATCTCGACGCAATTTGAGTGTTCCGTCGTCATTATGAGGCCCTAAACGTTACAAGTACCTATCAGTTTTGCGTCGGATTCGACAATCTAGACTCACAGGAGAACGACCATTAGGTCCGCGAGGCAGCAATAGACCCTTCAAGACAAGTCGGCAGAAGGACGATGTATTAAATCTCGACGCAATTTGGGTGTTCCATCGTCATTAGGAGGCCCTGGACGTTACAATTAACTATCAGTTTCGCGTCAGATTCAAAAATCTAGACTCACAGGAGAACGACCATAAGGTGCCCGAGGCAGAAATAGAATCCTATAGACAAGTCGGCTGAAGGACGATGTATTGAATCTCGACGCAATTAGAGTGTTCTATCGTCATTAGGAGGCCCTGAACGTTACAATCAACCATCAGGTTTGCGTAGGATTCGGAAATCTAGAGTCACAGGAGAACCACCATAAGGTGCGCGAGGCAGCAATAGACCCTTGGAGACTAGTCGGCTGAAGGACGATGTATTAAATCTCGACGCAATTTGAGTGTTCCATCGTCTTTAGGAGGCCCTGGACATTACAATTAAGTATCAGTTTCGCGGTGGATTCAAAAATTTAGACTCACAGGAGTTGGACCATATGGTGCCCGAGGCAGCAATATCCCCTTGGAGACAAGTCGGCTGGAGGACGAGGTAATGAATCTCGACGCAAATTGAGTGTTCCATCGTCATTAGGAGGCCCTGATCGTTACAATTAACTACCAGTTTTGGGTCATAATCGATAAACTAGACTCAAAGTACAACGACAATAAGGTGCCCGAGGCAGCAATAGACCCTTCGAGACATGTCGGCTGAATGACGATGTATTGAATCTCGACGCAATTTGAGTGTTCCATCGTCATTAGGAGGCCCTGAACGTTACTACTAATTATCAGTTTCGTGACTGATTCGAAAATCTAGACCCAACGGGAAGGACCATATAGTGCCCGAAGCAGCAATATCCCCTTGTAGACAAGTCGGCTGGAGGACGATGTATTGAATCACGACACAATTTGAGTGTTTTATCGCCATTAGGCGGCCCTGAACGTTACAAGTAACTATCAGTTTTGCGTCGGATTCGACAATCTAGACTTACAGGAGAAAGACCATAAGGTGCCCGAGGCAGCAATAGACCCTTGGAGACAAGTCGGCTGAAGGACGATGTATTGAATCGCGACGCAATTTCAGTGTTCCATCGTCATTAGGAGGCCCTGAACGTTACAATTAACTATCAGTCTCGCGTAGGGTTCGAAAATCTAGACTCACAGGAGACGGACCATATAGTTCCCGAGGCAGCAATATGCTCTTGGAGACAAGTCGGCTGTAGGACGATGTATTGAATCTCGACGCAATTTCAATTTTCGTCATTAGGAGACCCTGAACGTTACAATTAACTATCAGTTTCGCGTCGGATTCGAAAATCTAGACTCACAGGGGACGGACCATATGGTGCCGTGGAAGCAATATGCCCTTGGAGACAAGTCGGCTGGAGGACGATGTATTGAATCTCGACGCAATTTGAGTGTTCCATCGTCATTAGGAGGCCCTGAACGTTACAATTAACTATCAGTTTCGCGTCTGATTCGAAAATCTAGACTTACAGGGAAGGACCATATAGTGCCCGAGGCAGCAATATCCCCTTGTAGAGAAGTCGGCAGTCGGACGATGTATTGAATCACGACACAATATGAGTGTTCCATCGTCATTAGGAGGCCCTGAACGTTACAAGTAACTATCAGTTTTGCGTCGGACTCGACAATCTAACCTTACAGGAAAACGACCATAAAGTGCCCGAGGCACCAATAGACCCTTGGAGACAAGTCGCCTGGAGGACGATGTATTGAATCTCGACGCAATTTGAGTCCTCCATCGTCATTAGGAAGCCCTGGACATTACAATTAACTATCAGTCTCCCATCTGATTCGAAAATCTAGACTTACAGGAGACGAACCATATGGTTCCCGAGGCAGCAATATCCCCTTGGAGACAAGGCGGCTGGAGGACGATGTATTGAATCGCGACGCAATTTGAGTGTTCCATCGTCATTAGGAGGCTCTGAACGTTACAATTAACTATCAGTTTTGCGTCGGATTCGACAATCTAGACTCACAGGAGAACGACCATTAGGTTCGCGAGGCAGCAATAGACCCTTCGAGACAAGTCGGCTGAAGGACGATGTATTGAATCTCGACGCAATTTGAGTGTTCCGTCGTCATTAGGAGGCCCTAAACGCTACAAGTAACTAACAGTTCTGCGTCGGATTCGACAATATAGACATAGAGGGGAACGACCATAAAGTTCCCGAGGTACCAATAGACAATTGGAGACAAGTCGGCTGGAGGACGATGTATTGAATCTCGAGGCAATTTGAGTGTTCGTCATTAGGAGACCCTGAACGTTACAATTAACTATCAGTTTCGTGTCGGATTCGAAAATCTAGACTCGCAGGGAAGGACCATATAGTGCTCGTGGCAGCAATATCCCCTTGTAGACAAGTCGGCTGGCGGACGATGTATTGAATCTAGACACAATTTGAGTGTTGCACCGTCATTAGGAGGCTCTGAACGTTACAAGTAACTATCAGATTTGCGTCGGATTTTAAATCTAGACTCACAGGAGAACGACCATAAGGTGCCCGAGGCAGCAATATACCCTTGGAGACAAGTCGGCTGAATGACGATGTATTGAATCACGACACAATTTGAGTGTTCCATCGTCATTAGGAGGCCCTGAACTTTACAAGTCACTATCAGTTTTGCGTCGGATTCGACAATCTAGACTTACAGGAGAACGACCATAAAGTGCCCGAGGCAACAACAGACCCTTGCAGACAAGTCGGCTAGAGGACGATGTATTGAATCTCGACGCAATTTGAGTGTTCCATCGTCATTAGGAGGTCGTGAACGTTACAATTAACTATCAGTTTTGCGTCGGATTCGACA
Organism: Schistocerca americana; assembly: GCF_021461395.2. Taxonomy (NCBI): domain Eukaryota; kingdom Metazoa; phylum Arthropoda; class Insecta; order Orthoptera; family Acrididae; genus Schistocerca; species Schistocerca americana. The sequence goes on from NW_025726697.1 coordinate 358,304, forward strand.
ATCTAGACTCACAGGAGAACCACCATAAGGTGCCCGAGGCAGCGGTAGACCCTTGGAGACAAGTCGGCTGAAGGACGATGTATTGAATCTCGACGCAATTTCAATGTTCGTCATTAGGAGACCCTGAACGTTACAATTAACTATCAGTTTCGCGTCGGATTCGAAAATCTAGACCCACAGGAGACGGACCATATGGTGCCCGTGGAAGCCATATGCCCTTGGAGACAAGTCGGCTGGAGCACGATCTATTGAATCTCGACGTAATTTGAGTGTTCCATCGTCATTAGGAGGCCCTGAACGTTACAATTAACTATCAGTTTCGCGTCTGATTCGAAAATCTAGACTCGCAGGGAAGGACCATATAGTGCTCGTGGCAGCAATATCCCCTTGTAGACAAGTCGGCTGGCGGACGATGTATTGAATCTAGACACAATTTGAGTGTTGCACCGTCATTAGGAGGCTCTGAACGTTACAAGTAACTATCAGTTTTGCGTTGGATTCGACAATCTAGACTTTAGGAAAACGACCATAAAGTGTCCGAGGCACCAATATCCCCTTGGAGGCAAGTCGGCTGGAGGACGATGTATTGAATCTCGACGCAATTTGAGTGTTCCATCGTCATTAGGATGCCCTGAAAATTACAATTAACCATCAGTTTTGCGTCGGATTCGAAAATCTAGACTCACAGGCAGCAATAGACCATATGAAACAAGTCGCTTGGTGGCCGATGTATTGAATCTCGACGCAACCTGAGTGTTCCATCGTCATTAGGAGGCCCTGAACGTTACAAATAAGTATCAGTTTTGCGTCGGATTCGACAATCTAACCTTACAGGAGAACGACCATAAAGTGCCCGAGGCACCAATAGACCCTTGGAGACAAGTCGGCTGGAGGACGATGTATTGAATCTCGTCGCAATTTGAGTGCTCCATCGTCATTAGGAGGCCCACAACGTTACAATTAACTATCAGTTTCGCGTCTCATTCGAAAATCTAGACTTACAGGAGACAAACCATATGGTGCCCGTGGAAGCAATATCCCCTTGCAGCCAAGTCGGCTGGAGAACGATGTATTGAATCTCGACGCAATTTCAATGTTCGTCATTAGGAGAACCTGAACGTTACAATTAACTATCGGTTTCGCGTCGGAATCGAAAATCTAGACTCACAGGAGACGGACCATATGGTGCCCGTGGAAGCAATATCCCCTTGGAGCCAAGTCGGCTGGAGAACGATGTATTGAATCTCGACGCAATTTGAGTGTTCCATCGTCATTAGGATGCCCTGTACGTTACAATTATCTATCAGTTTTGCGTCGGATTTGAAAATCTAGACTCACAGGAGAACGACCATAAGGTGCCCGAGGCAGCAATAGACCCTTGGGAACAAGTCGGCTGAAAGACGATGTATTGAATCTCGACGCAATTTGAGTGTTCCAATGTCATTAGGAGGTCCTGAGCGTTACAGTTAATTATCAGTTTCGCGTCGGATTCGAAAATCTAGACTCACAGGAGAACGACCATAAGGTGCCCGAGGCAGAAATAGAATCTTATAGACAAGTCGACTGAAGGACGATGTATTGAATCTTGACGCAATTAGAGTGTTCTATCGTCATTAGGAGGCCCTGAACGTTACAATCAACCATCAGTTTTGCGTAGGATTCGAAAATCTAGACTCACAGGAGAACGACCATAAGGTGCGCGAGGCAGCAATATCCCCTTGGAGACAAGTCGGCTGGAGGACGAGGTAATGAATCTCGACGCAAATTGAGTGTTCCATCGTCATTAGGAGGCCCTGATCGTTACAATTAACTATCAGTTTTGGGTCATAATCGATAATCTAGACTCAAAGGACAACGACAATGAGGTGCCCGAGGCAGCAATAGACCCTTGGAGACACGTCGGCTGAATGACGATGTATTGAATCTCGACGCAATTTGAGTGTTCCATCGTCATTAGGAGGCCCTGAACGTTACTACTAATTATCAGTTTCGTGTCTGATTCGAAAATCTAGACCCAAAGGGAAGGACCATATAGTGCCCGAGGCAGCAATATCCCCTTGTAGACAAGTCGGCTGGAGGACGATGTATTGAATCACGACACAATTTGAGTGTTTTAACGTCATTAGGAGGCCCTGAACGTTACAAGTAACTATTAGTTTGGCGTCGGATTCGACAATCTAGACTTACAGGAGAAAGACCATAAGGTTCCCGAGGCAGCAATAGACCCTTGGAGACAAGTCGCCTGGAGGACGATGTACTGAATCTCGACGCAATTTGAGTCCTCCATCGTCATTAGGAGGCCCTGAACGTTACAATTAACTATCAGTCTCGCATAGGGTTCGAAAATCTAGACTCACAGGAGACGGACCATATAGTTCCCGAGGCAGCAATATGCTCTTGGAGACAAGTCGGCTGGAGGACGATGTATTGAATCTCGACGCAATTTCAATGTTCGTCATTACGAGACCCTGAACGTTACAATTAACTATCAGTTTCGCGTCGGATTCGAAAATCTAGACTCACACGGGACGGACCATATGGCGCCGTGGAAGCAATATGCCCTTGGAGACAAGTCGGCTGGAGGACGATGTATTGAATCTCCACGCAATTTGAGTGTTCCATCGTCATTAGGAGGCCCTGAACGTTACAATTAACTATCAGTTTCGCGTCTGATTCGAAAATCTAGACTTACAGGGAAGGACCATATAGTGCCCGAGGCAGCAATATCCCCTTGTAGAGAAGTCGGCTGTCGGACGATGTATTGAATCTCGACACAATATGAGTGTTCCATCGTCATTAGGAGGCCCTGAACGTTACAAGTAACTATCAGTTTTGCGTCGGACTCGACAATCTAACCTTACAGGAAAACGACCATAAAGTGCCCGAGGCACCAATAGACCCTTGGAGACAAGTCGCCTGGAGGACGATGTACTGAATCTCGACGCAATTTGAGTCCTCCATCGTCATTAGGAGGCCCTGAACGTTACAATTAACTATCAGTCTCCCGTCTGATTCGAAAATTTAGACTTACAGGAGACGAACCATATGGTTCCCGAGGCAGCAATATCCCCTTGGAGACAAGTCGGCTGGAGGACGATGTATTGAATCGCGACGCAATTTGAGTGTTCCATCGTCATTAGGAGGCTCTGAACGTTACAATTAACTATCAGTTTTGCGTCGGATTCGACAATCTAGACTCACAGGAGAACGACCATTAGGTTCGCGAGCCAGCAATAGACCCTTCGAGACAAGTCGGCTGAAGGACGATGTATTGAATCTCGACGCAATTTGAGTGTTCCATCGTCATTAGGAGGGACTGAGCGTTGCAATTACCTATCAGTTTCGCGTCGGATTCGAAAATCTAGACTCACAGGAGAAGGTGCCACAGGCAGCAATAGATCCTATGAAACTAGTCGGCTGGTGGCCGATGTATTGAATCTCGTCGCAATTTGAGTGTTCCGTCGTCATTAGGAGACCCTGAACGTTACAATTAACTTTCAGTTTCGCGCTGGATTCGTAAAACTAGACTCACAGGAAACGGACCATATGGTGCTCGTGGAAGCAATATGCCCTTGGAGACAAGTCGGCTGTAGGACGATGTATTGAATATCGACGCAATTTGAGTGCTCCATCAACATTATGAGGCCCAGAACGTTACAATTAACTATCAGATTTGCGTCGGATTTTAAATCTAGACTCACAGGAGAACGACCATAAGGTGCCCGAGGGAGCAATAGACCCTTGGAGACAAGTCGGCTGATTGACGATCTATTGAATCTCGACGCAATTTGAGCGTTCCATCGTCATTAGGAGGCCCTGAACGTTACAATTAACTATCAGTTTTGCGTCGGATTCGACAATCTAGACTCACAGGAAAACGACCATAAGGTGCCCGAGGCAGCAATAGACCCTTGGAGACAAGTCGGCTGAAGGACGATGTATTGAATCTCGACGCAATTTGAGTGTTCCATCGTCATTAGGAGGCCCTGATCGTTACAATTAACTATCAGTCTCGCATCGGGTTCGAAAATCTAGACTCACAGGAGACGGACCATATGGTTCCCGAGGCGGCAATATGATCTTGGAGATAAGTCGGCTGGAGGACGATGTATTGAATCCCGACGCAATTTCAATGTTCGTCATTAGGAGACCCCGAACGTTACAATTAACTATCAGTTTCGCGTCGGAATCGAAAATCTAGACTCACAGGAGACGGACCATATGGTGCCCGTGGATGCAATATCCCCTTGGAGACAAGTCGGCTGGAGATCGATGTATTGAATCTCGACGCAATTTGAGTGTTCCATCGTCATTAGGATGCCCTGAACGTTACAATTATCTATCAGTTTTGCGTCGGATTAGAAAATCTAGACTCACAGGAGAACACCCATAAGGTGCCCGAGGCAGCAATAGACCCTTGGAGACAAGTCAGCTGAAGGACGATGTATTGAATATCGGCGCAATTTGAGTGTTCAATCGTCATTAGGAGGCCCTGAACGTTACAATTAACTATCAGTCTCGCGTCGGATTCGAAAATTTAGACACACAGGAGACGGGCTATATGGTTCCCGAGGCAGCAATATCCCCTTGGAGACAAGTCGGCTTGAGGACGATGTATTGAATCTCGACGCAAATTGAGTGTTCCATTGTCATTAGGAGGCCCTGATCGTTACAATTAACTACCAATTTTGGGTCGGATTCGATAATATAGCCTCAAAGGAGAACGACAAGAAGGTGCCCGAGGCAGCAAGAACCCTTGGAGACAAGTCTACTGGAGGACGATGTATTGAATCTCGAGGCAATTTGAGTGTTCGGCATTAGGAGACCCTGAACGTAACAATTAACTATCAGTTTCGCGTCGGATTCGAAAATCTAGACTCACAGGAAACGGACCATATGGTGCTCGTGGAAGCAATATGCCCTTGGAGACAAGTCGGCTGTAGGACGATGTATTGAATATCGACGCAATTTGAGGGCTCCATCGTTATTAGGATGCCCTGAACGTTACAATTAACTATCAGATTTGCGTCGGATTTTAAAGCTAGACTCACAGGAGAACGACCATAAGGTGCCCGAGGCAGCAATAGACCCTTGGAGACAAGTAGGCTGAATGACGATGAATTGAATCTCGACGCAATTTGAGTGTTCCATTGTCATTAGGAGGCCCTGAACGTTACAATTAACTATCAGTTTCGTGTCTGATTCGAAAATCTAGACCCACAGGGAAGGACCATATAGTGCCCGAGGCAGCAATATCCCCTTGTAGACAAGTCGGCTGGAAGACGATGTATTGAATCTCGACGCAATTTGAGTGGTCCATCGACATTAGGAGGCCCTGAACGTTACAATTAACTATCAGTTTCGCGTCGGATTCAAAAATCTAGACTCACAGGACTTGGACCATATGGTGCCCGAGGCAGCAATATCCCCTTGGAGACAAGTCGGCTGGAGGACGATGTATTGAATCACGACGCAATTTCAATGTTCGTCATTAGGAGACCTTGAACGATACAATTAACTATCAGTCTCGCGTCGGAATCGAAAGTCTAGACTCACAGGAGACAGACGTGGAAGCAATATCCCCTTGGAGACAAGTCGGCTGGAGAACGATGTATTAAATCTCGACGAAACTTGAGTGTTCCATCGTCACTAGGATGTCCTGAACGTTAGAATTATCTATCAGTTTTGCGTCGGATTAGAAATCTAGACTCACAGGAGAACGACCATAAGGTGCCCGAGGCAGCATTTGACCCTTGGAGACAAGTCGGCTGAAGGACGATGTATTGAATCTCGACGCAATTTGAGTGTTCCATCGTCATTAGGATGCCCTGAACATTACAATTAACTATCAGTCTCGCGTCGGATTCGAAAATCTAGACTCACAGGAGACGGACGAATTGGTTCCAGAGGCAGCAATATCCCCATTGAGACAAGTCGGCTGGAGGACGACCTATTGAATCTCGACGCAATTTGAGTGTACCAACGTCATTAGGAGGCCCTGAACGTTACAAGTAACAATCAGTTTTGCATCGGATTCGACAATCTAGCCTTAAAGGAGAGCGACCATAAAGTGCCCGAGGCACCAATAGACCTTTTGAGACATGTCGGCTGCAGGAAGATGTATTGAATCTCGACGCAATTTGAGTGTTCCATCGTCATTAGGATGCCCTGAAAGTTACAATTAACTATCAGTTTTGCGTCTGATTCGATAATCTAGAGTCACAGGAGATGGTGCCACTTGCAGCAACAGACCCTATGGAACAAGTCGCCTGGTGGCCGATGTATTGAATCTCGACGCAACTTAAGTATTCCATCGTCATTAGGAGGGCCTGAGCGTTACAATTAACTATCAGTTTCGCGTCGGATTCGAAAATCTAGACTCACAGGAGATGGTGCCACAGGCAGCAATAGATCCTATGAAACAAGTCGGCATGTGGCCGTCTATTGAATCTCGACGCAATTTGAGTGTTCCGTCGACATTAGGAGGCCCTAAACGTTACAAGTAACTATCAGTTTTGCGTCGGATTCGACAATCTAGACATAGACGAGAACGACCATAAAGTGCCCCAGGCACCAATAGACAATTGGAGACAAGTCGGCTGGAGGACGATGTATTGAATCTGGAGGCAATTTGAGTGTTCGTCATTAGGAGACCCAGAACGTTACAATTAACTATCAGTTTCGTGTCGGATAAGAAAATCTAGACTCACAGGAGACGGACCATATGGTGCTCGTGGAAGCAATATGCCCTTGGAGACAAGTCGGCTGTAGGACGATGTATTGAATATCAACGCTATTTGAGCGTTCCATCGTCATTAGGAGGCCCTGAACGTTACAATTAACTAGCAGATTTGCGTCGAATTTTAAATCTAGACTCACAGGAGAACGACCATAAAGTGCCCGAGGCAGCAATAGACCCTTGGAGACAAGTCGGCTGAATGACGATGTAATGAATCTCGACGCAATTTGAGTGTTCCATCGTCATTAGGATGCCCCGAACGTTACAATTAACTATCAGTTTCATGTCTGATTCGAAAAATCTAGACTCACAGGGAAGGACCATATAGTGCCCGAGGCAGCAATAGACAATTGGAGACAAGTCGGCTGGAGGACGATGTATTGAATCACGAGGCAATTTGAGTGTTCGTCATTAGGAGACCCAGAACGTTACAATTAACTATCAGTTTCGTGTCGGATTCGAAAATCTAGACTCACAGGAGACGGACCATATGGTGCTCGTCGAAGCAATTTGCCCTTGGAGACAAGTCGGCTGTAAGACGATGATTGAATATCGACGCTCTTTGAGTGTTCCATCGTCATTAGGAGGCCCTGAACGTTACAATTAACTATCAGATTTGCGTCGGATTTTAAATCTAGACTCACAGGAGAACGACCATAAGGTGCCCGAGGCAGCAATATCCCCTTGTAGACAAGTCGGCTGACGGACGATGTATTGAATCACGACACAATTTGAGTGTTCCATCGTCATTAGGAGGCCCTGAACGTTACAATTAACTATCAGTCTCGCGTCGGATTCGAAAATTTAGACACACAGGAGACGGACTATATGGTTCCCGAGGCAGCAATATCCCCGATGAGACAAGTCGGCTGGAGGACGATGTATTGATTGTCGACGCAATTTGAGTGTTCCATCGTCATTACGAGGCCCTGAACGTTACAATTAACTATCAGTTTTGCGTCGGATTCGAAAATCGAGACTCACAGGAGAAGGTGCCACATTCAGCAATAGATCCTATGAAACAAGTCGGCTGGTCCGATGTATTGAATCTCGACGCAATTTGAGTGTTCCATCGTCATTAGGAGGCCCTGGACGTTACAAAAAAATGGTTCAAATGTATCGGAGCACTATGGGACTCAACTGCTGAGGTCATTAGTCCCCTAGAACTTAGAACTAGTTAAACCTAACTAACCTAAGGACATCACGAGGCAGGATTCGAACCTGCGACCGTAGCGGTCTTGCGGTTCCAGCATGCAGCACCTTTAACCGCACATCCACTTCGGCCGGCTGGACGTTACAATTAACTATCAGTTTCGCGTCGGATTCAAAAATCTAGACTCACAGGACTTGGACCATATGGTGCCCGAGGCAGCAATATCCCCTTGGAGACAAGTCGGCTGGAGGACGATGTATTGAATCTCGACGCAAATTGAGTGTTCCATCGTCATTAGGAGGCCCTGATCGTTACAATTAACTATCAATTTTGGGTTGGATTCGATAATCTAGACTCAAAGGAGAACGACAAGAAGGTGCCCGAGGCAGCAAGAAGCCTTGGAGACAAGTCGGCTGGAGGACGATGTATTGAATCTCGAGGCAATTTGAGTGTTCGTTATTAGGAGACCCTGAACGTAACAATTAACTATCAGTTTCGCGTCGGATTCGAAAATCTAGACTCACAGGAAACGGACCATATGGTGCTCGTGGAAGCAATATGCCCTTGGAGACAAGTCGGCTGTAGGACGATGTATTGAATATCGACGCAATTTGAGGGCTCCATCGTTATTAGGAGGCCCTGAACGTTACAATTAACTATCAGATTTGCGACGGATTTTAAAGCTAGACTCACAGGAGAACGACCATAAGGTGCCCGAGGCAGCAATAGACCCTTGGAGACAAGTAGGCAGAATGACGATGAATTGAATCTCGACGCAATTTGAGTGTTCCATTGTCATTAGGAGGCCCTGAACGTTACAATTAACTATCAGTTTCGTGTCTGATTCGAAAATCTAGACCCACAGGGAAGGACCATATAGTGCCCGAGGCAGCAATATCCCCTTGTAGACAAGTCGGCTGGAAGACGATGTATTGAATCTCGACGCAATTTGAGTGGTCCATCGACATTAGGAGGCCCTGAACGTTACAATTAACTATCAGTTTCGCGTCGGATTCAAAAATCTAGACTCACAGGACTTGTACCATATGGTGCCCGAGGCAGCAATATCCCCTTGGAGACAAGTCGGCTGGAGGACGATGTATTGAATCTCGACGCAAATTGAGTGTTCCATCGTCATTAGGAGGCCCTGATCGTTACAATTAACTATCAATTTTGGGTCGGATTCGATAATCTAGACTCAAAGGAGAACGACAAGAAGGTGCCCGAGGCAGCAAGAACCCTTGGAGACAAGTCGGCTGGAGGACGATGTATTGAATCTCGAGGCAATTTGAGTGTTCGTTATTAGGAGACCCTGAACGTAACAATTAACTATCAGTTTCGCGTCGGATTCGAAAATCTAGACTCACAGGAAACGGACCATATGGTGCTCGTGGAAGCAATATGCCCTTGGAGACAAGTCGGCTGTAGGACGATGTATTGAATATCGACGCAATTTGAGGGCTCCATCGTTATTAGGAGGCCCTGAACGTTACAATTAACTATCAGATTTGCGACGGATTTTAAAGCTAGACTCACAGGAGAACGACCATAAGGTGCCCGAGGCAGCAATAGACCCTTGGAGACAAGTAGGCTGAATGACGATGAATTGAATCTCGACGCAATTTGAGTGTTCCATTGTCATTAGGAGGCCCTGAACGTTACAATTAACTATCAGTTTCGTGTCTGATTCGAAAATCTAGACCCACAGGGAAGGACCATATAGTGCCCGAGGCAGCAATATCCCCTTGTAGACAAGTCGGCTGGAAGACGATGTATTGAATCTCGACGCAATTTGAGTGGTCCATCGACATTAGGAGGCCCTGAACGTTACAATTAACTATCAGTTTCGCGTCGGATTCAAAAATCTAGACTCACAGGACTTGGACCATATGGTGCCCGAGGCAGCAATATCCCCTTGGAGACACGTCGGCTGGAGGACGATGTATTGAATCACGACGCAATTTCAATGTTCGTCATTAGGAGACCTTGAACGATACAATTAACTATCAGTCTCGCGTCGGAATCGAAAGTCTAGACTCACAGGAGACAGACCATATAGTGCCCGTGGAAGCAATATCCCCTTGGAGACAAGTCGGCTGGAGAACGATGTATTAAATCTCGACGAAACTTGAGTGTTCCATCGTCATTAGGATGTCCTGAACGTTAGAATTATCTATCAGTTTTGCGTCGGATTAGAAATCTAGACTCACAGGAGAACGACCATAAGGTGCCCGAGGCAGCATTTGACCCTTGGAGACAAGTCGGCTGAAGGACGATGTATTGAATCTCGACGCAATTTGAGTGTTCCATCGTCATTAGGAGGCCCTGAACATTTCAAGTAACTATTAGTTTTGCGTCGGATTCGACAATCTAGAGTTACAGGAGGACGACCATAAGGTGCCCGAGGCTGCAATAGACCCTTGGAGACGAGTCGGCTGAAGAACGATGTATTGAATCTCGACGCAATTTAAGTGTTCCATCGTCACTAGGAGGCCCTGAACGTTACAATTAACTATCAGTTTTGCGTCGGATTCGAAAATGTAGACTCACTGAAGAACGACCATAAGGTGCCCGAGGCAACAACAGACCATTGCAGACATGTCAGCTGAAGGACGATGTATTGAATCTCGACGCAATTAGGGTGTTCTATCGTCAGTAGGAGGCCCTGAACGTTACAATCAACCGTCAGTTTTGCGTAGGATTCGAAAATCTAGACTCACAGGAGACGGACCATATGGTTCCCAAGGCAGCAATATGCTCTTGGAGATAAGTCGGCTAGAGGACGATGTATTGAATTTCGACTGATTTTCAATGTTCGTCTTTAGGTGACCCTGAACGTTACAATTATATATCAGTTTCGCGTCGGCTTAGTGAATCTAGACTCACAGGAGAAGGTGTCACAGGCAGCAATAGATCCTATGAAATAATTCGGCTGATGGCCGATGTATTGAATCTCGTCGCAATTTGAGTGTTCCGTCGTCATTAGGAGGCCCTAAACGTTACAACTAACTATCAGTTTTGCGGCGGATTCGACGATCTAGACATAGAGGAGAACGACCGTAAAGAGCCCGAGGCACCAATAGACAATTGGAGACAAGTCGGCTGGAGGACGATGTATAGAATCTCGACGCAATTTGAATGTTCCATCGTCAGTACGAGGCCCTGAACGTTACAATTAACTATCAGTTTTGCGTCGGATTCGAAAATGTAGACTCACAGGAGAACGACCATAAAGTGCCCGAGGCAGCAACAGACCATTGGAGACAAGTCGGCTGAAGGACGACGTATTGAATCTCGACGCAATTACAGTGTTCCTTCGTCATTAGGAGGCCAGGAACGTTACAATTAACTATCAGTTTTGCGTCGGATTCGACAATCTAGACTCAGAGGAGAACGACCATAAGGTGCCCGAGGCAGCAATAGACCCTTGGAGACAAATCGGCTGAAGGACCATGTATTGAATCTCGACGCAATTTGAGTGTTCCATTGTCATTAGAATTCCCTGAACGTTACAATTAACTATCAGTTTCGCGTCTGATTCGAAAATCTAGACTCACAGGGAAGGACCGTATAGTGCCCGAGGCAGCAATATCCCCTTGTTGACAAGTCAGCTGGAGGAATATGTATTGAATCTCGACGCAATTTGAGTGTTCCATCATCATTAGGAATCCCTCAACGTTAAAATTAACTATAAGTTTTGCGTCGGATTCGACAGTCTATACTCACAGGAGGACGACCATAAGGTGCCCGAGGCTGCAATAGACCCTTGGAGACAAGTCGGCTGAAGGACGATGTATTTAATCTCGACGCAATTTGAGTGTTCCATCGTCATTAGGAGAACCTGAACGTTACAATTAACTATCAGTCTCGCGACGGTCTCGAAAATCAAGACTCCCAGGAGACGGACCATATGGTTCCCGAGGCAGCAATATCCCCTTGGAGACAAGTCGGCTAGAGGACGATGTATTGAATCTCGACGCAATTTCAATGTTCGTCATTAGGAGACCCTGAACGTTACAATTAACTATCAGTTTCGCGTCGAATTCGAAAATCTAGACTCACAGGAGACGGACCGTATGGTGCTCGTGGAAGCAATATGCCCTTGGAGACAAGTCAGCTGGAGGACGATGTATTGAATCTCAACGCAATTTGAGTGTTCCATCGTCAATTGGAGGCCCTGAACGCTACAATTAACTATCAGATTTGCGTCGGATTTTAAATCTAGACTCACAGGAGAACGACCTTAAGGTGCCCGAGGCAGCATTACACCCTTGGAGACAAGTCGGCTGAATGACGATGTATTGAATCTCGACGCAATTTGAGTGTTCCATTTTCATTAGGAGGCCCTGAACGTTACAATTAACTATCAGTTTCGCGTCTGATTCGAAAATCTAGACTCACAGGGAAGGACCATATAGTGCCCGAGTCAGCAATATCCCCTTGTAGACAAGTCGGCTGGCGGACGATGTATTGAATCACGACACAATTTGAGTGTTCCATCGTCATTAGGAGGCCCTGAACATTTCAAGTAACTATCAGTTTTGCGTCGGATTCGACAATCTAGACTTACAGGAGAACGACCATAAAGTGTCCGAGGCACCAATAGACCCTTGGAGACAAGTCGGCTGGAGGAATATGTATTGAATCTCGACGCAATTTGAGTGTCCATCGTCATTAGGAGGCCCTGAACGTTACAATTAACTATCAGTTTTGCGTCGGATTCGACAATCTAGACTCACAGGAGGACGACCATAAGGTGCCCGAGGCTACGAAAGACCCTTGGAGACGAGTCGGCTGAAGGACGATGTATTGAATCTCGACGCAATTTAAGTGTTCCATCGTCACTAGGAGGCCCTGAACGTTACAATTATCTATCAGTCTCGCGTCGGTTTCGAAAATCTAGACTCACAGGATACGGACCACATGGTGCTCGTGGAAGCAATATGCCCTTGGAGACAAGTCGGCTGTAGGACGATGTATTGAATAACGACGAAATTTGAGTGTTCCAACGTCATTAGGAGCCCCCGAACGTTACAATTAACTATCAGTTTCATGTCTGATTCGAAAAATCTAGACTCACAGGGAAGGAACATATAGTGCCAGAGGCAGCAATAGACAATTGGAGACAAGTCGGCTGGAGGACGATGTATTGAATCACGAGCCAATTTGAGTGTTCGTCATTAGGAGACCCAAAACGTTACAATTAACTATCAGTTTCGTGTCGGATTCGAAAATCTAGACTCACAGGAGACGGACCATATGGTGCTCGTCGGAGCAATATGCCCTTGGAGACAAGTCGGCTGTAGGACGATGTATTGAATATCGACGCTATTTGAGTGTTCCATCGTCATTAGGAGGCCCTGAACGTTACAATTAACTATCAGATTTGCGTCGGATTTTAAATCTAGACTCACAGGAGAACGACCATAAGGTGCCCGAGGCAGCAATATCCCCTTGTAGGCAAGTCAGCTGACGGACGATGTATTGAATCACGACACAATTTGAGTGTTCCATCGTCATTAGGAGGCTCTGAACGTTGCAAGTAACTATCAGTTTTGCGTCGGATTCGACAATCTAGAGTTACAGGAGAACGACCATAAAGTGTCCGAGGCACTAATAGACATTTGGAGACACGTCGGCTGGAGGACGATGTATTGAATCTCGACGCAATTTGAGTGTTCCATCGTCATTAGGAGGCCCTGAACGTTACAATTATCCATCAGTTTCGCGTCTGATTCGAAAATCTAGACTCAGAGGGAAGGACCATATAGGGCCCGAGGCAGCAATATCCCTTTGTAGACAAGTCGGCTGGCGGACGATGTATTAAATCTCGACGCAATTTGAGAGTTCCATCGTCATTAGGAGGCCCTGGACGTTACAAGTAACTATCAGTTTTCCGTCGGATTCGACAATCTATACTCACAGGAGAACGACCATAAGGTGCGCGAGGCAGCAATAAACCCTTGGAGACAAGTCGGCTGAAGGACGATGTATTAAATCTCGACGCAATTTGAGTGTTCCATCGTCATTAGGAGGCCCTGGACGTTACAATTAACTATCAGTTTAGCGTTGGATTCAAAAATCTAGATTCACAGGAGCTGGACCATATGTTGCCCGAGGCAGCAACATCCCCTTGGAGACAAGTCGGCTGGAGGACGATGTATTAAATCTCGACGCAATTTGAGAGTTCCATCGTCATTAGGAGGCCCTGGACGTTACAATTAACTACCAATTTAGCGTCGGATTCAAAAATCTAGATTCACAGGAGCTGGACCATATGGTGCCCGAGGCAGCAATATCCCCTTGGAGACAATTCGGCTGGAGGACGATGAATTGAATCACGACCCATTTTGAGTGTTCTATCGTCATTAGGAGTCCCTGAACATTACAATTAACTATTAGTCTCGCGTCGGGTTCGAAAATCTAGACTCACCGGAGACGGACCATATGGTTCCCAAGGCAGCAATATGCTCTTGGAGATAAGTCGGCTGGAGGACGATGTATTGAATCTCGACGAATTTCAATGTTCGTCATTAGGTGACCCTGAACGTTACAATTATCTATCAGTTTCGCGTCGGATTAGAAAATCTAGACTCACAGGAGAAGGTTCCACAGGCAGCAATAGATCCTATGAATCAATTCGGCTGGTGGCCGATGTATTGAATCTCGACGCAATTAGAGTGTTCTATCGTCATTAGGAGGCCCTAAACGTTACAAGTAACAATCAGTTTTGCGGCGGATTCGACAATCTAGACATAGAGGAGAACGACCGTAAAGAGCCCGAGGCACCAATAGACATTTGGAGACAAGTCGGCTGGAGGACGATGTATTGAATCTCGACGCAATTTGAGTGTTCCATCGTCATTACGAGGCCCTGAACGTTACAATTAACTATCAGTTTTGCGTCGGATTCGAAAATGTAGACTCACAGGAGAACGACCATAAGGTGCCCGAGGCAGCAACAGACCATTGGAGACAAGTCGGCTGAAGGACGATGTATTGTATCTCGACGCAATTAGAGTGTTCTATCGTCATTAGGAGGCCCTGAACGATACAATCAACCGTCAGTTTTGCGTAGGATTCGAAAATCTAGACACACAGGAGAACGACCATAAGGTGCGCGAGGCAGCAATAGACCCTTGGAGTCAAGTCGGCTGAAGGACGATGTATTAAATCTCGACGCAATTTGAGTGTTCCATCGTCATTAGGAGGCCTTGGACGTTACAATTATCTATCAGTTTCGCGTCGAATTCGAAAATCTAGACTCACAGGAGACGGACCGTATGGTGCTCGTGGAAGCAATATGCCCTTGGAGACAAGTCGGCTGGAGGACGATGTATTGAATCTCGACGCAATTTGAGTGTTCCATCGTCATTAGGAGGTCCTGAACGTTACAATTAACTATCAGAATTGCGTCGGATTTTAAATCTAGACTCACAGGAGAACGACCTTAAGGTGCCCGAGGCAGCAATAGACCCTTGGAGACAAGTCGGCTGAATGACGATGTATTGAATCTGGACGCAATTTGAGTGTTCCATCTTCATTAGGAGGCCCTGAACGTTACAATTAACTATCGGTTTCGCGTCTGATTCGAAAATCTAGACTCACACGGAAGGACCATATAGTGCCCGAGGCAGCAATATCCCCTTGTAGACAAGTCGGCTGGCGGACGATGTATTGAATCACGACACAATTTGAGTGTTCCAACGTCATTAGGAGGCCCTGAACGTTTCAAGTAACTATCAGTTTTGCGTCGGATTCGACAATCTAGACTTACAGGAGAACGACCATAAAGTGTCCGAGGCACCAATAGACCCTTGGAGACAAGTCGGCTGGAGGAATATGTATTGAATCTCGACGCAATTTGAGTGTTCCATCGTCATTAGGAGGCCCTGAACGTTACAATTAACTATCAGTTTTGCGTAGGATTCGAAAATCTAGACTCACAGGAGACGGACCATATGGTTCCCAAGGCAGCAATATGCTCTTGGAGATAAGTCGGCTAGAGGACGATGTATTGAATCTCGACTCATTTTCAATGTTCGTCTTTAGGTGACCCTGAACGTTACAATTATCTATCAGTTTCGCGTCGGCTTAGTGAATCTAGACTCACAGGAGACGGTGCCACAGGCAGCAATAGATCCTATGAAACAATTCGGCTGATGGCCAATGTATTGATTCTCGTCGCAATTTGAGTGTTCCGTCGTCATTAGGACGCCCTAAACGTTACAAATAACTATCAGTTTTGCGGCGGATTCGACGATCTAGATATAGAGGAGAACGACCGTAAAGAGCCCGAGGCAACAATAGACAATTGGAGACAAGTCGGCTGGAGGACGATGTATTAAATCTCGACGCAATTTAAAAGTTCCATCGTCATTACGAGGCCCTGAACATTACAATTAACTATCAGTTTTGCCTCGGATTCGAAAATGTAGACTCGTAGGAGAACGACCATAAAGTGCCCGAGGCAGCAACAGACTATTGGAGACAAGTCGGCTGAAGGACGATGTCTTGAATATCGACGCAAGTAGAGTGTTCTATCGTCATTAGGAGGCTATGAACGTTACAATCAACCGTCAGTTTTGCGTAGGATTCGAAAATCTAGACTCACAGGAGAACGACCATAAGGTGCGCGAGGCAGCAATAGACCCTTGGAGACAAATCGGCTGAAGGACGATGTATTGAATCTCGACGCAATTTGAGTGTTCCATTGTCATTAGAATTCCCTGAACGTTACAATTAACTATCAGTTTCGCGTCTGATTCGAAAATCTAGACTCACAGGGAAGGACCATATAGCGCCCGAGGCAGCAATATCGCCTTGTAGACAAGTCGGCTGGAGGAATATGTATTGAATCTCGACGCAATTTGAGTGTTCCATCGTCATTAGGAATCCCTGAACGTTAAAATTAACTATCAGTTTTGCGTCGGATTCGACAATCTATACTCACAGGAGGGCGACCATAAGGTGCCCGAGGCTGCAATAGACCCTTGGAGACAAGTCGGCTGAAGGACGGTGTATTGAATCTCGACGCAATTTGAGTGTTCCATCGTCATTAGGAGGCCCTGAACATTTCAAGTAACTATCAGTTTTGCGTCGGATTCGACAATCTAGACTTACAGGAGAACGACCATAAAGTGTCCGAGGCACCAATAGACCCTTGGTGACAAGTCGGCTGGAGGAATATGTATTGAATCTCGACGCAATTTGAGTGTCCATCGTCATTAGGAGGCCCTGAACGTTACAATTAACTATCAGTTTTGCGTCGGATTCGACAATCTAGACTCACAGGAGGACGACTATAAGGTGCCCGAGGCTGCAATAGACCCTTGGAGACGAGTCGGCTGAAGGACGATATATTGAATCTCGACGCAATTTAAGTGTTCCATCGTCACTAGGAGGCCCTGAACGTTACAATTATCTATCAGTCTCGCGTCGGTTTCGAAAATCTAGACTCACAGGATATGGACCACATGGTGCTCGTGGTAGCAATATGCCCTTGGAGACAAGTCGGCTGTAGTACGATGTATTGAATAACGACGCAATTTGAGTGTTCCAACGTCATTAGGAGACCCTGAACGTTACAATTGACTATCAGATTTGCGTCGAATTTTAAATCTAGACTCACAGGAGAACGACCATAAAGTGCCCGAAGCAGCAATAGACCCTTGGAGACAAGTCGGCTGAATGACGATGTATTGAATCTTGACGCAATTTGAGTGTTCCATCGTCATTAGGAGGCCCCGATCGTTACAATTAACTATCAGTTTCATGTCTGATTCGAAAAATCTAGACTCACAGGGAAGGACCATATAGTGCCCGAGGCAGCAATAGACAATTGGAGACAAGTCGGCTGGAGGACGATGTATTGAATCATGAGGCAATTTGAGTGTTCGTCATTAGGAGACCCAGAACGTTACAATTAACTATCAGTTTCGTGTCGGATTCGAAAATCTAGACTCACAGGACACGGACCATATGGTGCTCGTCGAAGCAATATGCCCTTGGAGACAAGTCGGCTGTAGGACGATGTGTTGAATATCGACGCTATTTGAGTGTTCCATTTTCAATAGGAGGCCCTGAACGTTACAATTAACTATCAGATTTGCGTCGGATTTTAAATCTAGACTCACAGGAGAACGACCATAAGGTGCCCGAGGCAGCAATATCCCCTTGTAGACAAGTCGGCTGACGGACGATGTATTGAAGCACGACACAATTTGAGTGTTCCATCGTCATTAGGAGGCCCTGAACGTTGCAAGTAACTATCAGTTTTGCGTGGAATTCGACAATCTAGAGTTACAGGAGAACGACCATAAAGTGTCCGAGGCACTAATGGCCATTTGGAGACATGTCGGCTGGAGGACGATGTATTGAATCTCGACGCAATTTGAGTGTTCCATCGTCATTAGGTGGCCCTGAACGTTACAATTATCCATCAGTTTCGCGTCTGATTATAAAATCTAGACTCACAGGGAAGGACCATATAGGGCCCGAGGCAGCAATATCCCCTTGTAGACAAGTCGGCTGGCGGACGATGTATTGAATCGCGACACAATTTTTGTGTTCCATCGTCATTAGGAGGCCCTGAACGTCACAAGTAAATATCAGTTTTGCGTCGGATTCGACAATCTAGAGTTACAGGAGAACGACCATAAAGTGTCCGAGGCACCAATAGACCCTTGGAGACATGTCGGCTGGAGGACGATGTATTGAATCTCGACGCAATTTGAGTGTTCCATCGTCATTAGGAGGCCCTGAACGTTAAAATTAACTATCAGTTTTGCGACGGATTCGACAATCTAGACTCACAGGAGGACGACCATAAGGTGCCCGAGGCAGCAATAGACCCTTGGAGACAAGTCGGCTGAAGGACGCGTCTCCAAGGGTCTATTGCAGCCTCGGGCACCTTATGGTCGTCCTCCTGTGAGTCTAGATTGTCGAATCCGACGCAAAACTGATAGTTAATTGTAACGTTCAGGGCCTCCTAATGACGATGGAACACTCAAATTGCGTAGAGATTCAATACATCGTCCTCCACCCGACATGTCTCCAAGGGTCTATTGGTGCCTCGGACACTTTATGGCCGTTCTCCTGCAACTCTATCTCGACGCAGTTTGAGTGTTCCATCGTCATTAGGAGGTCTTGAACGTTACAATTAACTATCAGTCTCGCGTCGGGTTCGAAAATCTAGACTCACAGGAGACGGACCATATGGTTACCGTGGAAGCAATATCCCCTTGGAGACAAGTCGGCTGGAGCACGAAGTATTGAATCTCGACGCAATTACAGTGTTCCGTCGTCATTACGAGGCCCTGAACGTTACAATTAACTATCAGTTTTGCGTCGGATTCGACAACCTAGACTCACAGGAGGACGACCATAATGTCCCCGAGGCTGCAATAGACCCTTGGAGACAAGTCGGCTGAAGGACGATGTATTGAATCTCGACGCAATTTGAGTGTTCCATCGTCATTAGGAGGCCCTGAACGTTACAATTTACTATCAGTCTCGCGTCGTATTCGAAAATCTAGACTCAAAGGAGACAGACCATATGGTTCCCGAGGCCGCAATATGCTCTTGGAGACAAGTCGGCTGGAGGACGATATATTGAATCTCCTTACGCAATTTCAATGTTCGTCATTAGGAGACCCTGAACGTTACAATTAACTATCAGTTTTGCGTCGGATTCGAAAATCTAGAGTCACAGGAGACGGACCATATGGTGCTCGTGGAAGCAATATGCCCTTGGAGACAAGTCGGCTGTAGGACGATGTATTAAATAACGACGCAATTTGAGGGGTCCATCGTCATTAGGAGGCCCTGAACGTTACAATTATCTATCAGTTTTGCGTCGGATTCGACAATCTAGACATAGGAGAGAACGACCATAAAGTGCCCGAGGCACCAATAGACAGTTGGAGACAAGTCTGCTGGAAGACGATGTATTGAATCTCGACGCTAATTGAGTGTTCCATCGTCATTAGGAGGCCCTGATAGTTACAATTAACTATCAGTTTTGGGTCGGATTCGATAATCTAGACTCAGAAGAGAACGACCATAACGTGCCCGAGACAGCATAAACCCTTGGAGACAAGTTGGCTGGAGGACGATGTATTGAATCTCGAGGCAATTTGAGTGTTCGTTATTAGGTGGCCCTGAACGTTACAATTAACTATCAGTTTCATGTCTAATTCGAAAAATCTAGACCCACAGGGAGGGACCATATAGTGCCCGAGGCAGAAATATCCCCTTGTAGACAAGTCGGCTGGCGGACGATGTATTGAATCACGACACATTTTGAGTGTTCCATCGTCATTAGGAGGCCCTGAACTTTACAATTAACTATGAGTTTTGCGTCGGATTCGAAAATCTAGACTCACAGGAGAACGACCATAAGGTGCGCTAGGCCGCAATAGACCCTTGGAGACAAATCGGCTGAAGGACGATGTATTGAATCTCGACGCAATTTGAGTGTTCCATCGTCATTAGGAGGTCTTAAACGTTACAATTAACTATCAGTCTCGCGTCGGGTTCGAAAATCTAGACTCACAGGAGACGGACCATATGGTTACCGTGAAAGCAATATCCCCTTGGAGACAAGTCGGCTGGAGGACGAAGTATTGAATCTCGACGCAATTTGAGTGTTCCGTCGTCATTAGGAGGCCCTGAACTTTACAATTAACTATGATTTTTGCGTCGGATTCGAAAATCTAGACTCACAGGAGAACGACCATAAGGTGCGCTAGGCAGCAATAGACCCTTGGAGGCAAGTCGGCCGAAGGACGATGTATTAAATCTCGACGCAATTTGAGTGTTCCATCGTCATTAGGACTCCCTGGACGTTGCAATTAACTATCAGTTTGGCGTCGGATTCAAAAATCGAGACTCACAGGAGCTGGACCATATGGTGCCCGAGGTAGCAATATCCCCATGGAGACAAGTCGGCTGGAGGACAATGTATTGAATACGACGCATATTGAGTGTTCCATCGTCATTAGGAGGCCCTGAACGTTACAATTAACTGTCAGTTTTGCGTCGGATTCGACAATCTAGACTCACAGGAGGACGACCATAATGTGCCCGAGGCTGCAATAGACCCTTGGAGACAAGTCGGCTGAAGGACGATGTATTGAATCTCGACGCAATTTGAGTGTTCCATCGTCATTAGGAGGCCCTGAACGTTACAATTACTTATCAGTCTCGCGTCGGTTTCGAAAATCTAGACTCAAAGGAGACAGACCATATGGTTCCCGAGGCAGCAATATGCTCTTGGAGACAAGTCGGCTGGAGGACGATATATTGAATCTCCTTACGCAATTTCAATGTCCGTCATTAGGAGACCCTGAACGTTACAATTAACTATCAGTTTCGCGTCGGATTCGAAAATCTAGACTCACAGGAGACGGACCATATGGTGCTCGTGGAAGCAATATGCCCTTGGAGACAAGTCGGCTGTAGGACGATGTATTGAAAAACGGCGCAATTTGAGGGGTCCATCGTCATTAGGAGGCCCTGAACGTTACAATTATCTATCAGTTTTGCGTCAGATTCGACAATCTAGAGATAGAGGAGAACGACGATAACGTGCCCGAGACAGCATAAACCCTTGGAGACAAGTTGGCTGGAGGACGATGTATTGAATCTCGAGGCAATTTGAGTGTTCGTGATTAGGAGGCCCTGATCGTTACAATTAACTATCAGATTTGCGTCGGATTTTAAATCTAGACTCACAGGAGAACGACCAAAAGGTGCCCGAGGCAGCAATAGACCCTTGGAGACAAGTCGGCTGAATGACGATGTATTGAATCTCGACGCAATTTGAGTGTTCCATCGTCATTAGGAGGCCCTGAACGTTACAATTAACTATCAGTTTCGTGTCTGATTCGAAAATCTAGACCCACAGGGAGGGACCATATAGTGCCCGAGGCAGCAATATTCTCTTGTAAACAAGTCGTCTGGCGGACTATGTATTGAATCACGACACAATTTGAGTGTTCCATCGTCATTAGGAGGCCCTGGAAGTTACAATTACCTATAAGTTTCGCGTCGGATTCGAAAATCTAGACTCACAGTAGCTGGACCATATGGTGCCCGAGGCAGCAATATCCCCTTGGATACAAGTCGGCTGGAGGACGATGTATTGAATCTCCACGCAAATTGAGTGTTGCATCGTCATTAGGAGGCCCTGATCGTTACAATTAACTATCAGTTTCCTGTCTGATTCGAAAACGTAGACCCACAGGGAAGGACCATATAGTGCCCGAGGCAGCAATATCCCCTTGTAGACAAGTCGGCTGGCGGACGATGTAATGAATCACGACACAATTTGAGTGTTCCATCGTCATTAGGAGGCCCTGAACATTACAAGTAACTATCAGTTTTGCGTCGGATTCGACAATCTAGACTTACAGGAGAAGGACCATAAAGTGCCCAAGGCACCCATAGACCCTTGGAGACAAGTCGGCTGAATGACGATGTATTGAATCTCGACGCAATTTGAGTGTTCCATCGTCATTAGGAGGCCCTGAACGTTACAATTAACTATCAGTTTCGTGTCTGATTCGAAAATCTAGACCCACAAGGAAGGACCATAAAGTGCCCGAGGCAACAATATCCCCTTGTAGACAAGTCGGCTGGCGGACGATGTATTGAATCACGACACAATTTGAGAGTTCCATCGTCATTAGGAGGCCCGGAACGTTACAATGAACCATCAGTTTTGGGTGGGATTTGATAATCTAGACTCACAGGTGCGCGAGGCAGCAATACACCCTTGGAGACAAGTCGGCTGAATGACGATGTATTGAATCTCGACGCAATTTGAGTGTTCCATCGTCATTAGGAGGCCCTGAACGTTACAATTAACTATCAGTTTCGGGTCTGATTCGAAAATCTAGACCCACAAGGAAGGACCATATAGTGCCCGAGGGAGCAATATCCCCTTGTAGACAAGTCGGCTGGCGGACAATGTAATGAATCACGACACAATTTGAGTGTTCCATCGTCATTAGGAGGCCCTGAACGTTACAAGTAACTATCAGTTTTGCGTCGGATTCGACAATCTAGACTTACAGGAGAACGTCCATAAAGTGCCCGAGGCAACAATATCCCCTTTTAGACAAGTCGGCTGGAGGACGTGGTATTGAATCTCTACGCAATTTGAGTGTTCCATCGTCATTAGGAGGCCCTGAACGTTACAATTAACTATCAGTCTCGCGTCGGGTTCGAAATTCTACACTCACAGGAGACGGACCATATGGTTCCAGAGGCAGCAATTTGCTCTTGGAGATAATTCGGCTGGACGACGATGTACTGAATCTCGACGCAATTTCAATGTTCGTCATTAGGAGACCCTGAACGTTACAATTAACTATCAGTTTCGAGTCGGATTCGAAAATCTAGACTCACAGGAGATGGACCATATGGTGCCCGTGGAAGCAATATCCCCTTGGAGACAAGTCGGCTGGAGAACGATGTATTGAATCTCGACGCAATTTGTGTGTTCCATCGTCATTAGGATGCCCTGAACGTTACAATTATCTATCAGTTTTGCGTCGGATTCGACAATCTAGACATAGAGGAGAACGACCATAAAGTGCCCGTGGCACCAATAGACAATTGGAGACAAGTCGGCTGGAGGCCGATGTATTGAATCTCGACGCAATTTGAGTGTTTCATCGTCATTACGAGGCCCTGAACGTTACAATTAACTATCAGTTTTGCGTCGGATTCGAAAATCTAGACTCACAGAGAACGACCATATAGTGCCCGAGGCAGCAATAGACCCTAAGAGACAAGTCAGCCTGAAGGACGATGTATTGAATCTCGACGCAATTAGAGTGTTCTATCATCATTAGGAGGCCCTGAACGTAACAATCAACCATCAGTTTTGCGTAGGATTCGAAAATCTAGACTCACAGGAGAACGACCGTAAGGTGCGCGAGGCAGCAATAGACCCTTGGAGACAAGTCGGCTGAAAGACGATGTATTAAATCTCGACGCAATTTGAGTGTTCCATCGTCATTAAGAGGCCCTGGTCGTTACACTTAACTATAATATTGGCGTCGTATTCAAAAATCTAGACTCACAGGAGCTGGACCATATGGTTTCCGAGGCAGCAATATCCCCTTGGAGACAAGTCGGCTGGAGGACGATGTATTGAATCTCGACGCAATTTGAGTGTTCCATCGTCATTAGGAGGCCCTGATCGTTGCTATTAACTATCAGTTTTGGGTCGGATTCGAAAATCTAGACTCACAGGAGACGTACCATATGGTGCTCGTGGAAGCAATATGCCCTTGGAGACAAGTCGGCTGTAGGACGATGTATTGAATATCGACGCATATTGAGTGTTCCATCGTCATTAGGAGGCCCTGAACGTTACAATTAACTATCAGTTTCGCGTCTGATTCGAAAATCTAGACTCACAGGGAAGGACCATACAGTGCCCGAGGCAGCAATATCCCCGTGTAGACAAGTCGGCTGGCGTACGATGTATTGAATCACGACACAATTTGAGTGTTCCATCGTCATTAGGAGGCCCTGAACGTTACAAGTAACTATCAGTTTTGCGTCGGATTCGACAATCTAGCGATACAGGAGAACGACTATAAAGTACCCGAGGCCCCAATTGACACTTGGAGACAAATCGGCTGGATTACGAAGTATTGAATCTCGACGCAATTTGAGTGTTCCATCGTCATTAGGAGGCACTGAACATTACAACTAACTATCAGTTTTGCGTCGGATTCGACAATCTAGACTCACAGGAGACGGACAAAATGGTGCTCGAGGAAGCAATATGCCCTTGCAGACAAGTCGGCTGTAGGACGATGTATTGAATAACGACGCAATTTGAGTGTTTCATCGTCATTAGGAGGCCCTGAACGTTACAAGTAAATATCAGTTTTGCGTCGGATTCGACAATCTAGACTCACAAGAGAACGACTATAAGGTGCCCGAGGCAGCAATCGACCCTTGGAGACAAGTCGGCTGAAGGACGATGTATTGAATCTCGACGCAATTAGAATGTTCTATCGTCATTAGGAGGCCCTGAACGTTACAATAAGCCATCAGTTTTGCGTAGGATTCGAAAATCTAGACTCACAGGAGAACGCCCATAAGGTGCGCGAGGCAGCAATAGACCCTTGGAGACAAGTCGGCCGAAGGACGATGTATTAAATTTCGACGCAATTTAAGTGTTCCATCGTCATTAGGAGGCCCTGGACGTTACAATTAACTATCATTTTCGCGTCGGATTAAAAAATCTAGACTCACAGGAGCTGGACCAAATGGTGCCCGAGGCACCAATATCCCCTTGGAGGCAAGTCGGCTGGAGGACGATGTACTGAAACTCGACGCAAATTGAGTGTTCCATCGTCATTAGGAGGCCCTGATCGTTACAATTAACTATCAGTTATGGGTCGGATTCGATAATCTAGACTCAAAGGAGAACGACAATAAGGTGCCCGAGGCAGCAAGAACCCTTGGAGACAAGCCGGCTGGAGGACGATGTTTTGAATCTCAAGGCAATTTGAGTGTTCGTCATTATCAGCCCCTGAACGTTACAATTAACTATCAGTTCCGCGTCGGATTCGAAAATCTAGACTCACAGGAAACGGACCATATGGTGCTCGTGGAAGAAATATGCCCTTGGAGACATGTCGGCTGTAGGACGATGTATTGAATATCGACGCAATTTTGGTGTTCCATCGACTTTAGGAGGCCCTGAACTCACAGGGAAGGACCATATAGTGCCCGAGGCTGCAATATCCCCTTGTAGACAAGCCGGCTGAATGACGATGTATTGAATCTCGACGCAATTTGAGTGTTCCATCGTCATTAGGAGGCCCTGGACGTTACAATTAACTATCAGTTTCGAGTTGGATTCAAAAATCTAGACTCACAGGAGCTGGACCATATGGTGCCCGAAGCAGCAATATCCCCTTGGAGACAAGTCGGCTGGAGGACGATGTACTGAGTCTCGACGCAAATTGTGTGTTCCGGCGTCATTAGGAGGCCCTGATCGTTACAATTAACTATCAGTTTTGGGTCGGATTCGATAATCTAGACTCACAGGAGAACGACCACAAGGTGCCCGAGGCAGCAAAAACCCTTGGAGACAAGTCGGCTGGAGGACGATGTATTGAATCTCGACGCAATTTGAGTGTTCCATCGTCATTAGGAGGCACTGAACGTTACAATTAACTATCAGTTTTGCGTCGGATTC
Organism: Schistocerca americana; assembly: GCF_021461395.2. Lineage (NCBI taxonomy): Eukaryota > Metazoa > Arthropoda > Insecta > Orthoptera > Acrididae > Schistocerca > Schistocerca americana. The sequence continues at coordinate 384,431 of NW_025726697.1, forward strand.
CACAATCAAGACTCACAGGAGGACGACCATAAGGTGCCCGAGGCTGCAATAGACCCTTGTAGACAAGTCGGCTGGCGGACGATGTATTGAATCACGACACATTTTGAGTGTTCCATCGTCATTAGGAGGCCCTGAACGTTACAAGTAACTATCAGTTTTGCGTCGGATTCGTAAAATCTAGACTTACAGGAGAACGACCATAAAGTGCCCGAGGCACCAATAGACCGTTGGAGACAAGTCGGCTGGAGGACGATGTATTGAATCTCGACGCAATTTGAGTGTTCCATCGTCATTAGGAAGCCCTGAACGTTACAATTAACTCCCAGTTTTGCGTCGGAATCGACAATCTAGACTCACAGGAGGACGACCATAAGGTGCCCGAGGCAGCAATAGACCCTTGGAGACAAGTCGGCTGAAGGACGCGTCTCCAAGGGTCTATTGCAGCCTCGGGCACCTTATGGTCGTCCTCCTGTGAGTCTAGATTGTCGAATCCGACGCAAAACTGATAGTTAATTGTAACGTTCAGGGCCTCCTAATGACGATGGAACACTCAAATTGCGTAGAGATTCAATACATCGTCCTCCACCCGACATGTCTCCAAGGGTCTATTGGTGCCTCGGACACTTTATGGCCGTTCTCCTGCAACTCTATCTCGACGCAGTTTGAGTGTTCCATCGTCATTAGGAGGTCTTGAACGTTACAATTAACTATCAGTCTCGCGTCGGGTTCGAAAATCTAGACTCACAGGAGACGGACCATATGGTTACCGTGGAAGCAATATCCCCTTGGAGACAAGTCGGCTGGAGCACGAAGTATTGAATCTCGACGCAATTAGAGTGTTCCGTCGTCATTACGAGGCCCTGAACGTTACAATTAACTATCAGTTTTGCGTCGGATTCGACAACCTAGACTCACAGGAGGACGACCATAATGTCCCCGAGGCTGCAATAGACCCTTGGAGACAAGTCGGCTGAAGGACGATGTATTGAATCTCGACGCAATTTGAGTGTTCCATCGTCATTAGGAGGCCCTGAACGTTACAATTTACTATCAGTCTCGCGTCGTATTCGAAAATCTAGACTCAAAGGAGACAGACCATATGGTTCCCGAGGCCGCAATATGCTCTTGGAGACAAGTCGGCTGGAGGACGATATATTGAATCTCCTTACGCAATTTCAATGTTCGTCATTAGGAGACCCTAAACGTTACAATTAACTATCAGTTTTGCGTCGGATTCGAAAATCTAGAGTCACAGGAGACGGACCATATGGTGCTCGTGGAAGCAATATGCCCTTGGAGACAAGTCGGCTGTAGGACGATGTATTAAATAACGACGCAATTTGAGGGGTCCATCGTCATTAGGAGGCCCTGAACGTTACAATTATCTATCAGTTTTGCGTCGGATTCGACAATCTAGACATAGGAGAGAACGACCATAAAGTGCCCGAGGCACCAATAGACAGTTGGAGACAAGTCTGCTGGAAGACGATGTATTGAATCTCGACGCTAATTGAGTGTTCCATCGTCATTAGGAGGCCCTGATAGTTACAATTAACTATCAGTTTTGGGTCGGATTCGATAATCTAGACTCAGAAGAGAACGACCATAACGTGCCCGAGACAGCATAAACCCTTGGAGACAAGTTGGCTGGAGGACGATGTATTGAATCTCGAGGCAATTTGAGTGTTCGTTATTAGGTGGCCCTGAACGTTACAATTAACTATCAGTTTCATGTCTAATTCGAAAAATCTAGACCCACAGGGAGGGACCATATAGTGCCCGAGGCAGAAATATCCCCTTGTAGACAAGTCGGCTGGCGGACGATGTATTGAATCACGACACATTTTGAGTGTTCCATCGTCATTAGGAGGCCCTGAACTTTACAATTAACTATGAGTTTTGCGTCGGATTCGAAAATCTAGTATTGAATCTAGACGCAATTTGAGTGTTCCATCGTCATTAGGAGGCCCTGAACGTTACAATTAACTATCAGAATTGCGTCGGATTTTAAATCTATACTCACAGGAGAACGACATTAAGGTGCCAGAGGCAGCAATAGACCTTTGGAGACAAGTCTGCTGAATGACCATGTATTGAATCTGCACGCAATTTGAGTGTTCCATCTTCATTAGGAGGCCCCCAACGTTACAATTAACTATCGGTTTCGCGACTGATTCGAAAATCTAGACTCACAGGGAAGGACCATATAGTGCCCGAGGCAGCAATATCCCCTTGTAGACTAGTCGGCTGGCGGACGATGTATTGAATCACGACACAATTTGAGTGGTCCATCGTCATTAGGAGGCCCTGAACGTTTCAAGTAACTATCAGTTTTGCGTGGGATTCGACAATCTAGACTTACAGGAGACGATCATAAAGTGTCTGTGGCACCAATAGACCCTTGGAGACAAGTCGGCTGGAGGAATATGTATTGAATCTCTTCGCAATTTAAGTGTCCATCGTCATTAGGAGGCCCTGAACGTTACAATTAACTATCAGTTTTGCGTCGGATTCGACAATCTAGACTCACAGGAGGACGACCATAAGGTGCGCGAGGCAGCAATAGTCCCTTGGAGACAAGTCGGCTGAAGGACGATGTATTAAATCTCGACGCAATTTGAGTGTTCTATCGTCATTAGGAGGCCCTGAACGTTACAATCAACCATCAGTTTTGCGTAGAATTCGAAAATCTAAACTCACAGGAGACGGACCATATGGTTCCCAAGGCAGCAATATGCTCTTGGAGATAAGTCGGCTGGAGGACGATGTATTGAATCTCCACTCATTTTCAATGTTCGTCATTAGGTGACCCTGAACGTTCCAATTATCTATCAGTTTCGCGACGAATTAGAGAATCTAGACTCACAGGAGAAGGTGCCACTGACAGCAATACATCCTATGAAACAATTCCGCTGGTGGCCGATGTATTGAATCTCGTCGCAATTTGAGTGTTCCGTCGTCATTAGGAGGCCCTAAACGTTACAAGTAACTATAACTTTTGCGGCGGATTCGACAATGTAGACTCACAGGAGAACGACCATAAGGTGCCCGAGGCAGCAACAGACCATTGGAGACAAGTCGGCTGAAGGACGATGTATTGAATCTCGACGCAATTAGAGTGTTCTATCGTCATTAGGAGGCCCTGAACGTTACAATCAACCGTCAGTTTTGCGTAGGATTCGAAAATCTAGACTCACAGGAGAACGACCATAAGGTGCGCGAGGCAGCAATAGACCCTTGGAGACAAGTCGGCTGAAGGACGATGTATTAAATCTCGACGCAATTTGAGTGTTCCATCGTCATTAGGAGGCCTTGGACGTTACAATTAACTATCAGTTTCGCGTCGGATTCAAAAATCTAGACTCACAGGAGCTGGACCATTTGGTGACCGAGGCAGCAATATCCCCTTGGAGACAAGTCGGCTGGAGGACGATGTATTGAATCTCGAGGCAATTTGAGTGTTCCATCGTCATTAGGAGGCCCTGAACGTTACAATTAACTATCAGAATTGCGTCGGATTTTAAATCTAGACTCACAGGAGAACGACCTTAAGGTGCCCGAGGCAGCAATAGACCCTTGGAGACAAGTCGGCTGAATGACGATGTATCGAATCTGGACGCAATTTGAGTGTTCCATCTTCATTAGGAGGCCCTGAACGTTACAATTAACTATCGGTTTCGCGTCTGATTCGAAAATCTAGACTCACAGGGAAGGACCATATAGTGCCCGAGGCAGCAATATCCCCTTGTAGACAAGTCGGCTGGCGGACGATGTATTGAATCACGACACAATTTGAGTGTTTCATCGTCATTAGGAGGCCCTGAACGTTTCAAGTAACTATCAGTTTTGCGTCGGATTCGACAATCTTGACTTACAGGAGAACGACCATAAAGTGTCCGAGGCACCAATAGACCCTTGGAGACAAGTCGGCTGGAGGAATATGTATTGAATCTCGACGCAATTTGAGTGTCCATCGTCATTAGGAGGCCCTGAACGTTACAATTAACTATCAGTTTTGCGTCGGATTCGACAATCTAGACTCACAGGAGGACAACCATAAGGTGCCCGAGGCTGCAATAGACCCTTGGAGGCGAGTCGGCTGAAGGACGATGTATTGAATCTCGACGCAATTTGTGTGTTCCATCGTCATTAGGAGGCCCTGTACGTTACAATTATCTATCAGTCTCGCGTCGGTTTCGAAAATCTTGACTCAAGGGAGACAGACCATATGGTTCCCGAGGCAGCAATATGCTCTTGGAGACAAGTCGGCTGGAGGACGATATATTGAATCTCGACGCAATTTCAATGTTCGTCATTAGGAGACCCTGAACGTTACAATTAACTATCAGTTTTGCGTCGGATTCGAAAATCTAGACTCACAGGAGACGGACCATATGGTGCTCGTGGAAGCAATATGCCCTTGGAGACAAGTCGGCTGTAGGACGATGTATTGAATAACGACGCAATTGGAGGGGTCCATCGTCATTAGGAGGCCCTGAACGTTACAATTATCTATCAGTTTTGCGTCGGATTCGACAATCTAGACATAGAGGAGAACGACCATAAAGTGCCCGAGGCACCAATAGACAGTTGGAGACAAGTCTGCTGAAAGACGATGTATTGAATCTCGACGCTAATTGAGTGTTCCATCGTCATTAGGAGGCCCTGATCGTTACAATTAACTATCAGTTTTGGGTCGGATTCGATAATCTATACTCAGAAGAGAACGACCATAACGTGCCCGAGACAGCATAAACCCTTGGAGACAAGTTGGCTGGAGGACGATGTATTGGATCTCGAGGCAATTTGAGTGTTCGTGATTAGGAGGCCCTGAACGTTACAATTAACTATCAGATTTGCGTCGGATTTTAAATCTAGACTCACAGGAGAACGACCATAAGGTGCCCGAGGCAGCAATAGACCTTTGGAGACAAGTCGGCTGAATGACGATGTATTGAATCTCGACGCAATTTGAGTGTTACATCGTCATTAGGAGGCCCTGAACGTTACAATTAACTATCAGTTTCATGTCTGATTCGAAAAATCTAGACCCACAGGGAAGGACCATATAGTGCCCGAGGCAGAAAAATCCCCTTGTAGACAAGTCGGCTGGCGGACGATGTATTGAATCACGACACATTTTGAGTGTTCCATCGTCATTAGGAGGCCCTGAACGTTACAAGTAACTATCAGTTTTGCGTCGGATTCGTAAAATCTAGACTTACAGGAGAACGACCATAAAGTGCCCGAGGCACCAATAGACCGTTGGAGACAAGTCGGCTGGAGGACGATGTATTGAATCTCGACGCAATTTGAGTGTTCCATCGTCATTAGGAAGCCCTGAACGTTACAATTAACTCCCAGTTTTGCGTCGGAATCGACAATCTAGACTCACAGGAGGACGACCATAAGGTGCCCGAGGCAGCAATAGACCCTTGGAGACAAGTCGGCTGAAGGACGCGTCTCCAAGGGTCTATTGCAGCCTCGGGCACCTTATGGTCGTCCTCCTGTGAGTCTAGATTGTCGAATCCGACGCAAAACTGATAGTTAATTGTAACGTTCAGGGCCTCCTAATGACGATGGAACACTCAAATTGCGTAGAGATTCAATACATCGTCCTCCACCCGACATGTCTCCAAGGGTCTATTGGTGCCTCGGACACTTTATGGCCGTTCTCCTGCAACTCTATCTCGACGCAGTTTGAGTGTTCCATCGTCATTAGGAGGTCTTGAACGTTACAATTAACTATCAGTCTCGCGTCGGGTTCGAAAATCTAGACTCACAGGAGACGGACCATATGGTTACCGTGGAAGCAATATCCCCTTGGAGACAAGTCGGCTGGAGCACGAAGTATTGAATCTCGACGCAATTAGAGTGTTCCGTCGTCATTACGAGGCCCTGAACGTTACAATTAACTATCAGTTTTGCGTCGGATTCGACAACCTAGACTCACAGGAGGACGACCATAATGTCCCCGAGGCTGCAATAGACCCTTGGAGACAAGTCGGCTGAAGGACGATGTATTGAATCTCGACGCAATTTGAGTGTTCCATCGTCATTAGGAGGCCCTGAACGTTACAATTTACTATCAGTCTCGCGTCGTATTCGAAAATCTAGACTCAAAGGAGACAGACCATATGGTTCCCGAGGCCGCAATATGCTCTTGGAGACAAGTCGGCTGGAGGACGATATATTGAATCTCCTTACGCAATTTCAATGTTCGTCATTAGGAGACCCTGAACGTTACAATTAACTATCAGTTTTGCGTCGGATTCGAAAATCTAGAGTCACAGGAGACGGACCATATGGTGCTCGTGGAAGCAATATGCCCTTGGAGACAAGTCGGCTGTAGGACGATGTATTAAATAACGACGCAATTTGAGGGGTCCATCGTCATTAGGAGGTCTTAAACGTTACAATTAACTATCAGTCTCGCGTCGGGTTCGAAAATCTAGACTCACAGGAGACGGACCATATGGTTACCGTGAAAGCAATATCCCCTTGGAGACAAGTCGGCTGGAGGACGAAGTATTGAATCTCGACGCAATTTGAGTGTTCCGTCGTCATTAGGAGGCCCTGAACTTTACAATTAACTATGAGTTTTGCGTCGGATTCGAAAATCTAGACTCACAGGAGAACGACCATAAGGTGCGCTAGGCAGCAATAGACCCTTGGAGGCAAGTCGGCCGAAGGACGATGTATTAAATCTCGACGCAATTTGAGTGTTCCATCGTCATTAGGACTCCCTGGACGTTACAATTAACTATCAGTTTGGCGTCGGATTCAAAAATCGAGACTCACAGGAGCTGGACCATATGGTGCCCGAGGTAGCAATATCCCCATGGAGACAAGTCGGCTGGAGGACAATGTATTGAATACGACGCATATTGAGTGTTCCATCGTCATTAGGAGGCCCTGAACGTTACAATTAACTATCAGTTTTGCGTCGGATTCGACAATCTAGACTCACAGGATGACGACCATAATGTGCCCGAGGCTGCAATAGACCCTTGGAGACAAGTCGGCTGAAGGACGATGTATTGAATCTCGACGCAATTTGAGTGTTCCATCGTCATTAGGAGGCCCTGAACGTTACAATTACTTATCAGTCTCGCGTCGGTTTCGAAAATCTAGACTCAAAGGAGACAGACCATATGGTTCCCGAGGCAGCAATATGCTCTTGGAGACAAGTCGGCTGGAGGACGATATATTGAATCTCCTTACGCAATTTCAATGTCCGTCATTAGGAGACCCTGAACGTTACAATTAACTATCAGTTTCGCGTCGGATTCGAAAATCTAGACTCACAGGAGACGGACCATATGGTGCTCGTGGAAGCAATATGCCCTTGGAGACAAGTCGGCTGTAGGACGATGTATTGAATAACGGCGCAATTTGAGGGGTCCATCGTCATTAGGAGGCCCTGAACGTTACAATTATCTATCAGTTTTGCGTCAGATTCGACAATCTAGAGATAGAGGAGAACGACGATAACGTGCCCGAGACAGCATAAACCCTTGGAGACAAGTTGGCTGGAGGACGATGTATTGAATCTCGAGGCAATTTGAGTGTTCGTGATTAGGAGGCCCTGATCGTTACAATTAACTATCAGATTTGCATCGGATTTTAAATCTAGACTCACAGGAGAACGACCAAAAGGTGCCCGAGGCAGCAATAGACCCTTGGAGACAAGTCGGCTGAATGACGATGTATTGAATCTCGACGCAATTTGAGTGTTCCATCGTCATTAGGAGGCCCTGAACGTTACAATTAACTATCAGTTTCGTGTCTGATTCGAAAATCTAGACCCACAGGGAGGGACCATATAGTGCCCGAGGCAGCAATATTCCCTTGTAAACAAGTCGTCTGGCGGACTATGTATTGAATCACGACACAATTTGAGTGTTCCATCGTCATTAGGAGGCCCTGGAAGTTACAATTAGCTATAAGTTTCGCGTCGGATTCGAAAATCTAGACTCACAGTAGCTGGACCATATGGTGCCCGAGGCAGCAATATCCCCTTGGATACAAGTCGGCTGGAGGACGATGTATTGAATCTCCACGCAAATTGAGTGTTGCATCGTCATTAGGAGGCCCTGATCGTTACAATTAACTATCAGTTTCCTGTCTGATTCGAAAACGTAGACCCACAGGGAAGGACCATATAGTGCCCGAGGCAGCAATATCCCCTTGTAGACAAGTCGGCTGGCGGACGATGTAATGAATCACGACACAATTTGAGTGTTCCATCGTCATTAGGAGGCCCTGAACATTACAAGTAACTATCAGTTTTGCGTCGGATTCGACAATCTAGACTTACAGGAGAAGGACCATAAAGTGCCCAAGGCACCCATAGACCCTTGGAGACAAGTCGGCTGAATGACGATGTATTGAATCTCGACGCAATTTGAGTGTTCCATCGTCATTAGGAGGCCCTGAACGTTACAATTAACTATCAGTTTCGTGTCTGATTCGAAAATCTAGACCCACAAGGAAGGACCATAAAGTGCCCGAGGCAACAATATCCCCTTGTAGACAAGTCGGCTGGCGGACGATGTATTGAATCACGACACAATTTGAGAGTTCCATCGTCATTAGGAGGCCCGGAACGTTACAATGAACCATCAGTTTTGGGTGGGATTTGATAATCTAGACTCACAGGTGCGCGAGGCAGCAATACACCCTTGGAGACAAGTCGGCTGAATGACGATGTATTGAATCTCGACGCAATTTGAGTGTTCCATCGTCATTAGGAGGCCCTGAACGTTACAATTAACTATCAGTTTCGGGTCTGATTCGAAAATCTAGACCCACAAGGAAGGACCATATAGTGCCCGAGGGAGCAATATCCCCTTGTAGACAAGTCGGCTGGCGGACGATGTAATGAATCACGACACAATTTGAGTGTTCCATCGTCATTAGGAGGCCCTGAACGTTACAAGTAACTATCAGTTTTGCGTCGGATTCGACAATCTAGACTTACAGGAGAACGTCCATAAAGTGCCCGAGGCAACAATATCCCCTTTTAGACAAGTCGGCTGGAGGACGTGGTATTGAATCTCTACGCAATTTGAGTGTTCCATCGTCATTAGGAGGCCCTGAACGTTACAATTAACTATCAGTCTCGCGTCGGATTTGAAAATCTAGACTCACAGGAGATGGACCATATGGTGCCCGTGGAAGCAATATCCCCTTGGAGACAAGTCGGCTGGAGAACGATGTATTGAATCTCGACGCAATTTGTGTGTTCCATCGTCATTAGGATGCCCTGAACGTTACAATTATCTATCAGTTTTGCGTCGGATTCGACAATCTAGACATAGAGGAGAACGACCATAAAGTGCCCGTGGCACCAATAGACAATTGGAGACAAGTCGGCTGGAGGCCGATGTATTGAATCTCGACGCAATTTGAGTGTTCCATCGTCATTACGAGGCCCTGAACGTTACAATTAACTATCAGTTTTGCGTCGGATTCGAAAATCTAGACTCACAGGAGAACGACCATATAGTGCCCGAGGCAGCAATAGACCCTAAGAGACAAGTCAGCCTGAAGGACGATGTATTGAATCTCGACGCAATTAGAGTGTTCTATCATCATTAGGAGGCCCTGAACGTAACAATCAACCATCAGTTTTGCGTAGGATTCGAAAATCTAGACTCACAGGAGAACGACCGTAAGGTGCGCGAGGCAGCAATAGACCCTTGGAGACAAGTCGGCTGAAAGACGATGTATTAAATCTCGACGCAATTTGAGTGTTCCATCGTCATTAAGAGGCCCTGGTCGTTACACTTAACTATAATATTGGCGTCGTATTCAAAAATCTAGACTCACAGGAGCTGGACCATATGGTTTCCGAGGCAGCAATATCCCCTTGGAGACAAGTCGGCTGGAGGACGATGTATTGAATCTCGACGCAATTTGAGTGTTCCATCGTCATTAGGAGGCCCTGATCGTTGCTATTAACTATCAGTTTTGGGTCGGATTCGAAAATCTAGACTCACAGGAGACGTACCATATGGTGCTCGTGGAAGCAATATGCCCTTGGAGACAAGTCGGCTGTAGGACGATGTATTGAATATCGACGCATATTGAGTGTTCCATCGTCATTAGGAGGCCCAGAACGTTACAATTAACTATCAGTTTCGCGTCTGATTCGAAAATCTAGACTCACAGGGAAGGACCATACAGTGCCCGAGGCAGCAATATCCCCGTGTAGACAAGTCGGCTGGCGTACGATGTATTGAATCACGACACAATTTGAGTGTTCCATCGTCGTTAGGAGGCCCTGAACGTTACAAGTAACTATCAGTTTTGCGTCGGATTCGACAATCTAGAGATACAGGAGAACGACTATAAAGTACCCGAGGCCCCAATAGACACTTGGAGACAAATCGGCTGGATTACGAAGTATTGAATCTCGACGCAATTTGAGTGTTCCATCGTCATTAGGAGGCACTGAACATTACAACTAACTATCAGTTTTGCGTCGGATTCGACAATCTAGACTCACAGGAGACGGACAAAATGGTGCTCGTGGAAGCAATATGCCCTTGCAGACAAGTCGGCTGTAGGACGATGTATTGAATAACGACGCAATTTGAGTGTTTCATCGTCATTAGGAGGCAATGAACGTTACAAGTAAATATCAGTTTTGCGTCGGATTCGACAATCTAGACTCACAAGAGAACGACTATAAGGTGCCCGAGGCAGCAATCGACCCTTGGAGACAAGTCGGCTGAAGGACGATGTATTGAATCTCGACGCAATTAGAATGTTCTATCGTCATTAGGAGGCCCTGAACGTTACAATCAGCCATCAGTTTTGCGTAGGATTCGAAAATCTAGACTCACAGGAGAACGCCCATAAGGTGCGCGAGGCAGCAATAGACCCTTGGAGACAAGTCGGCCGAAGGACGATGTATTAAATTTCGACGCAATTTAAGTGTTCCATCGTCATTAGGAGGCCCTGGACGTTACAATTAACTATCATTTTCGCGTCGGATTAAAAAATCTAGACTCACAGGAGCTGGACCAAATGGTGCCCGAGGCACCAATATCCCCTTGGAGGCAAGTCGGCTGGAGGACGATGTACTGAAACTCGACGCAAATTGAGTGTTCCATCGTCATTAGGAGGCCCTGATCGTTACAATTAACTATCAGTTATGGGTCGGATTCGATAATCTAGACTCAAAGGAGAACGACAATAAGGTGCCCGAGGCAGCAAGAACCCTTGGAGACAAGCCGGCTGGAGGACGATGTTTTGAATCTCAAGGCAATTTGAGTGTTCGTCATTATCAGCCCCTGAACGTTACAATTAACTATCAGTTCCGCGTCGGATTCGAAAATCTAGACTCACAGGAAACGGACCATATGGTGCTCGTGGAAGAAATATGCCCTTGGAGACATGTCGGCTGTAGGACGATGTATTGAATATCGACGCAATTTTGGTGTTCCATCGACTTTAGGAGGCCCTGAACTCACAGGGAAGGACCATATAGTGCCCGAGGCTGCAATATCCCCTTGTAGACAAGCCGGCTGAATGACGATGTATTGAATCTCGACGCAATTTGAGTGTTCCATCGTCATTAGGAGGCCCTGGACGTTACAATTAACTATCAGTTTCGAGTTGGATTCAAAAATCTAGACTCACAGGAGCTGGACCATATGGTGCCCGAAGCAGCAATATCCCCTTGGAGACAAGTCGGCTGGAGGACGATGTACTGAGTCTCGACGCAAATTGTGTGTTCCGGCGTCATTAGGAGGCCCTGATCGTTACAATTAACTATCAGTTTTGGGTCGGATTCGATAATCTAGACTCACAGGAGAACGACCACAAGGTGCCCGAGGCAGCAAAAACCCTTGGAGACAAGTCGGCTGGAGGACGATGTATTGAATCTCGACGCAATTTGAGTGTTCCATCGTCATTAGGAGGCACTGAACGTTACAATTAACTATCAGTTTTGCGTCGGATTCCACAATCAAGACTCACAGGAGGACGACCATAAGGTGCCCGAGGCTGCAATAGACCCTTGGAGGCAAGTCGGCTGAAGGACGATGTATTGAATCTCGACGCAATGTGAGTGTTCCATCGTCATTAGGAGGCCCCGAACGCAACAATTAACTATCGGTTTCGTGTCTGATTCGAAAATCTAGACCCACTGGGAAGGACCATATAGTGCCCGAGGCAGAAATATCCCCTTGTAGACAAGTCGGCTGGCGGACGATGTATTGAATCACGACACAATTTAAGTGTTTCATCGTCATTACGAGTCCCTGAACGTTACAAGCAACTATCAGTTTTGCATAGGATTCGAAAATCTAGACTCACAGGTGCACGACCATAAGGTGCGCGAGGCAGCAATAGACCCTTGGAGACAAGTCGGCCGAAGGACGATCTATTAAATCTCGACGCAATTTGAGTGTTCCATCGTCACTAGGAGGCCCTGGACGTTACAATTAACTATTATTTTCGCGTCGGATTCGACAATCTAGACCCACAAGAGAACGACCATAAGGTGCCCGAGGCAGCAATCGACCCTTGGAGACAAGTCGGCTGAAGGACGATGTATTGAATCTCGACGCAATTAGAATGTTCTATCGTCATTAGGAGGCCCTGAACGTTACAATCAGCCATCAGTTTTGCGTAGGCTTCGAAAATCTAGACTCACAGGAGAACGACCATAAGGTGCGCGAGGCAGCAATAGACCCTTGGAGAAAAGTCGGCCGAAGGACGATGTATTAAATCTCGACGCAATTTGAGTGTTCCATCGCCATTAGGAGGCCCTGGACGTTACAATTAACTATCATTTTCGCGTCGGATTAAAAAATCTAGACTCACAGGAGCTGGACCAAATGGTGCCCGAGGCAGCAATATCCCCTTGGAGGCAAGTCGGCTGGAGGACGATGTATTGAAACTCGACGCAAATTGAGTGTTCCATCGTCATTAGGAGGCCCTGATCGTTACAATTAACTATCAGTTATGGGTCAGATTCGATAATCTAGACTCAAAGGAGATCGACAATAAGGTGCCCGAGGCAGCAAGAACCCTTGGAGACAAGCCGGCTGGAGGACGATGTTTTGAATCTCAAGGCAATTTGAGTGTTCGTCATTAGGAGCCCCTGAACGTTACAATTAACTATCAGTTCCGCGTCGGATTCGAAAATCTAGACTCACAGGAAACGGACCATATGGTGCTCGTGGAAGAAATATGCCCTTGGAGACATGTCGGCTGTAGGACGATGTATTGAATATCGACGCAATTTTGGTGTTCCATCGACTTTAGGAGGCCCCGAACTCACAGGGAAGGACCATATAGTGCCCGAGGCAGCAATATCCCCTTGTAGAGAAGCCGGCTGAATGACGATGTATTAAATCTCGACGCAATTTGAGTGTTCCATAGTCATTAGGAGGCCCAGAACGTTACAATTTACTATCAGTTTTGCGTCGGATTCGACAATCTAGACTCACAGGACAACCACCATAAGGTGCCCGAGGCAGCAATAGACCCTTGGATACAAGTCGGCTGGAGGACGATGTACTGAATCTCGACGCAATTTGAGTATTCCATCGAAATTAAGAGGCCCTGAACGTTACAATTAACAATCAGTTTTGCGTTGGATTCGACAAACTAGACTCACAGGGGAACGACCATAAGGTGCCCGAGGCAGCAATAGACCCTTGGAGACAAGTCGGCTGAAGGACGATGTATTGAATCTCGACGCAATTTGAGTGTTCTATCGGCATTAGGAGGCCCTGAACGTTACAATTAACTATCAGTTTTGCGTCGGATTCGACAATCTAGACTCACAGGACAACCACCATAAGGTGCCCGAGGCAGCAATAGACCCTTGGATACAAGTCGGCTGAAGGACGATGTATTGAATCTCCACGCAATTTGAGTGTTCCATCGTCATTAGGAGGCCCTGAACGTTACAATTAACTATCAGTTTCGTGTCTGATTCGAAAATCTAGACCCGCAGGGAAGGACCATGTAGTGCCCGAGGCAGCAATATCCCTTTGTAGACAAGTCGGCTGGAGGACGATGTATTGTATCACGACACAGTTTGAGTGTTCTATCGGCATTAGGAGGCACTGAACGTTACAAGTAACTATTAGTTTTGCGTCGGATTCGACAATCTAGACTTACAGGAGAACGACCATAAAGTGCCCGAGGCACCAATAGACCCTTGGACACAAGACGGCTGGAGGACGATGTATTGAATCTCAACGCAATTTGAGTATTCCATCGAAATTAGGAGGCCCTGAACGTTACAATTAACTATCAGTTTTGCGTTGGATTCGACAAACTAGACTCACAGGAGAACGACCATAAGGTGCCCGAGGCAGCAATAGACCCTTGGAGACAAGTCGGCTGAAGGACGATGTATTGAATCTATACGCAATTTGAGTGTTCCATCGTCATTAGGAGGCCCTGAACGTTACAATTAACTATCAGTCTCGCGTCGCGTTCGAAAATCTAGACTCACAGGAGACGGACCATATGCTTCCCGAGGCAGCAGTATGCTCTTGGAGACAAGTCGTCTGGAGGACGATGTATTGAATCTCGACGCAATTTCAATGTTCGTCAGTAGGAGACCCTGAACGTTACAATTATCCATCAGTTTTGCGTCGGATTAGAAAATCTAGACCCACAGGAGAAGGTGCCACAGGCAGCAATAGATCCTATGAAACAAGTCGGCAGGTGGCCGATGTATTTAATCTCGACGCAATTTGAGTGTTCCGTCGCCATTAGGAGGCCCTAAACGTTACATGTAACTATAAGTTTTGCGGCGGATTCGACAATCTAGACTCACAGGAGCTGGACCATATGGTGCCCGAGGCAGCAGTATCCTCTTGGAGACAAGTCGGCTGGAGGACGATGTATTGAATCTCGACGCAATGAGAGTGTTCTATCGTCATTAGGATGCCCTGAACGTTACAATCAACCATCAGTTTTGCGTAGGATTCGATAATCTAGACTCACAGGAGCTGGACCATAAGGTGCCCGAGGCAGCAATAGACCCTTGGAGACAAGACGGCTGAATGACGATGTATTGAATCTCGACGCAATTTGAGTGTTCCATCGTCATTGGGAGGCCCCGAACGTTACAATTAACTATCAGTTTCGTGTCTGATTCGTAAATCTAGAAACATAGGGAAGGACCATATAGTGCCCGAGGCAGAAATATCCCCTTGTAGACAAGTCGGCTGGCGGATGATGTATTGTATCACGACACAGTTTGAGTGTTCTATCGTCATTAGGAGGCCCTTAACGTTACAAGTAACTATCAGTTTTGCGTCGGATTCGACAATCTAGACTTACAGGAGAACGACCATAACGTACTCGAGGCACCAATAGACCCTTAGACTCAAGTCGGCTGGAGGACGATGTATTGAATCTCGACGCAATTTGAGTGTTCCATCGTCCTTAGGAGGCCCTGGACGTTACAATTAACTATCAGTTTCGCGTCGGATTCAAAACCCTAGACTCACAGGAGCTGGACCATATGGTGCCCGAGGCAGCAATATCCCCTTGGGGACAAGTCGGCTGGAGGTCGATGTATTGAATCGGGACGCAAATTATGTGTTCCATCGTCATTAGGAGGCCATGATCGTTACAATTAACTATCAGTTTTGGGTCGGTTTCGATAATCAAGACACACAGGAGAACGACCATAAAGTGCCCGATAGCGGCAAAAACCCTTGGGGACAAGTCGGCTGGAGGACGATGTATTGAATCTCGTGGCAATTTGAGTGTTCGTCATTAGGAGACCCAGAACGTTACAATTAACTATCAGTTTCGTGTCGGATTCAAAAATCTAGACTCACAGGAGATGGACCATATGGTGCTCGTGGAAGCAATATGTCCTTGGAGACAAGTCTGCTGTAGGACGATGTATTGAATATCGACGCAATTTGAGTGTTACATCGTCATTAGGAGGCCCTGAACGTTACAATTAACTATCAAATTTGCTTCGGATTTCAAATCTAGACTCACAGGAGAACGACCATAAGGTGCCCGAGGCAGCAATAGACCTTTGGAGAAAAGTCGGCTGAATGACGAAGTATTGAATTACGACGCAATTTGAGTGTTCCATCATCATTAGGAGGCCCTGAACGTTTCAATTAACTATCCGTTACGTGTCTGATTCGAAAATCTAGACCCGCAGGGAAGGACCATATAGTGCCCGAGGCAGCAACAGACCCTTGGAGACAAGTCGGCTGGAGGACGATGTATTTAATCTCGACGCAATTTGAGTGTTCCATCGTCATTAGGAGGCCCTGGACGTTATAAATAACTATCAATTTTGCGTCGGATTCGACAATCTAGACTCACAGGAGAACGAACATAAGGTGCCCGAGGCAGCAATATACCCTTGGAGACAAGTTGGCTGAAGGACGATGTATTGAATCTCTACGCAATTTGAGTGTTCCATCGTCACTAGGAGTTCCTGAACGATACAATTAACAATCAGTCTCGCGTTGGTTTCTCTAAATCTAGACTCACAGGAGACGGATTATATGGTTCCCCAGGCAGCAATATGCCCTTGGAGACAAGTCGGCTGGAGGACGACGTACTGAATCTCGACGCAATTTCAATGTTCGTCATTAGGAGACCCTGAACGTTACAATTAACTATCAGTTTCGCGTCGGATTCGAAAATCTAGACTCACAGTAGACGGACCATATGGTGCTTGTGGAAGCAATATGCCCTTGGAGATATGTCGGCTCTAGGACGATGTATTGAATATCGATGCAATTTGAGTGTTCCATCGTCATTAGGAGGCCATGAACGTTACAAATAACTATCAATTTTGCGTCGGATTCGACAATCTAGACTCACAGGAGAACGACCATAAGGTGCCCGAGGCAGCAATATACCCTTGGAGACAAGTTGGCTGAAAAACGATGTATTGAATCTCTACGCAATTTGAGTGTTCCATCGTCATTAGGAGGCCCTGAACGTTAGAATTAACTATCAGTCTCGCGTCGGGTTCTCTAAATCTAGACTCACAGGAGACTGACCATATGGCTCCCGAGGCAGCAATATGCTCTTGGAGACAAGTCGGCTGGAGGACGATGTATTGAATCTCGACGCAAATTGAGAGTTCCATCGTCATTAGGAGGCCCTGATCGTCACAATTAACTATCAGCTTTGGATTGGATTCGATAATCTAGACTCTAAGGAAAGCGACAATAAGTTGCCCGAGGCAGCAAAAACCCTTGGAGACAAGTCGGCTGTAGGACGATGTATTGAATCTCGACGCAATTAGAGTGTTCCATCGTCATTAGGAGGCCCTGAACGTTACAATTAACTATCAGTTTCGTGTCTGATTCGAAAATCTAGACCCACAGGGAAGGACCATATAGTGCCCGAGGCAGCAATATCCCCTTGTAGACAAGTCGGCTGGAGGACGATGTATTGTATCACGACACAGTTTGAGTGTTCTATCGTCATTAGGAGGCCCTGAACGTTACAAGTAACTATCAGTTTTGGGTCGGATTCGACAATCTAGACTTACAGGAGAACGACCATAACGTGCTCGAGGCACCAATAGACCCTTAGACACAAGTCGGCTGGAGGACGATGTATTGAATCTCGACGCAATTTGAGTGTTCCATCGTCCTTAGGAGGCCCTGGACGTTACAATTAACTATCAGTTTCGCGTCGGATTCAAAAATCTAGACTCACAGGAGCTGGACCATATGGTGCCCGAGGCAGCAATATCCCCTTGGGGACAAGTCGGCTGGAGGTCGATGTATTGAATCGGGACGCAAATTATGTGTTCCATCGTCATTAGGAGGCCATGATCGTTACAATTAACTATCAGTTTTGGGTCGGTTTCGATAATCTAGACACAAAGGAGAACGACCATAAAGTGCCCGAGGCAGCAAAAACCCTTGGAGACAAGTCGGCTGGGGGACGATGTATTGAATCTCGTGGCAATTTGAGTGTTCGTCATTAGGAGACCCTGAACGTTACAATTAACTATCAGTTTCGTGTCGGATTCGAAAATCTAGACTCACAGGAGATGGACCATATGGTGCTCGTGGAAGCAATATGCCCTTGGAGACAAGTCTGCTGTAGGACGATGTATTGAATATCGACGCAATTTGAGTGTTACATCGTCATTAGGAGGCCCTGAACGTTACAATTAACTATCAAATTTGCTTCGGATTTCAAATCTAGACTCACAGGAGAACGACCATAAGGTGCCCGAGGCAGCAATAGACCTTTGGAGAAAAGTCGGCTGAATGACGAAGTATTGAATTACGACGCAATTTGAGTGTTCCATCATCATTAGGAGGCCCTGAACGTTTCAATTAACTATCCGTTTCGTGTCTGATTCGAAAATCTAGACCCGCAGGGAAGGACCATATAGTGCCCGAGGCAGCAACAGACCCTTGGAGACAAGTCGGCTGGAGGACGATGTATTTAATCTCGACGCAATTTGAGTGTTCCATCGTCATTAGGAGGCCCTGGACGTTACAAATAACTATCAATTTTGCGTCGGATTCGACAATCTAGACTCACAGGAGAACGAACATAAGGTGCCCGAGGCAGCAATATACCCTTGGAGACAAGTTGGCTGAAGGACGATGTATTGAATCTCTACGCAATTTGAGTGTTCCATAGTCACTAGGAGTTCCTGAACGATACAATTAACAATCAGTCTCGCGTTGGTTTCTCTAAATCTAGACTCACAGGAGACGGATTATATGGTTCCCCAGGCAGCAATATGCCCTTGGAGACAAGTCGGCTGGAGGACGACGTACTGAATCTCGACGCAATTTCAATGTTCGTCATTAGGAGACCCTGAACGTTACAATTAACTATCAGTTTCGCGTCGGATTCGAAAATCTAGACTCCAGTAGACGGACCATATGGTGCTTGTGGAAGCAATATGCCCTTGGAGATAAGTCGGCTCTAGGACGATGTATTGAATATCGATGCAATTTGAGTGTTCCATCGTCATTAGGAGGCCATGAACGTTACAATTTACTATCAGATTTGCGTCGGATTTAAAATCTAGACTCACAGGAGAACGACCATTAGGTGCCCGAGGCAGCAATAGACCCTTGGAGACAAGTCGGCTGAATGACGATGTATTGAATCTCGACGCAATTTGAGTGTTCCATCGTCATTAGGAGGCCCTGAACGTTACAATTAACTATCAGTCTCGCGTCGGGTTTGAAAATCTTTACTCACAGGAGACGGACCACATGCTTCCCGAGGCAGCAGTATGCTCTTGGAGATAAGTCGTCTATAGGACGATGTATTGAATCTCGACGCAATTTCAATGTTCGTCATTAGGAGACCCTGAACGTTACAATTATCTATCAGTTTTGCGTCGGATTAGAAAATCTAGACTCACAGGAGAACGTGCCACAGGCAGAAATAGATCCTATGAAACAAGTCGGCTGGTGGCCGATGTATTGAGTCTCGACGCAATTTGAGTGTTCCGTCGCCATTAGGAGGCCCTAAACGTTACAAGTAACTATCAGTTTTGCGGCGGATTCGACAATCTAGACATAGAGGAGAACGACCGCAAAGTGCCCAAGGCACCAATAGACAATTGGTGACAAGTCGGCCGTAGGATTGTGTATTGAATCTCGACGCAATTAGAGTGTTCTATCGTCATTAGGAGGCCCTAAACGTTACAATCAACCATCAGTTTTGCGTAGGATTCGAAAATCTAGACTCACAGGAGAACGACCATAAGGTGCGCGAGGCAGCAATAGACCCTTGGAGACAAGTCGGCTGAAGGACGATGTATTAAATCTCGACGCAATTTGAGTGTTCCATCGTCCTTAGGAGGCCCTGGGCGTTACAATTAACTATCAGTTTCGCGTCGGATACAAAAATCTAGACTCCCAGGAGCTGGACCATATGGTGCCCGAGGCAGCAATAACCCTTTGGAGACAAGTCGGCTGGAGGACGATGTATTGAATCTCGACGCAAATTATGTGTTCCATCGTCATTAGGAGGCCATGATCGTTACAATTAACTATCAGTTTTGGGTTGGATTCGATAATCTAGACTCACAGGTGAACGACCATATGGTGCCCGAGGCAGCAAAAACCCTTGGAGACAAGTCGGCTGGAGGGCGATGTATTGAATCTCGAGGCAATTTGAGTGTTCGTCGTTAGGAGACTTGAACGTTACAATTAACTATCAGTTTCGTGTCGGATTCGAAAATCTAGACTCACAGGAGATGGACCGTATGGTGCTCGTGGAAGCAATATGCCCTTGGAGACAAATCTGCTGCAGGACGATGTATTGAATATCGACGCAATTTGAGTGTTACATCGTCATTAGGAGGCCCTGAACGTTACAATTAACTATCAAATTTGCGTTGGATTTCAAATCTAGACTCACACGAGAACGACCATAAGGTGCCCGGGGCAGCAATAGACCCTTGGAGAAAAGTCGGCTGAATGACGATGTATTGAATCTCGACGCAATTTGAGTGTTCCATCATCATTCGGAGGCCCTGAACGTTTCAATTAACTATCAGTTTCGTGTCTGATTCGAAAATCTAGACCCGCAGGGAAGGACCATACAGTGCCCGAGGCAGCAACATACCCTTGGAGACAAGTCGGCTGGAGGACGATGTATTTAATCTCGACGCAATTTGAGTGTTCCATCGTTATTAGGAGGCCCTGAACGTTACAAATAACTATCAATTTTGCGTCGGATTCGACAATCTAGACTCACAGGAGAACGACCATAAGGTGCCCGAGGCAGCAATATACAATTGGAGACAAGTTGGCTGAAGGACGA
Organism: Schistocerca americana; assembly: GCF_021461395.2. NCBI lineage: Eukaryota > Metazoa > Arthropoda > Insecta > Orthoptera > Acrididae > Schistocerca > Schistocerca americana. The sequence continues at coordinate 405,218 of NW_025726697.1, forward strand.
TGTACTGAATCTCTACGCAATTTGAGTGTTCCATCGTCATTAGGAGGCCCTGAACGTTAGAATTAACTATCAGTCTCGCGTCGGGTTCTCTAAATCTAGACTCACAGGAGACGGACCATATGGCTCCCGAGGCAGCAATATGCTCTTGGAGACAAGTCGGCTGGAGGACGATGTATTGAATCTCGACGCACTATCAATGTTCGTCATTACTAGACCCTGAACGTTACAATTAAGTATCAGTTTCGCGTCGGATTCGAAAGTCTAGACTCACAGGAGACGGACAATATGGTGCCCGTAGAAGCAATATGCCCTTCGAGACAAGTCGGCTGGCGGACGATGTATTGAATCACGACACAATATGAGTGCTCTATCGTCCTTAGGAGGCCCTGATCGTTACAATTAACTATCAGTTTTGGGTCGGATTCGATAATCTAGACTCAAAGGAGAACGACAATAAGGAGCCCGAGGCAGCAAAAACCCTTGGAGACAAGCCGGCTGGAGGACGATGTTTTGAATCTCGAGGCAATTTGAGTGTTCGTCATTAGGAGACCCTGAACGTTACAATTAACTATCAGTCTCGCGTCGGATTCGAAAATCTAGACTCACAGGAAACGGACCATATGGTTCCCGAGGCCGCAATATGCTCTTGGAGACAAGTCGGCTGTAGGACGATGTATTGAATCTCGACGCAATTAGAGTGTTCCATCGTCATTAGGAGGCCCAAAACGTTACAATTAACTATCAGTTTCGTGTCAGATTCGAAAATCTAGACCCACACGGAAGGAAAATATAGTGCCCGAGGCAGCAATATCCCCTTGTAGACAAGTCGGCTGGAGGACGATGTAATGAATCGCGACACAATATGAGTGCTCTATCGTCCTTAGGAGGCCCTGAACGTTACAAGGAACTATCAGTTTTGCGTCGGATTCGACAATCTAGATTTACAGGAGAACGACCATAAAGTGCCCGAGGCACCAATAGACCCTTGGACACAAGTCGGCTGGAGGACGATATATTGATCTCGACGCAATATTAGTGTTCCATCGACATTTGGAGGCCCTGAACGTTTCAATTAACTATCAGTTTCGAGTCTGATTCGAAAATCTAGACCCGCAGGGAAGGACCATACAGTGCCCGAGGCAGCAACAGACCCTTGGAGACAAGTCGGCTGGAGGACGATGTATTGAATCTCGACGCAATTAGAGTGTTCCATCGTCATTAGGAGGCCCAGAACGTTACAATTAACTATCAGTTTCGTGTCAGATTCGTAAATCTAGACCCACACTGAAGGAAAATATAGTGCCCGAGGCAGCAATATCCCCTTGTAGACAAGTCGGCTGGAGGACGATGTAATGAATCACGACACAATATGAGTGTTCTATCGTCATTAGGAGGCCCTGAACGTTACAAATATCTATCAATTTTGCGTCGGATTCGACAATCTAGACTCACAGGAGAACGACCATAAGGTGCCCGAGGCAGCAATATACCATTGGAGACAAGTTGGCTGAAGGACGATGTGTTGAATCTCTACACAATTTGAGTGTTCCACCGTCATTTGGAGGCCCTGAACGTTACAATTAACTATCAGTCTCGCGTCGGGTTCTCTAAATCTAGACTCACAGGAGACGGACCATATGGTTCCCGAGGCCGCAATATGCTCTTGGAGACAAGTCGGCTGGAGGACGATGTATTGAATCTCGACGCAATTTCAATGTTCGTCATTACTAGACCCTGAACGTTACAATTAAGTGTCAGTTTCGCGTCGGAATCGAAAATCTAGACTCGCAGGAAACGGACAATATGGTGCCCGTAGAAGCAATATGCCCTTGGAGACAAGTCTGCTGTAGGATGATGTATCGAATATCGACGCAATTTGAGTGTTCCATCGACATTAGGAGGCCCTGAACGTTACAATTAACTATCAGGATTGCGTCGGATTTTAAATCTAGACTCACAGGAGAACGACCATAAGGTGCCCGAGGCAGCAATAGACCCTTGGAGACAAGTCGGCTGAATGACGATGTATTGAATCTCGACGCAATTTGAGTGTTCCATCGTCATTAGGAGGCCCTGAATGTTACAATTATTTATCAGTTTCGCGTCTGATTCGAAAATCTAGACTCACAGGGAAGGACCATATAGTGCCCGAGGCAGCAATAACCCCTTGCAGTCAAGTCGGCTGGCGGACGATGTATTAAATCACGACACAATTTGAGTGTTCCATCGTCATTAGGAGGCCCTGAACGTCACAAGTAACTATCAGTTTTGCGTCGGATTCGACAAACTAGACTCACAGGAGGACGACCATAAGGTGCCCGAGGCTGCAATAGACCCTTGGAGACTAGTCGGCTGAAGGACGATGTATCGAATCTCGACGCAATTTGAGAGTTCCATCGTCATTAGGAGGCCCTGAACATTACAATTAACTATCAGTCTCGCGTCGGTTTCGAAAATCTAGACTCACAGGAGACGGACCATATGGTTCCCGTGGCAGCAATATCCCCTTGGAGACAGGTCGGCTGGAGGACGATGTATTGAATCTCGACGCAATTTGAGTGTTCCATCGTCATTAGGAGGCCCTGAACGCTACAAATAACTATCAATTTTGCGTCGGATTCGACAATCTAGACTCACAGGAGAACGACCATATGGTGCCCGAGGCAGCAATAGACGCTTGGAGACAAGTCGGCTGAAGGACGATGTATTGAATCTCGACGCAATTTGAGTGTTCCATCGTCATTAGGAGGCCCTGAACGTTACAATTAACTATCAGTCTCGCGTCGGGTTCTCTAAATCTAGACTCACAGGAGACGGACCATATGGTTCCCGAGGCAGCAATATGCTCGTGGAGACAAGTCGGCTGGAGGACGTTGTATTGAATCTCGACGCAATTTCAATGTTCGTCATTACTACACCCTGAACGTTACAATTAACTATCAGTTTCGCGTCGGATTTGAAAATCTAGACTCACAGGAGACGGACCATATGGTGCCCGTGGAAGCAATATGCCCTTGGAGACAAGTCGGCTGGAGGCCGATGTATTGAATCTCGACGCAATTTCAATGTTCGTCATTAGGAGACCCTGAACGTTACAATTAACTATCAGTTTCGCGTCGGATTCGAAAATCTAGACTCACAGGAGACGGGCCATATGGTGCTCGTGGAAGCAATATGCCCTTGGAGATAAGTCGGCTGTAGGACGATGTATTGTATATCGACGCAATTTGAGTGTTCCATCGTCATTAGGAGGCCCTGAACGTTACTATTAACTATCAGATTTGCGTCGGTTTTTAAATCTAGACTCACAGGAGAACGACCATAAGGTGCCCGAGGCAGCAATAGACCCTTGGAGACAAGTCGGCTGAATGACGATGTATTGAATCTCGACGCAATTTGAGTGTTCCATCGTCATTAGGAGGCCCTGAACGTTACAATTAACTATCAGTTTCGTGTCTGATTCGAAAATCTAGACCCACAGGGAAGGACCATATAGTGCCCGAGGCAGAAATATCCCCTTGTAGACAAGTCGGCTGGCGGACGATGTATTGAATCACGACACAATTTGAGTGTTCCATCGTCATTAGGATGCCCTGAACGTTACAATTAACTATCAGTCTCGCGTCGGGTTCGAAAATCTAGACTCACAAGAGACGGACCATATGGTTCCCGACGCAGCAATATGCTCTTGGAGATAAGTCGGCTGGAGGACGATGTTTGAATCTCGACGCAATTTCAATGTTCGTCATTAGGAGACCCTGAACGTTATAATTAACTATCAGTTTCGCGACGGATTCGAAAATCTAGACTCACAGGAGACGGACCATATGGTGCCCGTGGAAGCAATATCCGTTTGGAGTCAAGTCGGCTGGAGAATGATGTATTGAATCTCGACGCAATTAGAGTGTTCTATCGTCATTTGGAGGCCCTGAACGTTACAATCAACCATCAGTTTTGCGTAGGATTCGAAAATCTAGACTCACAGGAGAACGACAATAAGGTGTGCGAGGCAGTAGTAGAACCTTGGAGACAAGTCGGCTGAAGGACAATGTATTAAATCTCGACGCAGTTTGAGTGTTCCATCGTCATTAGGAGGCCCTGGACGTTACAATTTACTATCAGTTTGGCGTCGGATTCAAAAATCTAGACTCACAGGAGCTGGATCATATGGTGCCCGAGGCACCAATAGACAATGGGAGACAAGTCGGCTGGAGGAAGATGTATTGAATCTCGAGGCAATTTGAGTGTTCCATCGTCATTACGAGGCCCTGAACGTTACAATTAACTATCAGTTTTGCGTCGGATTCGAAAATCTAGACTCACAGGAGAACGACTATAAGGTGCCCGAGGCAGCGATAGACCCTAGGAGACAAGTCGGCTGAAGGACGATGTATTGAATCTCGACGCAATTAAAGTTTTCTATCGTCATTAGGAGGCCCTGAACGTTACAATCAACCATCAGTTTTGCGTAGGATTCGAAAATCTAGACTCACAGGAGAACGACCATAAGGTGCGCGAGGCAGCAATAGACCCTTGGAGACAAGTCGGCTGAAGGACGATGTATTAAATCTCGACGCAATTTGAGTGTTCCATCGTCATTAGGAGGCCCTGGACGTTACAATTAACTATCAGTTTGGCGTCGGATTCAAAAATCTGCACTCACAGGAGCTGGACCATATGGTGCCCGAGGCAGCAATATCCCCTTGGAGACAAGTCGGCTGGAGGACGATGTATTGAATCTCGAGGCAATTTGAGTGTTCGTCATTAGGAGACCCTGAACGTTACAATTAACTATCAGTCTCGCGTCGGATTCGAAAATCTAGACTCACAGGAGACGGACCATATGGTGCTTGTGGAAGCAATATGCCCTTGGAGACAAGTCGGCTGTAGGACGATGTATTGAATATCGACGCAATTTGAGTGTTCCATCGTCATTAGGAGGCCCTGAACGTTACAATTAACTGTCAGATTTGCGTCGGTTTTTAAATCTAGACTCACAGGAGAACGACCATAAGATGCCCGAGGCAGCAATAGACCCTTGAAGACAAGTCGGCTGAATGACGATGTATTGAATCTCGACGTAATTTGAGTGTTCCATCGTCATTAGGAGGCCCTGAAGGTTACAATTAACTATCAGTCTCGCGTCGGGTTCGAAAATCTAGACTCACAGGAGACGGACCGTATGGTTCCCGTGGCAGCAATATGCTCTTGGAGATAAGTCGGCTGGAGGACGATGTATTTAATCTCGACGCAATTTCAATGTTCCTCATTAGGAGACCCTGATCGTTACAAGTAACTATCAGTTTTGCGTCGGATTCGACAGTCTAGACTTACAGGAGAACGACCATAAAGTGCCCGAGGCACCAATAGACATTTGGAGACAAGTCGGCAAGAGGACGATGTATTGAATCTCGACGCAATTTCAATGTTCGTCATAGGAGACCCTGAACGTTACAATTACCTATGAGTTTCGCGTCGGATTTGAAAATCTAGACTCACAGAACGACCATAAGGTGCCCGATGCAGCGATAGACCCTTGGAGACAAGTCGGCTGAATAACGATGTATTGAATCTCGACTCAATATGAGTGTTCCAACGTCATTAGGAGGCCCTGAACTTTGCAATTAACTATCAGTTTCGCGTCTGATTCGAATATCTAGACTCACAGGGAAGGAACATATAGTGCCCGAGGCAGCAATATCCCCATGAAGACAAGTCGCCTGGAGGAAAATGTATTGAATCTCGACGCAATTTGAGTGTTCCATCGTCATTAGGAGGCGCTAAACGTTACAATTAACTATCATTTATATGTCGGATTCGACAATCTAGGCTCACAGGAGAACGACCATAAGGTGCCTGAGGCAGCGGTAGACCCTTGGAAACAAGTCGGCTGACGGACGATGTATTGAATCTCGACTCAATTTGAGTGTTCCATCGTCATTAGGAGGCCATGAACTTTACATTTAACTATCAGTTTCGCGTCTGATTCGAAAATCTAGACTCACGGGGAAGGGCCATATAGTGCCCGAGGCAGCAATATCCCCTTTTAGACAAGTCGCCTGGAGGACATTGAATTGAATCTCGACGCAATTTGAGTGTTCCATCGTCATTAGGAGGCGCTAAACGTTACAATTAACTATCAGTTATGCGTCGGATTCGAAAATCTAGACTCGCAGGAGAACGACCATAAGGTGCCCGAGGCAGCAATAGACCCTTGGAGCAAGTCGGCTGGTAGCCGATGTATTGAATCTCGAAGCTATTTGAGTGTTCCATCGTCATTAGGAGGCCCTGAACGTTACAATTAACTATCAGTTTAGCGTCGGATTCGACAATCTAGACTTACAGGAGAACGACCATAAGGTGCCTGAGGCAGCAATATACCCTTGGAGACAAGTCGGCTGTAGGACGATGTATTGAATATCGTCGCAATATGAGCGTTACATCGTCATTAGGAGGCCCTGAACGTTACAATTAACTATCAGTTTCGCGTCGGATTCGAAAATCTAGACTCACAGTAGAACGATAATAAGGTGCCCGAGGCAGCAATAGACCCTTGGAGACAAGTCGGCTGAAGGACGATGTATTGAATCTCGACGCAATTTGAGTGTTCCATCGTTATTAAAAGGCCCTGAACGTTGCAATTAACGATCAGTTTCGCGTCGGATTCGAAAATCTAGACTCACAGGAGACGGACCATAAGGTGCCCGAGGCAGCAATTGACCCTTGGAGACAAGTCGGCAGGAGGACGAGAATCTACACGCAATTTGAGTGTTCAATTGTCATAGGAGGCCCTGCACGTTACAACTAACTATCAGTGTCGCGTCGGATTCGAAAATCTAGACTCACAGGAGACGGACTACATGGTTCTTGAGGCAGCAATATCCCCTTGTAGACAAGTCGCCTGGAGGACGATGTATTGAATCTCGACGCAATTTGAGTGTTCATTTGTCATTAATAGGCGCTAAACGTTACAATAAACTGTCAGTTATGCGTCGGATTCAAAAATCTAGACTCACAGGAGACGGACCATAAGGTGCCCGAGGCAGCAATAGACCTTTGGAGACAAGTCGGCTGAAGGGCGATGTATTGAATCTCGACGCAATTTGAGTGTTCCATCGTCATTAGGAGGCCCTGAACGTTACAATTAACGATCAGTTTCGCGTCGGAATCGAAAATCTAGACTCACAGGAGACGGACCATTAGGTGCCCGAGGCAGCAATAGACCCTTGGAGACAAGTCGGCAGGAGGACGAGAATCTAGACGCAATTTGAGTGTTCAATTGTCATTAGGAGGCCCTGAACGTTACAATTAACTATCAGTTTCCCGTCGGATTCGAAAATCTAGACTCACAGGAGACGGACCCTATGGTGCCCGAGGCAGCAATATCCCCTTGGAGACAAGTCGGCTGGAGGACGATGTATTGAATCTCCACGCAATTTGAGTGTTCCATCGTCAATGGGAGGACCTAAACGTTACAATTAACTATCAGTTTTGCGTCGGATTCGATAATCTAGACTCACAGGAGGACGACCATAAGGTGCCCGAGGCAGCAAAAACCCATGGAGACAAGTCGGCTGGAGGACGATGTATTGAATCTCGACACAATTTGAATGTTCGTCATTACGAGACCCTGAACGTTACAATTAACTATCAGTTTCGCGTCGGATTCGAAAATCTAGACTCACAGGAGACGAACCATATGGTGCAGGTGGAAGCAATATGTCCCTGGAGACAAGTCGGCTGAATGACGATGTATAGAATCTCGACTCAATTTGAGTGTTCCATCGTCATTAGGAGGCCCTGAACTTTACAATTAACTATCAGTTTCGCGTCTGATTCGAATACCTAAACTCACAGGGAAGAACCATGTAGTGCCCGAGGCAGCAATATCCCCCTGTAGACAAGTCGGCTGGGGGACGATGTATTGAATCTCGACGCAATTTGAGTGTTCCATCGTCATTAGGAGGCCCTCAACGTTACAATTAACTATCAGTTTCGCGTCGGATTCGAAAATCTAGCCTCACTGGAGACGGACCATAAGGTGCCTGAAGCAGCAATTGACCCTTGGAGACAAGTCGGCAGGAGGACGATGTATAGAATCTAGACGCAATTTGAGTGTTCAGTTGTCATTAGGAGGCCCTGAACGTTACAATTAACTATCAGATATGCGTCGGATTCGAAATTCTAAACTCACTGGAGAAAGACCATAAGGTGCCCGAGGCAGCAATATCCCCATTTAGACAAGTCGGCTGGAGGACGATGTATTGAATCTCGACGCAATTTGAGTGTTCCTTCGTCATTATTAGACCCTGAACGTTACAAGTAACTATCAGTTTTGCGTCTGATTCGAAAAACTAGACTCACAGGGAAGGACCATATATTGCCCGAGGCAGCAATATCCCCATGTAGACAAGTCGCCTGGATGACGATGTATTGAATCTCGACGCAATTTGAGTGTTCCATCGTCATTAGGAGGCGCTAAACGTTACAATTAACTATCAGTTATGCGTCGGATTCGAAAATCTAGACTCACAGGAGAACGACCATAAGGTGCCCGAGGCAGCAATAGATCCTTGGAGACAAGTGGGCTGGTAGCCGATGTATTGAATCTCGACGCAATTTTAGTGTTCCATCGTCATTAGGAGGCCCTGAACGTTACAATTAACTATCAGTCTCGCGTCGGATTCGAAAATCTAGACTCACTGGAGACGAACCATATGGTGCAGGTGGAAGCAATATGCCCCTGGAGACAAGTCGGCTGAATGACGATGTATAGAATCTCGACTCAATTTTAGTGTTCCATCGTCATTAGGAGGCCGTGAACTTTACAATTAACTATCAGTTTCGCGTCTGATTCGAATACCTAGACTCACAGGGAAAAACCATATAGTGCCCGAGGCAGCAATATCATCTTGTAGACAAGTCGCCTGGAGGACGATGTATTGAATCTCGACGCAATTTGTGTGTTCCATCGTCATTAGGAGGCGCTAAACGTTACAATTAACTATCAGTTATGGGTCGGATTCGAAAATCTAGACTCACAGGAGACGGACCATAAGTTGCCCGAGGCAGCAATAGACCTTTGGAGACAAGTCGGCTGAAATGCGATGTATGGAATCTCGACGCAATTTGAGTGTTCCATCGTCATTAGGAGGCCCTCAACGTTACAATTAACTATCAGTTTCGCGTCGGATTCGAAAATCTAGACTCACAGGAGACGGACCATATGGTTCCCGAGGCAGCAATATGGTCTTGGAGACAAGTCGGCTGGAGGACGATGTATTGAATCTCGACGCAATTTCAATGTTCGTCATTAAGAGACCCTGAACGTTACACTTAACTATCAGTTTCGCGTCGGATTCGACAATCTATACTCACAGGAGAACGACCATAAGGTGCCCGAGGCAGCAATAGACCCTTGGAGACAAGTCGGCTGAAGGACGATGTATTGAATCTCGACGCTATTTGAGTGTTCCATCGTCATTAGGAGGCCCTGAACGTTACAATTAACTATCAGTCTCGCGTTGGGTTCTCAAGATCTAGACTCACAGGAGATGGACCATATGGTTCCCGAGGCAGCAATATGCTCTTGGAGACAAGACGGCTGGAGGACGATGTATTGAATCTCGACGCAATTTCAATGTTCGTCATTAGGAGACCCTGAACGTTACAATTAACTATCAGTTTCGCGTCGGATTCGAAAATCTAGACTCACAGGAGACGGACCATATGGTGCCCGTGGAAGCAATATGCCCTTGGAGACAAGTCGGCTGGAGGACGATGTATTGAATCTCGACGCAATTTGAGTGTTCCATCGCCATTAGGAGGCCCTGATCGTTACAATTAACTAACAGTTTTGCGTCGGATTCGACAATCTAGACTCCGAGGAGAACGACCAAAAGTTGCCCGAGGCAGCGATAGACCCTTGGAGACAAGTCGGCTGAAGGACGAAGTGTTGAATCTCGACGCAATTTGAGTGTGCCATCGACATTAGGCGGCCCTGAACGTTACAATTAACTATCAGTCTCTCGTCGGATTCGAAAATCTAGACTCACAGGAGATGAACCATATGGTGCCCGTGGAAGCAATATCCCCTTGGAGACAAGTCGGCTGGAGGACGATGTATCGAAACTCGACGCAGTTTGAGTGTTCCATCGTCATTAGGAGGCGCTAAACGTTACAATTAACTATCATTTATGCGTCGGATTCGAAATTCTAGACTCACAGGATGTGCACGCGGGCTCTTCGTCCCGTGGTGGCTCATTGGGTGTGAATGTATAGTGCGAGAGAACTTACTGTCCTCCCCTTGTTTCCACTCACAATAACTAGACGGAACAAGTTGTCCGTTATAATTGTTTATTACATTAAACGTTACAACTTGCACAGGCAGCACGCCAACTGCGGCTCCTGGCTTAGCTGGAAGACATACACGCCCGTCCGCTACGGGGTCTCGCAGCTACCTGCTCGGCCGTTACAACGGCTAATCCTACCTGCGCGCACAAAGGACCTGGGAGGTCCACTTCCGCACATAGGTTGCAAATTCTTCCGACAGGGAGCAGACTATACTGGACAGTCTGACCTGCCCAGTTTGAAGCTGCCACTAGATGGCAGTTGGAGTGAGTAGCAGAGTCCAAACATACTCCCACTCTAAAATGAGTTTTCTCATTTTACAAATACCAAAATTTTAACAAACAACAAAACGAAAACAAGTAATCAATAAAAAATATAACTAGGTACAAGATCAATGCACATAAAACATGAATACACTAACATTTTTTTTACAAATAACCAACATTTTAACAAACATCAACACCAAAACAAGTAAACAATAAAAATATAACTAGACACAATATCAATGCACATAAAACATGAATACACCAAACACCACTGTCATGCTGCATGTGAAACACGATGGGTACTAACATGCAGGACACAAAACAATAGATTATTAATATTATACTGCATAAAAACATGAAATCAATACTAACAGCAGTTAGTCCGCAAGAAACATCCACAGCCTCCCAAGCTGATTTTATGAATTATGAGGTTATTCCAGTAAACGACAATTTGGCAGTGGCTCTGTATCATATAATCACTACACAGATCTGAGGGAACACTTAACTGATTCACTGTTTAGGTAGGGGACACAATTTTGCTATAGGCCTCTTAATATCCCCATTAGCAGTTTTTACCATTACCACACACACACACTTATCAGGACCGGGAAACAGCTGGTCAATGACACCCAGCCTCCACACCAAGGGAGGCAAATTATCCTCCTTGACCAGCACATGATCGCCGATCTGGGGTTGCCATGCTCCTTCCGATGTCCATTTTTTGCGTTGCTGCAGATCATGTATATATTCTGTGGTCCACCTCTTCCAAAAGGACTGATGCAACTGCTGCACAAGTTGCCATCTGTGCAACCTGTTGGCGGGAACCTCAAGGATAGAGGGTTCAGGATGAGCACAAAGCGGCTGTCCGATTAGGAAATGACCAGGAGTGAGAGCAGCAGGAGGATCTAGGTCATCAGAGAGAAGACACAACGGCCTTGAATTCAAGCATGCTTCTATCTGAATTAGCACAGTAGTCAATTCTTCAAATGTCAGCACTGCATTGCCGACGACACGTTTGAGATGCGACTTCATGCATTTGATTCCTGCCTCCCAGAGTCCACCAAAGTGAGGGGCACGAGGTGGAGTGAACCTCCAACTGATTCCCTCTGAGGTTGAATAATTCACCACACCTTCAACAGTAACATCGTTGGAGAGAAAACTTTTAAGCTCATTGTCTGCACCTACAAATGTGGTACCATTGTCACTGTCCATGTGAGAAGGTTTCCCTCCTCTTGCGATGAATCTCCTGAGGGCGGCCAAAAATGAACTTGTTACCAAGTCACTAACTAATTCTAAGTGGATGGCCTTGGTTGCCATGCAAATGAATAAAGCAATATAAGCCTTGGTGGTAACTTTACTCCGCCTTCTACCATGCTTTACAGCAATAGGGCCTGCATAATCTACTCCACAGTGCTGGAATGGATGAGACTGGTTTACTCTAGCTGCAGGTAGCTGACCCATGAGCTGAACTGCTGTCTTGGACTTTAGCCTAAAGCATTTTATACATTTTATGATAACTCCCTCGACTGTGTCACGCCCATTGGGGATCCAGAACCTCCTACGCAACATATCCAACAAAAGTTGTGACCCAGCGTGCAACAGATTTTCATGTTCATCTATAATGAGAATTTTTGTCAAATGATGCTTAGGCGGAACGATAATAGGACGGCACTCATCATATGGTACATCAGCATTCATTAATCTCCCTCCCACTCGTAAAATACCTTCGGCATCAACAAACGGGTGCAAATCCCTTAATTTGCTATTAGGTGGAATAGGGGAGCTGGCCTTCAACAAAGCGATCTCATTACCATATTCATGCATGAATGCAGCGTATTCCTTCTGCAGATTCGGTTGCCTTTTAAACCTCCTCTCAAGATGCGCCAATCTCCGAGATGCTTGTCGTCGTGATTCGCCTAATGATTTACAGTCAGGTTTCACTGGTAGTCGAACCACAAATCTCCCTTCTTCATCTCGTTTTCGTAGACAGTTCCTCTAACTCCCAAAACCTTTGCAGTTTGGCATCTAAACTGTCACCTCTAACAAAGCACGAGGTCACTGTAGAACGAGGCATGTTGCATGCTGGTGAAGGCATCCTACCAGACAAAATCCAGCCAAATCTTGATTCGACCAGTGAAGGATGACTTGGTTTCACCAACCTTTCCTTAGAAACAACGTCAAAGAAAACCTCAGCACCAAGAATTAAATCTACTGTGGCAGGCTTGTTGAATTCTGGATCAGCGAGCGGAAGATTACATGGGACACTCCAGGACCTTGTGTCTATCTTGCTCGCTGGTAGGTCACTGGTAACATGATCTACGACAGCACAAGTGGCTCTGACACGAAAGTCGTTGACCCTAGACGACAGTTCAACATCACAAGTGTAAGACACTGAGGCAGCAAAGGCATTGCTTATACCCTTCACAGGAAACGAATGTTTACTTCGTTTCAGTTTTAATTTCTCTGCCATGCCCTTAGATATAAAGGATAGCTGACTCGCACTATCTAGCAGAACTCTGCAAACCTGCTGTCTACCCATGCTGTCCTTAATGTTGACAACAGCTGTTGCTAACAAAACATTACAATGGATGTTTGCCTTCCCGTTCGTAGTTTGATGGGCCAGGGAATGGCCTCCTGGTTCACTATTCTGCCCATTCCTTGGTTCAGCAGGCTTGTGGAGCAGTACGTTGTGCCTTCCTTTACAGGTCTTACAAGGAGAAATCCTGCATATAGTCGAGAAATGACCAGAGCGGATGCACAAAAAACAAAGCTTATTTTTTGTGACATATGCCTGCCGCTCATCGACATTTAGTGCTTGAAACCCCTTGCATTTAGTGATAGTATGAGGTTCACTACAAAAATTACATGATTCCTCAGCATCGGCATTAGCGAGATGAGCCCTCCTCACATGTCTTGTTTGATTTAAATTATTAACATTTTCTTGCAAATCCCTTGAGGTGTTATCCCTGAACCTGATCAACTCAAGGGCCTGACATTTTGTTTCCAAAAAATCTATTAGTTGATTTAATGTGGTGAATGTCGACCCAGACATCTTTACCTCCCACTCATGACGATCTGTGGGTCGCATACTGGACAGAATCTCTTCCGAAAGAATAACTTCATGAAGTGGAACATCAGGTTTGAGAGCTTCTAAGGCCTTCAAATGGTTGCATACGTGATTAATTAGTTGCCTATAATCGCTTGCTGCGCCGTGGCCGACTGTAGGCAAGGCCAACAAAGCCTTAGCATGTCTGGCTGCAATTATTTTTGGGTTATTATACCTCTGCGTAATAAGTCCCCAGGCTATCGCTAGATTTCCTGCTGTGGCAGGTATATGTTTCAAAAGGTCCTTAGCTTCACCTCGCAAAGACGAATTAAGGTAATGAAGTTTTTGAACGTCATCAATTGAATTGTTATTCATAATGAGACTCAAAAACGTATCCCTGTATGATGACCACTGAAGGTAGTCACCTTCAAAATTTGGCAAGTTAATAGCGGGTAGTTTCAAAGAACTGACACTGCCTGATGGATTCGAGCCCAAAGGCTGCGGAATCTGGGTGTACCTCTTCATTGAACCCTTGAGAGTGGATTCAACAAAGTCCCACGAATCCTCGAATTCTGCTCCTGATTCGTCTTCAATTTCCAGCCGTGTTTGAGACGACTCGTAATCAGTCTGAATCCGAGTCAATCGATTTAATTTTGATTCCAACATTTCGATGCTGGCACTGTGCAGACTGCACAAAGCTCGCTAAGCGCGCGAGAGCGGCCTTTGCTACAACTCTCTGCTTGACTAATTTTGTTTTCTCTGAGGACTCCATTTTAGGACCAGGAAGATGATAGCAGGAAGCCAACAGTTGCACTTACCAGGCTGCAGCGGCAGTACGGACTGGAACAGCAGCGGCGTCACGGCAGGCGTTGCAGTCTCCGACGGCGCGAAGTTTCGGCGGGAGCAGGAGGTGACGTCACCGACGATGCTGCACCGACGCGATTCTGTGCCTCCCGCGTTTGAATTAGAGACACATTAAATGTTCACAAATATGTCCCCGATCGTCGTTGTTAAGGCTGTTATTGTCGAAGTCCCGAACAGGCCTTGGGACACTCGATAGCAGGCAACAACGAAACCGATCACGTGCGCAACTCACACGTGGTTTTTTAGAAGTTCACTAATACCGGAAAATAAATCCGCGCGAACGTAAATTCCGCGTGGTCACTGTATCCGGCCCGGAGGACCAAAAAATGTGCGCGCGGGCTCTTCTTCCCATGGTGGCACATTGGGTGTGAATGTATAGTGCGAGAGAACTTACTGTCCTCCCCTTGTTTCCACTCACAATAACTAGACGGAACAAGTTGTCTGTTATAATTGTTTATTACATTAAACGTTACAACTTGCACAGGCAGCACGCCAACTGCGGCTCCTGGCTTAGCTGGAAGACATACACGCCCGACCGCTACGGGGTCTCGCAGCTACCTGCTCGTCCGTTACAACGGCTAATCCTATAGTCTGTCTGTAAACTGAAGAGCGAGCAGCGCCTTTGGTGGGGGAAGTGGCCTTTCCCGGAAGAACGCTGCCACTGGCCTACAGGGCCACCCAAAATCAGTTGCCCTGTTACCCGTCTAGCGGTGTAGTTCAGCGTGCAGTGATATACTGATATACGTCGTTTCTGTTTGTGGAATCTTTGTTGCCAGCGTCAGTCAGTTGACTTTGTGTACTCACAGATATACTTCAGTATCCCGATGTGATGGATAATCGCCCTGCATTGCAAGAAAATGTGCGGAATACGAAGAAGAGGAGGTATTTGCGGAGTAACGAGCGTTCGATCGTCTCTAACGTTATTACAGCGTGTGTTAAGGAGGCAACACAAAAAGAACTGTTGGTTAACATTAACAGCCCCAATCAAAGGGCTGCAGTTTATGCAAACGTCAGCCTCGCCACTATAGGACGCATAAGGAAGGAACATGAAAACAAGCCGCATGGTTTACTGGAATCGCCGCGAAGGAAAACTGATAATTTAGGGAGGAAACCCATCGTCATAGACAGTTTCACAAAATCAGTCATTCGACAAACGATGGAGGACTTTTACATAAACCAAAAAATAGTGCCGACATTACGGAAATTGCTTAATGCCGTGAAACAAAAAATACATTTTCCTTGGCAGAAAGATGTTTTACACAAGACATTGCGTGAAATGGGATTTACCTGGAAAAGATCTGTAAGTAAACGAAAGATTCTCGTAGAAAGAACGGATATAATTGACTGGCGATGTAAGTATCTGATCCAAGTGAGGAAATTAAGGGAGCTAGGCAGAAAATTCTTTTATATTGATGAAACTTGGGTGGACAATAACATTACTTACAGAAAATGTTGGCAGGGCCCTGGCGTTGAGGGCATTATGGACAATGTTAGCGGAAGCAATAGGATTATAGTGGTGAATATTGGATCAAAAGATGGGTTCTTACTCAACGCACAGTTGGTTTATAAAGCGGGTTGTGCAACAGGAGACTACCATGGGCAAATGAACTACGAAAATTTTTCCAATTGGATATCGAATAAAGTGATTCCGAATCTGCCACCGAACTGTGTTATTGTTATGGACAACGCTTCATATCACAACAAGGAACACAACAAAGCTCCAACTAGGTCCTCGAATAAAAGCGAAATGATTGAATGGTTATTAAAAAATAAGGTGGAAGCTGAGTTGACAATGAGAAAAACAAAATTATTTGATTTAATTAAACAACATAAGCCGGAAGACAAAGTATTTGAAATTAATAAAATACTTGAAGCCCATGGACACACTGTGCTGCGACTTCCACCATACAACTGTGACTTAAATCCAATTGAAATGGCGTGGGCAAAGCTCAAGAATTTCGTCAGAGGAAGAAATATTCTTGGAGATATTTGCATGACGAAGTTGCTGCAGTTGGTGAAAGAAGGTATGTAGACATTTTCTGAGCTTCCATGTTTTATTCCGAACTAAATTTTGCCGTAACCGAAAGAGAGCGTATACAAAAACTTGTCCCAATTGTTACAGGTTTTGAAACGATAAGTCAAGATGACTGGAGTGCATACTGCCTCCATGTGGAGAAACTTGAAAGAGAATATTGGGTTAAGGATGGGGTTATGGAAGACATAATAGACGCTATAGTTATTAATTTAGAAAGTGATGACGACGAGGACGACGACGACGACGACAGTAATGATAGTGACAATTTTGATGATGACCTCTAAAATACGATGTATGTAAACAGGCAATGAATATTTTTTTGAAAAATATGTTGTGTGTTCTTTCAAGCCTGACTCTGCTCATACACTATGAAATTTCTTTTGGTAGAAATGTAGTACATGGTAGTAAAAGATTTTCCAAGATAAATACAGTCAAATGTTGTCCAAAGCAATAAATACCATTATCACTTGTTGTACAAAACCAGGAATAACTTGAGAGCTTCATGGTAAAATCAATTAACGTTTCGCTAGCAGAACGTGATTCAATCACGTAATACATTTAATGCCTAGAGAACAGCAGCATATGAATATACTCTGTCACTAAAACTCTATCTCGGTTACTATTCACATGATTCTAAGGAATATTGCTTAAAACATGTGTGCAATAGCTAATCTAAACACTACTGAAATTTCTTTCGAGACATGTATACCGATTCTGGACTTCTATGTAAAAAGCTTGACATACAAGGTGCGTTCACATATTAATTTTTATTTTTTGGTAAGAACTTTACTTGTTAATCTACAACAATGTTATCCTATTCAAAATATTCCCCAGTACATGCTACACACTTATGCCAGTGCTTTTTCCAATTCCCAAAACACTTTAGGAATTATTTCCTCGGGATAGTTCATAGGCCTTTTGACTGCATTTTTAATCTCACCCATTCTTGTAAAACTGCTGTCCTTTAAGGCCTGCTTTGAAATGTTTATACCACTTGTGTGTTCTGGGTTTACTCATAAGAGACTCACCAAAAGCAATATTTAACATTCCTAAAAATTTGATACACTTTATTCCATTCTTATAACAAAATTTAGTACAGATTCTCTAATCTATTTTTATACAAAACAAATAATAGTTGATGCTACCAAAACACATATAACTTTTTTGACAACTGAGAGCCGGCCGCGGTGGTCTAGCGGTTCTGGCGCTGCAGTTCGGAACCGCGGGACTGCTACGGTCGCAGGTTCGAATCCTGCCTCGGGCATGGGTGTGTGTGATGTCCTTAGGTTAGTTAGGTTTAAGTGGTTCTAAGTTCTAGGGGACTTATGACCTAAGATGTTGAGTCCCATAGTGCTCAGAGCCATTTGAACCATTTGACACCTGAGAACTGGGTAAATACCCAATATGCAAAACATTGCACAGATACTTTTCAGACATGTTTACGAAGAGAGTGGCAAAAAAAGCAGTGCAAACCGAACTAATACAAAACACGGAATTATAAATTTCTGCTTACTTTTTAAACACTCTTCGTGTTGCAAGAATTGTTAAGTTCCAATGCAGACCCTTTAAAGAAAACTTCTACATTTTAGTAAGAACAAGCCTTAAATTCTACAGGTTGATTGCACTATATCTGGTTCGTCTTACGAATAGAGCAACATACATTCACATGAAGAGGCATTCGGTTCTATGTTAGTAGTAGAATACTGACTTCCGTTCTTATGTTAATATTATTTACTCTATAATGTTTTGTTTCGAAGAAGCTATCGTCTTTTGTTTTCCTTATACTCTTAATGCATTTGTCTAAAAATAAACACAGCCGGGACGTATCTGTACGCGGTGTCGCCACAGATATGAAGCGCGCACCGCCGCAGGGCCGGTACTACGTTGTGAAACAGCCTGTAGAAGCGCCCTGTGACGTAGCAGGGTAGGCAGAGTAGGGACTCGCTTGCTCGCTCTTCAGTTTACAGACAGACTATACCTGCGCGCACAAAGGACCTGGGAGGTCCACTTCCGCACATAGGTTGCAAATTCTTCCGACAGGGAGCAGACTATACTGGACAGTCTGACCTGCCCAGTTTGAAGCTGCCACTAGATGGCAGTTGGAGTGAGTAGCAGAGTCCAAACACAGGAGAACGACCATACGGTGCCCGAGGCAGCAATAGACCCTTGGAGACAATTCGGCTGGTAGCCGATGTATTCAATCTCGACGCAATTTGAGTGTTCCATCGTCATTAGGAGGCCCTGAACTTTACAATTAACTATCAGTTTCGCGTCTGATTCGAAAATCTAGACTCACAGGGAAGGACCATATAGTGCCCGAGGCAGCAATATCCCTTTGTAGACAAGTCGCCTGGAGGACGATGTATTGAATCTCGACGCAATTTGAGTGTTCCATCGTCATTAGGAGGCGCCAAACGTTACAATTAACTATCATTTACGCGTCGGATTCGAAAATCTAGACTCACAGTAGAACGACCACAAGGTGCCCGAGGCAGCAATATCCCCTTGGAGACAAGTCGGCTGGTGGACGATGTATTGAATCTCCACGCAATTTGAGTGTTCTATCGTCATTAGGAGGCCCTGAACGTTACAATTAACTATCAGTTTTGCGTCGGGTTATACAATCTAGACTCACAGGAGAACGACCATAAGTTGCCCGAGGCAGCAATAGACCCTTGGAGACAAGACGTCTGAAGGACGACGTATTGAATATCGACGCAATTTGAGTGTTCCATCGTCATTAGAAGGCCCTGAACGTTACAATTAACTATCAGTCTCGCGTCGGATTCGAAAATCTAGATTCACAGGAGACGGACCATATGGGTCCCGAGGCAGCAATAACCCCTTGGAGACAAGTCGGCTGGAGGACGATGTATCGAATCTCGACGCAATTTGAGTGTTCCATCGTCATTAGGAGGCCCTGATCGTTACAATTAACTATCAGTCTCGCGTCGGATTCGAAAATCTAGATTCACAGGAGACGGACCATATGGGTCCCGAGGCAGCAATATCCCCTTGGAGACAAGTCGGCTGGAGGACGATGTATCGAATCTCGACCCAATTTGAGTGTTCCATTGTCATTAGGAGGCAATGATCGTTACAATTAACTATCAGTTTTGCGTCGGATTCGATAATCCAGACTCACAGGAGAACGACCACAAGGTGCCCGAGGCAGCAAAAACCCTTGGAGACAAGTCGGCTGGTGGACGATGTATTGAATCTCGACGCAATTTGAGTGTTCCATCGTCATTAGGAGGCCCTGGACGTTACAATTAACTATCAGTTTCGCGTCGGATTCAAAAATCTAGACTCACAGGAGCTGGACTATATGGTGCCCGAGGCAGCAATATCCCCTTGGAGACAAGTCGGCCGGAGGACAATGTATTGATTGTCGACACAAATTGAGTCTTCCATCGTCATTAGGAAGCCCTGATCATTACAATTAACTATCAGATTTGCGTCGGATTTTAGATCTAGACTCACAGGAGAACGACCATAAGGTGCCCGAGGCAGCAATAGACCCTTGGAGACAAGTCGGCTGGTAGCCGATGTATTGAATCTCGACGCAATTTGAGTGTTCCATCGTCATTAGGAGGCCATGAACTTTACAATTAACTATTAGATTCGCGTCTGATTCGAAAATCTAGACTCACAGGGAAGGACAATATAGTGCTCGAGGCAGCAATATCCCCTTGTAGACAAGTCGCCTGGAGAACGATGTATTGAATCTCGACGGAATTTCAGTGTTCCATCGTCATTAGGAGGCGCCAAACGTTACAATTAACTATCATTTATGCGTCGGATTCGAAAATCTAGACTCACAGTAGAACGACCATAAGGTGCCCGAGGCAGCAATAGACCCTTGGAGACAAGTCGGCTGAAGGAGGATGTATTGAATCTCGACGCAATTTAAGTGTTCCATCGTCATTAGGAGGCCCTGGACGTTACAATCAACTATCAGCTTCGCGTCGGATTCAAAAATCTAGACTCACAGGGGCTGGACCATATGGTGCCCGAGGCAGCAATATCCCCTTGGAGACAAGTCGGCTGGAGGACGATGTAATGAATGTCGATGCAAATTGAGTGTTCCATCGTCATTAGGAGGCCCTGATCGTTACAATTAACTAACAGTTTTGGGTCGGATTCGATAATCTAGACTCACAGGAGAACGACCATAAGGTGCCCGAGGCAGCAAAAGCCTTGGAGACAAGTCCGCAGGAGGACGATGTATTGAATCTCGAGGCAATTTGAGTGTTCGTCATTAGGAGACCCTGAACGTTACAATTAACTATCAGTTTCGCGTCGGATTCGAAAATCTAGACTCACAGGAGACGGACCATATGGTGCTCGTGGAAGCAATATGCCCTTGGAGACAAGTCGGCTGTAGGACGATGTATTGAATATCGACGCAATTTGAGTTTTCCATCGTCATTAGGATGCCCTGAACGTTACAATTAACTATCAGATTTGCGTCGGATTTTAGAACTAGACTCACAGGAGAACGACCATAGGGTGCCCGAGGCAGCAATAGACCCTTGGAGACAAGTCGGCTGGTAGCCGATATATTGAATATCGACGCAATTTGAGTGTTCCATCGTCATTAGGAGGCCCTGAACGTTACAATTAACTATCAGTCTCGCGTCGGATTCGAAAATCTAGATACACAGGAGACGGACCAGATGGGTCCCGAGGCAGCAATATCCCCTTGGAGGCAAGTCGGCGGGAGGACGATGTATCGAATCTCGACGCAATTTGAGTGTTCCATCGTCATTAGGAGGCCCTGATCGTTACAATTAACTATCAGTTTAGCGTCGGATTCGAAAATCTAGGCTCACAGTAGAACGACCATAAGGTGCCCGAGGCAGCAATAGACCGTTGGAGACAAGTCGGCAGAAGGACGATGTATTGAATCTCGACGCAATTTAAGTGTTCCATCGTCATTAGGAGGCCCTGAACGTTACAATTAACTATCAGTTTCCCGTCGGATTCAAAAATCTAGACTCACAGGAGACGTACCCTATGGTATCCGAGGCAGCAATATCCCCTTGGAGACAAGTCGGCTGGAGGACGATGTATTGAATCTCCACGCAATTTGAGTGTTCCATCGTCATTAGGAGGCCCTGAACGTTACAATTAACTATCAGTTTTGCGTCGGATTCGAGAATTCAGACTCACAGGAGATCGACCATAAGTTGCCCGAGGCAGCAATAGACCCTTGGAGACAAGTCGTCTGAAGGACGATGTATTGAATATCGACGCAATTTGAGTGTTCCATCGTCATTAGGAGGCCCTGAACGTTACAATTAACTATCAGTCTCGCGTCGGATTCGATAATCTAGACTCACAGGAGAACGACCATAAGGTGCCCGAGGCAGCAAAAGCCTTGGAGACAAGTCCGCAGGAGGACGATGTATTGAATCTCACGGCAATTTGAGTGTTCGTCATTAGGAGACCCTGAACGTTCCAATTAAGTATAAGTTTCGCGTCGGATTCGACAACCTATACTCACAGGAGAACGACCATAAGGTGCCCGAGGCAGCAATAGACCCTTGGAGACAAGTCGGCAGAAGGACGAAGTACTGAATCTCGACGCAAATTGAGTGTTCCATCGTCATTAGGAGGCCCTGAACGTTACAATTAACTATCAGTATTGCGTCAGATTCGACAATCTATACTCACAGGAGAACGACCACAAGGTGCCCGAGGCAGCAAAAACCCTTGGAGACAAGTCGGCTGGTGGACGATGTATTGAATCTCGACGCAATTTGAATGTTCGCCATTAGGAGACCCTGAACGTTACAATCAACTATCAGTTTCGCGTCGGATTCGAAAATCAAGACTCACAGGAGACGAACCATATGGTGCCCGTGGAAGCAATATGCCCTTGGAGACAAGTCGGCTGATGGACGATGTATTGAATCTCGACGCAATTAGAGTGTTCTGTCGTCATTAGGAGGCCCTGAACGTTACAAGTAACTATCAGTTTTGCGTCGGATTCGACAATCTCGACCTAACAGGACAACGACCATATAGTGCCCGATACAACAACAGACCCTAGGAGACAAGTCGGCTGGAGGACGATGTATTGAACCTCGACGCAATTTCAATGTTCGTCATTAGGAGACCCTGATCGTTACAAGTAACTATCAGTTTTGCGTCGGATTCGACAGTCTAGACTTACTGGAGAACGACCATAAAGTGCCCGAGGCACCAAACGACAATTGGAGACAAGTCCCCTGGAGGACGATGTATTGAATCTCGACGCAATTTGAGTGTTCCATCGTAATTACGAGGCCCTGAACGTTACAATTAACTTTCAGTTTTGCGTCGGATTCGAAAATCTAGACTCACAGGAGAACGACCATAAGGTGTCCGAGGCAGCAATTGACCCTAGGAGACAAGTCGGCTGAAGGACGATATATTGAATCTCGACGCAATTTGAGTGTTCCATCGTCATTAGCAGGCTCTGAACTTTACAATTAACTATTAGTTTCGCGTCTGATTCGAAAATCTAGACTCACAGGGAAGGACGTTATAGTGCCCGAGGCAGCATTATCCCCTTGTAGACAAGTCGCCTGGAGGACGATGTATTGAATCTCGACGCAATTTGAGTGTTCCATCGTCATTAGGAGGCCATGAACTTTACAATTAACTATTAGATTCGCGTCTGATTCGAAAATCTAGACTCACAGGGAAGGACAATATAGTGCTCGAGGCAGCAATATCCCCTTGTAGACAAGTCGCCTCGAGAACGATGTATTGAATCTCGACGGAATTTCAGTGTTCCATCGTCATTAGGAGGCGCCAAACGTTACAATTAACTATCATTTATGCGTCGGATTCGAAAATCTAGACTCACAGTAGAACGACCATAAGGTGCCCGAGGCAGCAATAGAACCTTGGAGACAAGTCGGCTGAAGGAGGATGTATTGAATCTCGACGCAATTTAAGTGTTCCATCGCCATTAGGAGGCCCTGGACGTTACAATCAACTATCAGCTTCGCGTCGGATTCAAAAATCTAGACTCACAGGGGCTGGACCATATGGTGCCCGAGGCAGCAATATCCCCTTGGAGACAAGTCGGCTGGAGGACGATGTATTAAATGTCGACGCAAATTGAGTGTTCCATCGTCATTAGGAGGTCCTGATCGTTACAATTAACTATCAGTTTTGGGTC
Organism: Schistocerca americana; assembly: GCF_021461395.2. Taxonomy (NCBI): domain Eukaryota; kingdom Metazoa; phylum Arthropoda; class Insecta; order Orthoptera; family Acrididae; genus Schistocerca; species Schistocerca americana. The sequence continues at coordinate 428,956 of NW_025726697.1, forward strand.
GGTTTCGATAATCTAGACTCACAGGAGAACGACCATAAGGTGCCCGAGGCAGCAAAAGCCTTGGAGACAAGTCCGCAGGAGGACGATGTATTGAATCTCGAGGCAATTTGAGTGTTCGTCATTAGGAGACCCTGAACGTTACAATTAACTATCAGTTTCGCGTCGGATTCGAAAATCTAGACTCACAGGAGACGGACCATATGGTGCTCTTGGAAGCAATATGCCCTTGGAGACAAGTCGGCTGTAGGACGATGTATTGAATATCGACGCAATTTGAGTTTTCCATCGTCATTAGGATGCCCTGAACGTTACAATTAACTATCAGATTTGCGTCGGATTTTAGAACTAGACTCACAGGAGAACGACCATAGGGTGCCCGAGGCAGCAATAGACCCTTGGAGACAAGTCGGCTGGTAGCCGATATATTGAATATCGACGCAATTTGAGTGTTCCATCGTCATTAGGAGGCCCTGAACGTTACAATTAACTATCAGTCTCGCGTCGGATTCGAAAATCTAGATTCACAGGAGACGGACCAGATGGGTCTCGAGGCAGCAATATCCCCTTGGAGGCAAGTCGGCGGGAGGACGATGTATCGAATCTCGACGCAATTTGAGTGTTCCATCGTCATTAGGAGGCCCTGATCGTTACAATTAACTATCAGTTTAGCGTCGGATTCGAAAATCTAGGCTCACAGTAGAACGACCATAAGGTGCCCGAGGCAGCAATAGACCGTTGGAGACAAGTCGGCTGAAGGACGATGTATTGAATCTCGACGCAATTTAAGTGTTCCATCGTCATTAGGAGGCCCTGAACGTTACAATTAACTATCAGTTTCCCGTCGGATTCAAAAATCTAGACTCACAGGAGACGTACCCTATGGTGCCCGAGGCAGCAATATCCCCTTGGAGACAAGTCGGCTGGAGGACGATGTATTGAATCTCCACGCAATTTGAGTGTTCCATCGTCATTAGGAGGCCCTGAACGTTACAATTAACTATCAGTTTTGCGTCGGATTCGAGAATTCAGACTCACAGGAGATCGACCATAAGTTGCCCGAGGCAGCAATAGACCCTTGGAGACAAGTCGTCTGAAGGACGATGTATTGAATATCGACGCAATTTGAGTGTTCCATCGTCATTAGGAGGCCCTGAACGTTACAATTAACTATCAGTCTCGCGTCGGATTCGATAATCTAGACTCACAGGAGAACGACCATAAGGTGCCCGAGGCAGCAAAAGCCTTGGAGACAAGTCCGCAGGAGGACGATGTATTGAATCTCACGGCAATTTGAGTGTTCGTCATTAGGAGACCCTGAACGTTCCAATTAAGTATAAGTTTCGCGTCGGATTCGACAACCTATACTCACAGGAGAACGACCATAAGGTGCCCGAGGCAGCAATAGACCCTTGGAGACAAGTCGGCAGAAGGACGAAGTATTGAATCTCGACGCAAATTGAGTGTTCCATCGTCATTAGGAGGCCCTGAACGTTACAATTAACTATCAGTATTGCGTCAGATTCGACAATCTATACTCACAGGAGAACGACCACAAGGTGCCCGAGGCAGCAAAAACCCTTGGAGACAAGTCGGCTGGTGGACGATGTATTGAATCTCGACGCAATTTGAATGTTCGCCATTAGGAGACCCTGAACGTTACAATTAACTATCAGTTTTGCGTCGGATTCGATAATCTAGACTCACAGGAGAACGACCACAAGGTGCCCGAGGCAGAAAAAACCCTTGGAGACAAGTCGGCTGGTGGACGATGTATTGAATCACGACGCAATTTGAATGTTCGTCATTAGGAGACCCTGAACGTTACAATTAACTATCAGTTTCGCGTCGGATTCGAAAATCTAGACTCACAGGAGACGAACCATATGGTGCCCGTGGAAGCAATATGCCCTTGGAGACAAGCCGGCTGAAGGACGATGTATTGAATCTTGACGCGTTTTGAGTATTCCTTCGTTATTAGGAGGCCCTGAACGTTACAATTAAGTATCAGTTTCGCGTCGGATTCAAAAATCTAGACTCACAGGAGCTGGACCATATGGTGCCCGAGGCAGCAATATCCCCTTGGAGACAAGTCGGCCGGAGGACAATGTATTGAATGTCGACACAAATTGAGTGTTCCATCGTCATTAGGAGGCCCTGATCATTACAATTAACTATCAGTTTTGGATCGGATTCGATAATCTAGACTCACAGGAGAACGACCATAAGGTGCCCGAGGCAGCAAAAACCCTTGGAGACAAGTCGGCTGGAGGACGATGTATTGAATCACGAGGCAATTTGAGTGTTCGTCATTAGGAGACCCTGAACGTTACAATTAACTATCAGTTTCGCGTCGGATTCGAAAATCTAACCTCACAGGAGACGGACCATATGGTGCTCGTGGAAGCAATATGCCCATGGAGACAAGTCGGCTGTAGGACGATGTATTGAATATCGACGCAATTTGAGTGTTCCATCGTCATTAGGATGCCCTGAACGTTACAAATAACTATCAGATTTGCGTCGGATTTTAGATCTAGACTCACAGGAGAACGACCATAAGGTGCCCGAGGCAGCAATAGACCCTTGGAGGCAAGTCGGCTGGTAGCCGATGTATTGAATCTCGACGCAATTTGAGTGTTCCATCGTCATTAGGAGGCCCTGAACTTTACAATTAACTATTAGATTCGCGTCTGATTCGAAAATCTAGACTCACAGGGAAGGACAATATAGTGCTCGAGGCAGCAATATCCCCTTGTAGACAAGTCGCCTGGAGAACGATGTATTGAATCTCGACGGAATTTCAGTGTTCCATCGTCATTAGGAGGCGCCAAACGTTACAATTAACTATCATTTATGCGTCGGATTCGAAAATCTAGACTCACAGTAGAACGACCATAAGGTGCCCGAGGCAGCAATAGACCCTTGGAGACAAGTCGGCTGAAGGACGATGTATTGAATCTCGACGCAATTTAAGTGTTCCATCGTCATTAGGAGGCCCTGAACGTTACAATTAACTATCTGTTTTGCGTCGGATTCGACAATCTAGCCTCACAGGAGATCGACCATAAGTTGCCCGAGGCAGCAATAGACCCATGGAGACAAGTCGTCTGAAGTACGATGTATTGAATATCGACGCAATTTGAGTGTTCCATCGTCATTAGGAGGTCCTGAACGTTACAATTAACTATCAGTCTCGCGTCGGATTCGAAAATCAAGACTCACAGGAGACGAACCATATGGCGCCCTTGGAAGCAATATGCCCTTGGAGACAAGTCGGCTGATGGACGATGTATTGAATCTCGACGCAATTAGAGTGTTCTGTCGTCATTAGGAGGCCCTGAACGTTACAATTAACTATCAGTTTCGTGTCTGAATCGAAAATCTAGACCCACAGGGATGGACCATATAGTGCCCGAGGCAGCAATATCCCCTTGTAGACAAGTCGGCTGGCGGACGATGTATTGAATCACGACACAATTTGAGTGTTCCATCGTCATTAGGAGGCGCCAAACGTTACAATTAACTATCATTTATGCGTCGGATTCGTAAATCTAGACTCACAGTAGAACGACCATAAGGTGCCCGAGGCAGCAATAGACCCTTGGAGACAAGTCGGCTGAAGGACGATGTATTGAATCTCGACGCAATTTAAGTGTTACAAGGTCTTTAGGAGGCCCTGAACGTTACAATTAACTATCAGTCTCGCGTCGGATTCGATAATCTAGACTCACAGGAGAACGACCATAAGGTGCCCGAGGCAGCAAAAGCCTTGGAGACAAGTCCGCAGGAGGACGATGTATTGAATCTCACGGCAATTTGAGTGTTCGTCATTAGGAGACCCTGAACGTTCCAATTAAGTATAAGTTTCGCGTCGGATTCGACAACCTATACTCACAGGAGAACGACCATAAGGTGCCCGAGGCAGCAATAGACACTTGGAGACAAGTCGGCTGGTAGCCGATATATTGAATATCGACGCAATTTGAGTGTTCCATCGTCATTAGGAGGCCCTGAACGTTACAATTAACTATCAGTCTCGCGTCGGATTCGAAAATCTAGATTCACAGGAGACGGACCAGATGGGTCTCGAGGCAGCAATATCCCCTTGGAGGCAAGTCGGCGGGAGGACGATGTATCGAATCTCGACGCAATTTGAGTGTTCCATCGTCATTAGGAGGCCCTGATCGTTACAATTAACTATCAGTTTAGCGTCGGATTCGAAAATCTAGGCTCACAGTAGAACGACCATAAGGTGCCCGAGGCAGCAATAGACCGTTGGAGACAAGTCGTCTGAAGGACGATGTATTGAATATCGACGCAATTTGAGTGTTCCATCGTCATTAGGAGGCCCTGAACGTTACAATTAACTATCAGTCTTGCGTCGGATTCGATAATCTAGACTCACAGGAGAACGACCATAAGGTGCCCGAGGCAGCAAAAGCCTTGGAGACAAGTCCGCAGGAGGACGATGTATTGAATCTCACGGCAATTTGAGTGTTCGTCATTAGGAGACCCTGAACGTTCCAATTAAGTATAAGTTTCGCGTCGGATTCGACAACCTATACTCACAGGAAAACGACCATAAGGTGCCCGAGGCAGCAATACACCCTTGGAGACAAGTTGGCAGAAGGACGAAGTATTGAATCTCGACGCAAATTGAGTGTTCCATCGTCATTAGGAGGCCCTGAACGTTACAATTAACTATCAGTATTGCGTCAGATTCGACAATCTATACTCACAGGAGAACGACCACAAGGTGCCCGAGGCAGCAATAGACCCTTGGAGACAATTCGGCTGAATGACGATGTATTGAATATCGACGCAATTTGAGTGTTCCATCGTCTGTAGGAGGCCCTGAACGTTACAATTAACTATCATTTATGCGTCGGGTTCGAAAATCTAGACTCACAGGAGACGGACCATATGGTTCCCGAGGCAGCAATATGATCTTGGAGACAAGTCGGCTGGAGGACGATGTATTTAATCTCGACGCAATTTCAATGTTCGTCATTAAGAGACCCTGAACGTTACTATTAACTATCAGTTTCGCGTCGGATTCGAAAATCTAGACTCACAGGAGACGGACCATATGGTGCCCGTGGAAGCAATATGCCCTTGGAGACAAGTCGGCTGGAGGACGATGTATTGAATGTCGACGCAAATTGAGTGTTCCATCGTCATTAGGAGGCCCTAATCGTTACCATTAACTATCAGTTTTGGGTCGGATTCGACAATCTAGACTCACAGGAGAACGACCATAAGGTGCCCGAGGCAGCAAAACCCTTGGAGACAAGTCGGCTGGAGGACGATGTATTGAATCTCGAGGCAATTTGAGTGTTCGTCATTAGGAGACCCTGATTGTTACAATTAACTATCAGTCTCGCGTCGGATTCGAAAATCTAGATTCACAGGAGACGGACCATATGGGTCCCGAGGCAGCAATATCCCCTTGGAGACAAGTCGGCTGGAGGACGATGTATCGAATCTCGACGCAATTTGAGTGTTCCATCGTCATTAGGAGGCCCTGATCGTTACAATTAACTATCAGTTTAGCGTCGGATTCGAAATTCTAGACTCACAGTAGAAAGACCACAAGGTGCCCGAGGCAGCATTAGACCCTTGGAGACAAGTCGGCTGTAGGACGATGTATTGAATCTCGACGCAGTTTAAGTGTTCCATCGACATTAGGAGGCCCTGAGCGTTACTATTAACTATCAGTTTTGCGTCGGATTCGAAAATCTAGACTCACAGGAGAACGACCATAAGGTGTCCGAGGCAGCAATAGACCCTAGGAGACAAGTCGGCTGAAGGACGATGTATTGAATCTCGACGCAGTTTAAGTGTTCCATCGACATTAGGAGGCCCTGAGCGTTACAATTAACTATCAGTTTCGCGTCTGATTCGAAAATCTAGACTCACAGGGAAGGACCATATAGTGCCCGAGGCAGCATTATCCCCTTGTAGTCAAGTCGCCTGGAGGACGATGTATTGAATCTCGACGCAATTTGAGTGTTCCATCGTTATTAGGAGGCGCCAAACGTTACAATTAACTATCATTTATGCGTCGGATTCGAAAATCTAGACTCACAGTAGAACGACCATAAGGTGCCCGAATCAGCAATAGACCCTTGGAGACAAGTCGGCTGAAGGACGATGTATTGAATCTCGACGCAATTTAAGTGTTCCATCGTCATTAGGGGGCCCTGAACGTTACAATTAACTATCAGTTTCGCGTCGGATTCGAAAACTTAGACTCACAGGAGACGGACCCTATGGTGCCCGACGCAGCAATATCCCCTTGGAGACAAGTCGGCTGGTGGACGATGTATTGAATCTCCACGCAATTTGAGTGTTCCATAGTCATTAGGAGGCCCTGAACGTTACAATTAACTATCAGTTTTGCGTCGGATTATACAATCTAGACTCACAGGAGAACGACCATAAGTTGCCCGAGGCAGCATTAGACCCTTGGAGATAAGTCGTCTGAAGGACAATGTATTGAATATCGACGCAATTTGAGTGTTCCATCGTCATTAGGAGGCCCTGAACGTTACAATTAACTATCAGTCTCGCGTCGGATTCGAAAATCTAGATTCACAGGAGACGGACCATATGGGTCCCGAGGCAGCAATATCGCCTTGGAGACAAGTCGGCTGGAGGACGATGTATCGAATCTCGACCCAATTTGAGTGTTCCATTGTCATTAGGAGGCCCCGATCGTTACAATTAACTATCAGTTTTGCGTCGGATTCGATAATCTAGACTCACAGGAGAACGACCACAAGGTGCCCGAGGCAGAAAAAACCCTTGGAGACAAGTCGGCTGGTGGACGATGTATTGAATCACGACGCAATTTGAATGTTCGTCATTAGGAGACCCTGAACGTTACAATTAACTATCAGTTTCGCGTCGGATTCGAAAATCTAGACTCACAGGAGACGAACCATATGGTGCCCGTGGAAGCAATATGCCCTTGGAGACAAGCCGGCTGAAGGACGATGTATTGAATCTCGACGCGTTTTGAGTATTCCCTCGTTATTAGGAGGCCCTGAACGTTACAATTAAGTATCAGTTTCGCGTCGGATTCAAAAATCTAGACTCACAGGAGCTGGACCATATGGTGCCCGAGGCAGCAATATCCCCTTGGAGACAAGTCGGCCGGAGGACAATGTATTGAATGTCGACACAAATTGAGTGTTCCATCGTCATTAGGAGGCCCTGATCATTACAATTAACTATCAGTTTTGGATCGGATTCGATAATCTAGACTCACAGGAGAACGACCATAAGGTGCCCGAGGCAGCAAAAACCCTTGGAGACAAGTCGGCTGGAGGACGATGTATTGAATCACGAGGCAATTTGAGTGTTCGTCATTAGGAGACCCTGAACGTTACAATTAACTATCAGTTTCGCGTCGGATTCGAAAATCTAACCTCACAGGAGACGGACCATATGGTGCTCGTGGAAGCAATATGCCCATGGAGACAAGTCGGCTGTAGGACGATGTATTGAATATCGACGCAATTTGAGTGTTCCATCGCCATTAGGATGCCCTGAACGTTACAAATAACTATCAGATTTGCGTCGGATTTTAGATCTAGACTCACAGGAGAACGACCGTAAGGTGCCCGAGGCAGCAATAGACCCTTGGAGGCAAGTCGGCTGGTAGCCGATGTATTGAATCTCGACGCAATTTGAGTGTTCCATCGTCATTAGGAGGCCCTGAACTTTACAATTAACTATTAGATTCGCGTCTGATTCGAAAATCTAGACTCACAGGGAAGGACAATATAGTGCTCGAGGCAGCAATATCCCCTTGTAGACAAGTCGCCTGGAGAACGATGTATTGAATCTCGACGGAATTTCAGTGTTCCATCGTCATTAGGAGGCGCCAAACGTTACAATTAACTATCATTTATGCGTCGGATTCGAAAATCTAGACTCACAGTAGAACGACCATAAGGTGCCCGAGGCAGCAATAGACCCTTGGAGACAAGTCGGCTGAAGGACGATGTATTGAATCTCGACGCAATTTAAGTGTTCCATCGTCATTAGGAGGCCCTGAACGTTACAATTAACTATCTGTTTTGCGTCGGATTCGACAATCTAGCCTCACAGGAGATCGACCATAAGTTGCCCGAGGCAGCAATAGACCCTTGGAGACAAGTCGTCTGAAGGACGATGTATTGAATATCGACGCAATTTGAGTGTTCCATCGTCATTAGGAGGCCCTGATCGTTACAATTAACTATCAGTCTCGCGTCGGATTCGAAAATCAAGACTCACAGGAGACGAACCATATGGCGCCCGTGGAAGCAATATGCCCTTGGAGACAAGTCGGCTGATGGACGATGTATTGAATCTCGACGCAATTAGAGTGTTCTGTCGTCATTAGGAGGCCCTGAACGTTACAATTAACTATCAGTTTCGTGTCTGAATCGAAAATCTAGACCCACAGGGATGGACCATATAGTGCCCGAGGCAGCAATATCCCCTTGTAGACAAGTCGGCTGGCGGACGATGTATTGAATCACGACACAATTTGAGTGTTCCATCGTCTTTAGGAGGCCCTGAACGTTACAAGTAACTATCAGTGTTGCGTCGGATTCGACAATCTACACTTACAGGAGAACGACCTTAAAGGGCCCGAGGCACCAATAGACCCTAAGAGACAAGTCGGCTGGAGGACGATGTATTGAATCTCTACGCAATTTGAGTGTTACAAGGTCTTTAGGAGGCCCTGAACGTTACAATTAACTATCAGTCTCGCGTCGGGTTCGAAAATCTAGACTCACGGGAGCTGGAAAATTTGGTGCCCGAGGCAGCAATATCAACTTAAGAGACAAGTCGGCTGTAGGACGATGTATTGAATCTCGACGAAAATTGAGTGTTCCATCGTCATTAGGAGGCCCTGATGGTTACAATTAACTATCAGTTTTGGGTCGGATTCGATAATCTAGACTCACAGGAGAACGACCATAAGGTGCACGAGGCAGCAAAAACACTTAGAGACAAGTCGGCTGAAGGATGATGTATTGAATCTCACGGCAATTTGAGTGTTCGTCATTAGGAGACCCTGAACGTTACAATTAAGTATCAGTTTCGTGTCGTATTCGACAACCTATACTCACAGGAGAACGACCATAAGGTGCCCGAGGCAGCAATAGACCCTTGGACACATGTCGGCAGAAGGACGATGTATTGAATCTAGACGCAATTTGAGTGTTCCATCGTCATTAGGAGGCCCTGGACGTTACAATTAACTATCAGTTTCGCGTCGGATTCGAAAACTTAGACTCACAGGAGACGGACCCTATGGTGCCCGACGCAGCAATATCCCCTTGGAGACAAGTCGGCTGGTGGACGATGTATTGAATCTCCACGCAATTTGAGTGTTCCATAGTCATTAGGAGGCCCTGAACGTTACAATTAACTATCAGTTTTGCGTCGGATTATACAATCTAGACTCACAGGAGAACGACCATAAGTTGCCCGAGGCAGCATTAGACCCTTGGAGATAAGTCGTCTGAAGGACAATGTATTGAATATCGACGCAATTTGAGTGTTCCATCGTCATTAGGAGGCCCTGAACGTTACAATTAACTATCAGTCTCGCGTCGGATTCGAAAATCTAGATTCACAGGAGACGGACCATATGGGTCCCGAGGCAGCAATATCGCCTTGGAGACAAGTCGGCTGGAGGACGATGTATCGAATCTCGACCCAATTTGAGTGTTCCATTGTCATTAGGAGGCCCCGATCGTTACAATTAACTATCAGTTTTGCGTCGGATTCGATAATCTAGACTCACAGGAGAACGACCACAAGGTGCCCGAGGCAGAAAAAACCCTTGGAGACAAGTCGGCTGGTGGACGATGTATTGAATCACGACGCAATTTGAATGTTCGTCATTAGGAGACCCTGAACGTTACAATTAACTATCAGTTTCGCGTCGGATTCGAAAATCTAGACTCACAGGAGACGAACCATATGGTGCCCGTGGAAGCAATATGCCCTTGGAGACAAGCCGGCTGAAGGACGATGTATTGAATCTCGACGCGTTTTGAGTATTCCCTCGTTATTAGGAGGCCCTGAACGTTACAATTAAGTATCAGTTTCGCGTCGGATTCAAAAATCTAGACTCACAGGAGCTGGACCATATGGTGCCCGAGGCAGCAATATCCCCTTGGAGACAAGTCGGCCGGAGGACAATGTATTGAATGTCGACACAAATTGAGTGTTCCATCGTCATTAGGAGGCCCTGATCATTACAATTAACTATCAGTTTTGGATCGGATTCGATAATCTAGACTCACAGGAGAACGACCATAAGGTGCCCGAGGCAGCAAAAACCCTTGGAGACAAGTCGGCTGGAGGACGATGTATTGAATCACGAGGCAATTTGAGTGTTCGTCATTAGGAGACCCTGAACGTTACAATTAACTATCAGTTTCGCGTCGGATTCGAAAATCTAACCTCACAGGAGACGGACCATATGGTGCTCGTGGAAGCAATATGCCCATGGAGACAAGTCGGCTGTAGGACGATGTATTGAATATCGACGCAATTTGAGTGTTCCATCGCCATTAGGATGCCCTGAACGTTACAAATAACTATCAGATTTGCGTCGGATTTTAGATCTAGACTCACAGGAGAACGACCGTAAGGTGCCCGAGGCAGCAATAGACCCTTGGAGGCAAGTCGGCTGGTAGCCGATGTATTGAATCTCGACGCAATTTGAGTGTTCCATCGTCATTAGGAGGCCCTGAACTTTACAATTAACTATTAGATTCGCGTCTGATTCGAAAATCTAGACTCACAGGGAAGGACAATATAGTGCTCGAGGCAGCAATATCCCCTTGTAGACAAGTCGCCTGGAGAACGATGTATTGAATCTCGACGGAATTTCAGTGTTCCATCGTCATTAGGAGGCGCCAAACGTTACAATTAACTATCATTTATGCGTCGGATTCGAAAATCTAGACTCACAGTAGAACGACCATAAGGTGCCCGAGGCAGCAATAGACCCTTGGAGACAAGTCGGCTGAAGGACGATGTATTGAATCTCGACGCAATTTAAGTGTTCCATCGTCATTAGGAGGCCCTGAACGTTACAATTAACTATCTGTTTTGCGTCGGATTCGACAATCTAGCCTCACAGGAGATCGACCATAAGTTGCCCGAGGCAGCAATAGACCCTTGGAGACAAGTCGTCTGAAGGACGATGTATTGAATATCGACGCAATTTGAGTGTTCCATCGTCATTAGGAGGCCCTGAACGTTACAATTAACTATCAGTCTCGCGTCGGATTCGAAAATCAAGACTCACAGGAGACGAACCATATGGCGCCCGTGGAAGCAATATGCCCTTGGAGACAAGTCGGCTGATGGACGATGTATTGAATCTCGACGCAATTAGAGTGTTCTGTCGTCATTAGGAGGCCCTGAACGTTACAATTAACTATCAGTTTCGTGTCTGAATCGAAAATCTAGACCCACAGGGATGGACCATATAGTGCCCGAGGCAGCAATATCCCCTTGTAGACAAGTCGGCTGGCGGACGATGTATTGAATCACGACACAATTTGAGTGTTCCATCGTCTTTAGGAGGCCCTGAACGTTACAAGTAACTATCAGTGTTGCGTCGGATTCGACAATCTACACTTACAGGAGAACGACCTTAAAGGGCCCGAGGCACCAATAGACCCTAAGAGACAAGTCGGCTGGAGGACGATGTATTGAATCTCTACGCAATTTGAGTGTTACAAGGTCTTTAGGAGGCCCTGAACGTTACAATTAACTATCAGTCTCGCGTCGGGTTCGAAAATCTAGACTCACGGGAGCTGGAAAATTTGGTGCCCGAGGCAGCAATATCAACTTAAGAGACAAGTCGGCTGTAGGACGATGTATTGAATCTCGACGAAAATTGAGTGTTCCATCGTCATTAGGAGGCCCTGATGGTTACAATTAACTATCAGTTTTGGGTCGGATTCGATAATCTAGACTCACAGGAGAACGACCATAAGGTGCACGAGGCAGCAAAAACACTTAGAGACAAGTCGGCTGAAGGATGATGTATTGAATCTCACGGCAATTTGAGTGTTCGTCATTAGGAGACCCTGAACGTTACAATTAAGTATCAGTTTCGTGTCGTATTCGACAACCTATACTCACAGGAGAACGACCATAAGGTGCCCGAGGCAGCAATAGACCCTTGGACACATGTCGGCAGAAGGACGATGTATTGAATCTAGACGCAATTTGAGTGTTCCATCGTCATTAGGAGGCCCTGGACGTTACAATTAACTGTCAGTTTCGCGTCGGATTCAAAAATCTAGACTCCCAGGAGCTGGACCATTTGGTGCCCGGGGCAGAAATATCCCCTTAAGAGACAAGTCGGCTGGAGGACGATGTATTGAAACTCGACGCAAATTGAGTGTTCCATCGTCATTAGGAGGCCCTGATCGTTACAATTAACTATCAGTTTTGGGTCGGATTCGATAATCTAGACTCACAGGAGAACGACCATAAGGTTCCCGAGGCAGCAATAGACCCTTGGAGACAAGTCGGCTGGTAGCCGATGTATTGAATCTCGACGCAATTTGAGTGTTCCATCGTCATTAGGAGGCTCTGAACTTTACAATTAACTATCAGTTTCGCGTCTGATTCGAAAATCTAGACTCACAGGGAAGGACCATATAGTGCCCGAGGCAGCATTATCCCCTTGTAGACAAGTCGCCTGGAGGACGATGTATTGAATCTCGACGCAATTTGAGTGTTCCATCGTCATTAGGAGGCCCTGAACGTTACAATTAACTATCAGATTTGCGTCGGATTTTATAACTAGGCTCACAGGAGAACGACCATAAGGTGCCCGAGGCAGCAATAGACCCTTGGAGACAAGTCGGCTGAATGACGCTGTATTGAATATCGACGCAATTTGAGTGTTCCATCGTCATTAGGATGCCCTGAACGTTACAATTAACTATCATTTATGCGTCGGGTTCGAAAATCTAGACTCACAGGAGACGGACCATATGGTTCCCGAGGCAGCAATATGATCTTGGAGACAAGTCGGCTGGAGGACGATGTATTGAATCTCGACGCAATTTCAATGTTCGTCATTAAGAGACCCTGAACGTTACAATTAACTATCAGTTCGCGTCGGATTCGAAAATCTAGACTCACAGGAGACGGACCATATGGTGCCCGTGGAAGCAATATGCCCTTGGAGACAAGTCGGCTGGAGGACGATGTATTGAATCTCGACGCAATTTGAGTAATCCATCGTCATTAGGAGGCGCTAAACGTTAGAATTAACTATCAGTTATGCTTCGAATTCGAAAATCTAGACTCACAGGAGACGGACCATAAGGTGCCCGAGGCAACAATTGACCATTGGAGTGTGCAGGGAGGAGACCCCCAAGAGGGATCATTGCCGACAAAATTTTATTTAAATAAATTTTCAATGCATAATGTTTGGCCGTAGCCGGCTTGGGCATACTGTGGTGGAAGGTGCTGGCCGGAAGACCATGGTCGGCACATTCCTGCCACGTGCTCGTCGGTCAGACTCAAGTCCCACGGGTTGGTTGCGCTGACGGGGGCACGCTACTAGCAAGGCGCGTTGGCGGAATCAATCCTCCAATCAGAGACTAATCGTGTGATCACATGGGGACGCGGCCGGGAGCGGCGAGGGCGGCTTGGAAACAGCTCCGCGCTCTCTTAGCTTCTGACCTCGGCCCCGAGTAGTCGCTCCTCTAGCCTCTGCCTCTCTGATGAGCAGACGGCAACCCCTCTTGGGGCTGCTCAGCCCTACGTAGGCACCACTGTACCATCATTACAAGAATAAACTGGGTCCATTCCACTCAATTAATTTTCATTTTACAACGCCCTCCGCTCCTGTCTTCTATCCTGACGAACAAATGGTGTCAGAAGTGGGATGCGACCCACCTTACGGTTGTAAAATCAACTCATCAGTTGAGTATGAGTACTATGAAGGGGCCGAGTTTGAGCAATTAAGGGAAACTAGACCGAACGTGGCGAGGCTGCAGCGCGCCATGCACGTGCCAGCCGGTCGCCTGCGTTGCAGAATGTGCGTGGCCGCGCACTAGCGCGCCACAAGCGTGACGCAGTTCGCCGCCGGACGCGAGCCGAGGAGGGTCCGCGATGCAGTCACGCTCCCCGCCGCCGCCGCCGCCGCCGCTGTCCGTAGCTGCCACGGGTCACCGCCTGCGCCAGGGTCCGGAGTGTGGCCCTCGCGCCGCCCCGCCGTCGCAGCTGTCCATGCTGTCGCCCGCCGCCTGCTGCGCCCACGCGTGATCAACGCGCCTGCCGCCGCTCGTCGACACCGCCGCCGTCCGTCGTCTGCACGCCACCAAATAATGTAAGTCGCTAGCGGCGCTACGGTGGTGTAGATGCCCACACTATTGTAACATGCCGATCACCAGGCAGCAATCGGAGGCAGGAGCAGCCGGAGCGGATGAAGATCCCCTCTTGGCGCTGCAGTCCCAGTTAAATCAATTAATTCTGACTAACGCGGAGCTTAAGCAACAGATAGATGATCTTAAAATGGCTTCTCCGCAATCTAGTGTTGCTAAGCCAGTGCTAGTGGAAGAACAACCGAAGCAGGTGATTCCACCACTCACTAGTGCAGAATCACCTGTGGCAGTAGCCACCTCTACTTTGGTGCAGAGCTTCCCAGCAGTAGCGTTTATTCCGGCGTTCGCTGGAAAGCCGCACGAGGATATTCAAACGCTTGTCCAGAATATCCAGGACATCGGAAAGCTTTGCGGTTGGCCAGATGAATTTCTCTTAAACGTGATGAAAATGAAACTCACCGGCGAAGCGCGGAACTACGTGCAGTCGGTCGAGAGCTTGAAAAATGCCCCTACCTTCCAGTCCCTTGCAACAGTGTTGATTGAAAGGTATACAGACAAACGTGGTACTAGTTACTATCGCGACTTGCTTTCCACCCTTAAGCAAAAAACGGGTGAAGATTTAGAAGCATTCGCGGACAGGGATTCGAAGCGTCGCATGCCACACGTACGCACTAAGTGCCAGTTCTGCTCGTAACGAAGTTCTGTTGGAAGAATCAGAATGTCGTGCGATAGACGTGTTTATTCGTGGCATAAACCCTCAAATAGGGGGCGAAATCAAGGTAGCTTCCCCCCGCACCTTACATGAAGCCGTGCGATTAGCACTCTTGAGAGAGGAGGCGAGCCGATTTGTGGCCGTCTCCGCGCGGCAAAGTGAGCCCCGACGTGTCTTTTCGAACGATACTAAGTGTGGGCGCTGTAATAGACAAGGACATGTGGCAGAGCAATGTCGCGTGCCATATTGTCATCAGTGCAGGAACATGGGCCACCAAAGCGTGCATTGTCCAAATAGTAGGCCACAACCGCCTGCGAATTCCAGGCGAAATGCAAACCAACCACAGAATTCGGGAAACGGCCGCGGGGCAGGAAGTGCCACCCCTCCCGGCCCCCGTTAAAAATAGTGACCCCCCTAGTTGATAAGGGAATCACGCACGTGGCAAGCGTGGTTGTCGATGGTGTTAGAGGCCGCAAACCAATACGCGTGCTAATTGACACAGGCGCACAGAGCAGCTTGGCATTTTTATCGAAGAGAGATAAAAGAACATTGCAACCGCCGCGGTACCATATCAGTGGTATTGGTCCCGGCATAGTGAAACCTGATGGCAGCTGTTGCGTTGAGTTCATGTTGGACTCCACAGAATATGTTTTTACGATGGAGGTTGTACGAAACAGGCGCACGGATTACGACATCATCCTAGGAAGTGACTTTCTGCGTCATTTCCAGGGGGTTATTGACTATAGGTTGAATACCGTCCAATTCGGCGACAACGTGCACTGTTTTGGACGTGACTGCACGTTGCGGGCGAGCGGAGCTGGGAAAAAAGGATCCGTTTCCCAAGTTTCAGAGTCTCCCGTAACGATGCTAAAAGCCGATAATCCCGTGGAGATACCAGAAGGCACAGGAAAGATCCTTTGGGTGCCTGTCAGGATACGTGAATCCGAAGAGGTTCATTTCTTGGTAGATCCACTCTGCCAGAATGAAACTCTTGACCAGATGCAGGTCCACGTAAAACGTAGCCTGTGCAAAGCACAGCAAGTACAGAAAGAAAATTGCGTACCCGTGCGTTTAGACAATTTTAGTCACAAGCAAGCTTTCATACCGCGTGGTACAGTATTAGCCAGCTTACAGGTTATCCCAGAAGATGAGTTGTCAAAGAGAACCCCTTCTCTGAAAAAGAAAAAGACTGCTGCCGCCTCTCAACACCTTTTGACAATCACGTCACATCTGACAGATAAGTTTAAAGCTAAGCTTAGTCATCTCCCATTGCATGAACAAAAGCTAATAAATGAAGTGTTGAATGAGTATTCATGGTTGTTTGAAGACAGGAAATATTTACCAGCAACAGATCTAATCCAACATGAGATTCCAACCGGAAATGCTAGGCCAATAGCTCAAAAAGGGTACCGAATTCCCTACCATCTTCAGTCAGTGGTAGAGGAAACTATACAACAGCAACTAGAAGCAGGAATAATACAACCCTCTTCTAGTGCGTGGTCTAGCCCAATTGTAGTCGTTCCAAAGAAATCTATAGACGGAGAAAAATCCTATCGCCTCTGTGTAGACATGCGAGCAGTAAACAAAGTTACTACTCCAGATAATTATCCATTACCCCGGATCGATGAAACACTCGATCGTCTGGGCAATTGCCGGTACTTCACAACATTAGACATGCGCAGTGGGTATCATCAAATTCCAATTGCCCCTGAAGATCGAGCTAAGACAGCTTTTGTAGTTCCTGGCGGCTTATATGAATTCTTAAGGATGCCTTTCGGGCTTCGCAACGCACCAGCAACCTTTCAGCGATTTGCAGATCTGCTATTACGTGGGTTGAAACCTACTATGTGCCTTGTGTATCTTGATGATATAATTATATTTTCAAAATCCATTGCTGAACATGCTGAACATCTACGCAGTGTACTGTTGCGCTTGCAAAATGCTAATTTAAGCTTTAAATTAGAAAAATGTTCTTTTGCTCAATCACAAGTGCAGTATTTAGGTCATGTCATCAGTTCCAGCGGAGTCAAACCAGATCCACGATTAACTGAAGCAGTAGACACTTTTTCTATTCCAACAAATTTAAAGGAATTACAATCCTTCCTTGGCCTTGCAAATTATTACCGCCGTTTTGTTAAAGATTATGCTACTATTACCAAACCACTTACTAAATTGTTGAAAAAGGATACTCCTTTTGTTTGGACGGATGAATGTTCGACCGCCTTTCAAACAGTGAAAACTATTTTAACTAGTTCACCTCTACTTGTTTACCCAGACTTCGCTGAACCTTTTATTTTATCTTGTGACGCATCTGATTTTGCTGTAGGATGTGTCCTAAGCCAAGTGCAAGATGGTGAGGAAAAACCCGTTGGGTATGCCTCTCGTCAACTGAATAAAGCAGAAACTAATTACAGTACTACAGAAAAGGAATTGCTTGCCCTTCTTTTTGGAATTTATTATTTTAGATGTTACCTCTATGGTCGCAAATTTACAGTTCTTACCGATCACTCCGCTCTGCAGTGGTTATTGAATCTTAAAGACCCTAGCAGCAAACTTATGCGCTGGGCCATGAAACTGTCAGAATATGATTTTGAAGTTCGGCACAAGCCTGGTCGGTTGCATCAAAATGCTGATGCGTTAAGTAGAAAAGTGCGTGTCATTGAATCAGATGAGGTATCAATTGAAGAGTTAAAAGAAGCACAGCAGGTGGACGTTCAATGTCAAAGATACGCCACCTTCCCAGAATTTGAAGTAATAGACGACCTTTTGTATCGAAGAACTCCACATGGGAATCGTTTGGTAATACCGGAATGCTTGCAGCAACGTATAATACGGCAATGCCATGATACCATCCAAGCATGTCACAGCGGAAAACGCGCTACGAACGCTCGAATTGCGACACGTTATTGGTGGCAATACCGACAACGTGATGTGGACAGGTATGTAAGATCTTGCCTGCCGTGTGCACAACGAGCACAAAATAGGCATCCGCGAGTGCTGCTGCAAACACTTCCTCAGGCATCTTCACCCTTCGAAATTCTTGCTTTAGATTTCCAAGGTCCTTTTCCACAGTAGCAACAAGGTAACAAATACATTTTGTCTATTATTGATCACTTTTCACGTTATCTAATTTTGGTTCCCCTCCCCGACATGACAGCTGAAACTGTGGCGAGAGAGTTTGTAAATCGTGTGATACTACCTTTTGGAAGTCCTGATGCCATTTTAACGGATCAAGGAACCAATTTCATGTCTGCTTTATTTGTACACGTTTGTAAATTATTAAGAATCAAAAAATGGCGTACAACTCCCTTCCATCCTAAAGCCAACGGTCGCGTTGAACGCGTACACCGTACAATTTGTAAAATGTTATCCTATTATGTTGCAAAAACGCACGCTGATTGGGATAAATATGTACCGTATATTTCTTCGGCATACAACACCCGAATACATGAATCCACAGGGTATACCCCTTACGAAGCTGTGTTTGGACGGCCGATGAATTCGCCGTTCGAAATAGACAAACTACCTCAAGGTGTAGAAATAAAGGAAGTAAAAGGTTTAGCCCGCCGGCTAAAAGCGATCTGGTATAAGGTAAAGAGGAATAATATCAAAGCTCCTAATAAACTGTTGCACTGGCAGAACAAAAATGCTATTTTACCGACTTATCAGACAGGTGATTTAGTGTTACTACGAAACCCGGCAATCAAAAAGGGACGAACTAAAAAGTTCTCTCCCCGCTTTGAAGGCCCGTATCGGATTGTACGGTTGACCTCACCAGTCAATGCAGAACTGCAATTAACCGATCGTACGGTGATAGTGCACTTTGACCGCCTGCAACCTTACCACGGTAGGGCTGTGTCACCACAACAGGTCGCAGCCCCCGATCCGCCTGTGTCACCTCCACCTCAAGTAGAACAAAAACGAAAGGAAAAACGGAGGAGATTACCTCCACAGGGTTGTAGATACCCTTTGCGGAATCGACACCCTTATGGGTTGAGGTCGCGTGATTAATCACGCCTAGTTAGAGTTTTATGTTATGTTCTATTGCAGCTTAGTTTAAGTCTTTTTCTCCAGGGACTTGGAAGCAAGACGTGCCTGGCCACCACGGAGTTCCCAGCCATTCTCAATTGTCAGTTTCCAGTCCTGTCATGTATTCTTGCTCATTTTTATATGTATGATTATGTTTTATGTTTTGCAAGCAATGCCACGCATTAGACGTCACGCAACTGACTTGCTTCAAATGCAACCATTACACTTGGTGTTGGCAGTACCGCGGCTGCTAACTCCGAATGATATTCTTCAATGTCCTCTATTGCCATCTATTTGGCAAACCAGTACATGTGGAGTATTTTTACTCCGAGCTTTTCTTAATACTTGTTACGTTGACGCCTAGTGTATTGTACTATATGTCGTAGTTCTCTATTTGCTGCAGCTATTCGTAAGTAATCGGAACAGATAAAGCCAGGACTTGAAATGCATACGCCTCGTACGCTTTGTTTACGGGACCAGCTGTTGGCGGGGCATAACATCAGCTGTCGCCTCCCCTCCTCTTCAGCGCTGTCCCTTCTCCTCGCCAAGAACTGGCCAGCGGCCATCATTCCTTCTCAGCCAGTAACAGCGCTCCGCGCGATGACGTATCTTATCACCACGTGCGCTGCCGCCTCCAGCGTCTCAACACGCTGAGCGTCCTAGTAGTTACAAACACAAACCGCAAATTACTGCCCTATCCTCCGTGTATGACAGACTACAATGCACTTACCATCAGTTTATATAACTAACACCCTTTAAAAAAAAAAAAAAAAAAAAAAAAAAAAAAAAAAAAAAAACTCTTATTCTAGATAATTAGCAATTTCTAATTCATCGTTATTTCTGGTACACGCTAAGCGCGTGATATTTGTCGCTGCAGTAGCGGCCGGTCTCTCGCGGCTACACGCCGTCTCACATTACCGCTGACGTGCCGGTGCCTACTCCGCACCTACGCGTGCGCTCCGCGCTCGCTAACAGCTCCAAGCTGGTTTCTTTCATGCATCCGGAAGACACGGCAAACAAAATTCATTCAAACATCCCAATGAATCTTAACATAAATATTAAATAGATGTGATTCATTGTTTAAATTCTTTTCCTCGTTTTGTTTCACATTAGCTGGATAAATCACACGAAGTTCTTAACGATTTACATTATTCTGCATACCTTAGTCTGCCAATCCTATAAGTGAAATTTCACTACTGCTTTGATTCATTGTGTAAGCTACAAACTACAGCCCTAACCCTCTTACACATCGAACTGCCTTGGACAAAGCCAGGTATGGGCAAACCAATACAATGCCACGGGTTTTTCACGCTACTGACGAGGCACAAACGACCAATCGTCCGGGCTGCCGTATATGGGTGGACGATTGTTCCTTGGTTGCTACGCAGTTACTTTTGCCCTCCCCATTTATTTTACTCTACCGCCGTGGTTATTGTTCTATCCTGTTTTCCTTCTTCTGTCGATGAGGAGGCCCCTACAACATGTTAGGTACCCTCTTCCGACAGTACCGGTCTTTTTTAGTCTTACCACCATTTACACCGAGATATTGCTCTCCCTTGTTGCAGTCTTGCCCCAAAATATCGGCCGATGATCCATTGTGAGATACGTACTTTGCCTCTAATTAGCCGGTGATGTAAGCGCTACGGGAACTGTGCCTAGTTGTCCTTTCAGTTCAATTTGTTATCGTCAGTTTTAAAACTAACACACACGCTGCCTAGCAGCCAGCTCCAAGTGGTCAGTGTTGCATGTTAATGTTGAGCGTTCCGACTACTTACAGCATTATTATTATACATCATTGTGTTTTTATTTTCCTGTCAATATATGTCATTGTGTTTAATTATGTCATTGTGGTAGCACTAGTGATTTATAGTTCATGATTTTCATTTTATGCAGTGTTATGTACTGCGCGCTCAAAAAGTGACGCTATTTACGCATGTATGCTATTCTAGCTTCAGAGCTATTTTTATTGCTTGAACAGTCGACATTTCCCTAGTACAGCAGGTCGCTAATAACGCCGCTGATACTTTTATTACGGACGCCCTTAGGCCCGCTGAACCACGGTATCGCAGATAGCTCCAATGCACTGCCTACTCCTCAATTATTAGACAGGTTGCCTTAGCACTGTCCGCAGGTTGCCCCATTGCCCTGCAAATTATATAATCATCAATCCAAGTCTGCAGATTGCACTAATGCACTGCTGAACTTAACAGTCGAGTCACTCGCAGGTAGCTCATACGCACTGCGAACTTGTACTTACACGTCACCGAATCCTAGGCTCCTCGGTTGACCACAAAACAATTCATACATCAATTACCGTGAGACAATTTGCGCTCACACTACGCCTTTGGCACTCAACCACAAATGAACTGAGCCCCAGACGCTCTTTTATTACATTTTATACAACGCCACCTTCTTCTAGATGGCAATTCCATTGCAAAATCATCGGATTCTGCCAAAGATTCAGTTACCGTTCCCCAGATGGCAGCCTTTTCCGTTGCTGAACAGATTAGTTGCTTTTCACCATCTGACAGTGCAAACTGCACTTTTAAGAACAATGTTGTTATACACACACACTGTCGGATTTTATTGACGTAGTCCCTTATGCACTTCGTCAACCGATTTAAAAAAAAAAAAAAAAAAAAAAAAAAAAAAAAAAAAAAAAAACTTCTTCCCCTGGCGGATTTCGTATCCGATTCGGAAGTTTATGTTCGGGAAATATTTCCGTTATTTTATTTCTTGTCAATTGTTAATACTTCAATGTCATGTTTTATTGTTATCAATTTACAGTTATGATTAATGTTAGTACACTTTATGGTTACACACTATTTTTGTGTCATATTCGGTATTCCCTTTTAACTTTCATTGTTTCTGGACTGGAAGTATCTCTGATAGCACCTATTGGCCTTCAATTCGTATCCGCCATCAGCTACCATTAGTCACACATTTACACAACACTTCATACGCCCAATAACAACTTACAACATACTCACACTGTTCATATCCACACTACCTTGGTGTAACTTGTTGATGTTACCAGACCTCTATTGTCATATACTAAGTACATGAACAAGGCTTTTATGGTTTATGCCCTCCGCTCTTCGGAAGGGGAAAGGGAAGCACGTACGTATGTACGTTATGTCCAGTAGCAGTTTCTTTTAATCAACAACGTAGTCAATTTACCTGTTGAACACTTAAGTTGTTCTGTTAAAATGGAATCAAACGTCTTTGTGACATCAGCTATTTGTGTATTATTGCTTTGCAATAAACTGTTACTTTTAAGTTGCACTTACACTGTCTTAGTCTCGGACGCAGAGCCACTAGCGCTCTCTGACGCTGTTATCTGAGCTCAGCACTCTGCCGGCTCAGCGCTGATAAAGCTGCGCTGCGCCGCCTCCACTGCTTCACACCCAGCCTCTGTATTCACGAGCAACAGACTCGCTCTCGCTAACATTCATTTCCGACTTCAGTACAGTTAATCTCTCTATTGACCACTTCTGTAAGTAAAGATCCTTTGATTATTGAGTTAACTTGAGTTGTCCTACCCTCATTCGGGTTTTCTACAGCTGAAAATCCACTCAATATTATTTCTGAAATTTATGAAGTACTTCACCTGTCTCGCCTTGTCGAACCTTAGCGGGGTGGGTGCCCCAGCGTAGTGGCCAATGCGTGGGAGGTGCCTAGGCTGTGCAGGTTTACACCGCGATCACAGGATTCCTTCTCATTTTATTCATTCAAAAAAAAAAAAAAGAAAAAAAAAACTTTCTTCGTACAAAATCTCAAATTAATAGATGACACTTGGCCTTCGTCCCATAGCAGGTAGAAAAATTTTTCCAGCGAATTACGCTTAGTCTGCGCTGCGTAGTACTGCCGCCGCGTTCAGCGTCTTTTTTGCTGACGCGTGATTGATCAGCGGATACTCGGTGTCGAATTACACCATTGTCTTGTCGCCTTGCTACCCCCACGGCTGCCAAACTGTTGGTTGCCTGCCGTGATTCTACTTCGTGGCCTTCTTCATCAGTAAGCGTGACTGAACGGGTCCATCGTCGCTACTTGCCAGGTAATTATTGCTACAACGTTGTACCCCCTCCATCATCTCTGAATTACTCATCAAGTAAGCCAGGAAATTTTTACTTCTAGGGGCACTAATACTTTCTCTCGCAGTCGACCGTTATCAACATTGGAAGCTGAAAGCAACCTCCGTTCAAATGGCTGTCAATTTATCATCCGCAATGGGCAGCATGTTAATCTCAATGGTTGTCGTCGTCGCCGTTAAGGCGCCTCCATTTCACGTCTACCCTTCCACATCTGGCGTGCTCTTTGGACGTCGTCACAATCTGGTGCATACTCCACATTATGCTATTGTGTTAGCTGATGTCAACCTAACATTATTAGAAGAGGAAGACCGTGCTTTATATGATACAGCTCAGCAATTGTCAAAATATGAAACCTTCTTGACGCAGACGAAGGAACATGAGTTTCTCCGATCTTTGTGGGAAGTGACTAGAATTTTTTCAACCCTTCGAAGTCAATTGAACAGTATTAGGGATGCAGTACCACTGCCTCGTTTCAAACGAACCTGGTTGCCCGTTGGAGGTACATTATTAAAATCTGTCTTTGGGACTCCTGACGAAACAGACCCAAAACGCTGGGATTTTGACACACAGCAAGCGCTTTCGGACACACAAGTTAATCACGAAGTGTTGGTACATCAACAGGTGCGCCTGACACATCTTGAGAATAACCTGTTAGCCACAACTAGACAAATACAAGTTGTAGCCGACAGATTAACATGACACTATGGTGCACTTGAACAATGCTTTAACCAAGAGTGGACTCATCTTCGCTCGGGATTACGTAATCTAACTATCACATTGGACATTATGAAGACCACGCAGATTCTTTTATTTAATATACACACAGCACAGTTACACGTGCACATGTTACACTCGGCCATTCAACTCGGACTGCAAGGAAAGCTCAGTCCTCATCTGTTACCCTCAGAGCCCTTCTTGCACATGCTACACAATGTGTCGTCGCAAATTTTGGCCCCTAAACAAATGCTTTATGCCGTGCGGGAAAGCAACCTCCCCTTTTACTATGCTGCATTGGAGGTCCGACTTACCCATAATTCTGACGGTATTCGGATGCGAATGAGGTTGCCAATCACGTGCGCAAATTGCGAATACGAGTGCTATCAAATATACACTTTTCCAGTCTCTTGGGCTACCCTTCATCACCATGTTGTTTGGCAGACTCAAGAATTTTTAATAGTTAGTCGGGATCGACAAACTCACGCCACTCTCACTCGCGCTGAACTATCCAGTTGCTTCCATACAACACATTACTTATGCTCCACGCTAATTTTACACACTAACACTACTGAGTGCGAGATGTCACTGTTTTTAGCTGAAACTACTACCCCTCCATGTCCTCGTGTTCTAGTCTCACTTCGTCAACCAATAATTCAGCCTGTTGGCAACAGTTTTCTGTTCGCTGTTCCACAGACTGTCACCGCCACCCTGGTGTGCCACCGTTCAATGTCAGAGACTGAATCGTACCGGATAACACTGAATAATAGTGGCCTAGTGTATCATAGTTCAAGATGTGACGTATATGCTGCTTCTATGAGGATATCAGCTCAATTGCACTCCACCTTTCATGTCACCATTCCCACATTTACCTTATACCTTCCTGAACTCTCTTTTAAAATCCATCACCATGAGAAGCTGAAGAATTTACCGAATACCAATGATTCAGATCTACTCCAATCGATCAATCATCTCCTTACCCAGGAACACAACCAAGTTGCTCTTGACCGAGTGGCCTCACATATTGCTGATTGGCACCAAACCAAGCGATTAACCACCGTTGTATTACCCAGCGCTGGTTCGGTAATCATCACTGTAATAATTCTGATTATAGTATCCTGGATACTCTGTAAAAGAGGGTTTTGCAAATGTTTCACTTCCTTCCGAGAAGTAGTACTACCCCCACAACCTGAAGGTGAATATCACACCTGAAACTACCTGCCAACCTTGGTGCATGCGATCAGGCATGACCCCCCCCCCCCCCCCTTAGAATTAAGTTGTAGTCTAGGTGTCAGGTCAATGAACTAATTTTGTAATGGATTTGTATTTCTATGTAAAGTCTATGGAATCACAATTTAACTGTCGAGTTTTAACCCTCATGTAAGTTATTTTGTTTTCTCTTTAAATTTTTGTCATTTTGTAATGTTCTCATTCACCCACTTGGGCAATTACCATTGTAATCCTAGATTTAAGAACTCAAAATAATATTACGGGGAAAAACCCCCTTGTGACTATTAGGCCTGGGAGCATTCTCTCACCCCCACGAGGGTGGAGTGTTTCAGTGTGCTGTGCTCCGGTGCCCCTCATCATCGCCTGGGTACCCACCACCACTGATACCGCCGACACACACTCACAGCATGGCGCCGCTCCACTGCCGTCGCGCCAACTTCACAAGTTTGTTATTCAAGAGCCTTCCTTCAGGCCCTTCAGGCCACTTTGTAACATTTGCACATATTAATATCACTATGTTATGGGACTCTTCATAATGATCATATATTTTTTAAAATGGAATAATCGATTAGAATAAGCTCATTCATTTTCATCCAGAGAGCCTTCTTCGGAAGGGGAAAGGATGTGCAGGGAGGAGACCCCCAAGAGGGATCATTGCCGACAAAATTTTATTTAAATAAATTTTCAATGCATAATGTTCGGCCGTAGCCGGCTTGGGCATACTGTGGTGGAAGGTGCTGGCCGGAAGACCATGGTCGGCACATTCCTGCCACGTGCTCCTCGGTCAGACTCAAGTCCCACGGGTTGGTTGCGCTGACGGGGGCACGCTACTAGCAAGGCGCGTTGGCGGAATCAATCCTCCAATCAGAGACTAATCGTGTGATCACGTGGGGACGCGGCCGGGAACGGCGAGGCGGGTTGGAAACAGCTCCGCGCTCTCTTAGCTTCTGACCTCGGCCCCGAGTAGTCGCTCCTCTAGCCTCTGCCTCTCTGATGAGCAGACGGCAACACCTCTTGGGGCTGCTCAGCCCTACATAGGCACCGCAGTAGCATCATTACAAGAATAAACTGGGTCCATTCCACTCAATTAATTTTCATTTTACAACGCCCTCCGCTCCTGACTTCTATCCTGACAAACAGGAGACAAGTCGGCTGAAGGGCGATGTATTGAATCTCGACGCAATTTGAGTGTTCCATCGTCATTAGGAGGCCCTGAACGTTACAATTAAGTATTAGATTTGCGTCGGATTTTAAACCTAGGCTCACAGGAGAACGACCATAAGGTGCCCGAGGCAGCAATAGACTCTTGGAGACAATTCGGCTGAATGACGATGTATTGAATTTCGACGCAATTTGAGTGTTCCATCGTCATTAGGAGGCCCTGAACGTTACAATTAACTATCAGTTTCGCGTCTGATTCGAAAATCTAGACTCACAGGGAAGGACCATATAGTGCCCGAGGCAGCAATATCCCCTTGTAGTCAAGTCGGCTGGCGGACGATATATTGAATCACGACACAATGTGAGTGTTCCATCGGCATTAGGAGGCCCTGAACATTACAAGTAACTATCAGTTTTGCGTCGGATTCGACAATCTAGACTTACAGGAGAACGACCATAAAGTGTCCGATGCAATAATAGAGCCTTGGAGACAAGTCGTCTGGAGGACGAAGTATTGAATCTCGACGCAATTTGAGAGTTCCATCGTCATTAGGAGCCCCTGAACGTTACAATTAACTATCAGTTTTGCGTCGGATTCGACAATCTATAGTCACAGGCGGACGACCATAAGGTGCCCGAGGCAGCGATAGACCCTTGGAGACAAGTCGGCTGAAGGACGATGTATGGAATCTCGACGCAATTTGAGTGTTCCATCGTCATTAGGAGGCCCTGAACGTCACAATTAACTATCAGACTTGCGTCGGATTTGAAAATCTAGACTCACACGAGAACGACCATAAGGTGCCCGAGGCAGCGATAGGCCCTTGGAGACAAGTCGGCTGAAGGACGATGTATTGAATCTCGACTCAATTTGAGTGTTCCATCGACATTAGGAGGCCATGAACTTTACAATTAACTATCAGTTTCACGTCTGATTCGAAAATCTAGACTCACAGGGAAGGACCATATAGAGTCCGAGGCAGCAATATCCCCTTGTAGACAAGTCGCCTGGAGGACGATGTATCGAATCTCTACGCAATTTGAGTGTTCCATCGTCATTAGGAGGCGCTAAACGTTACAATTAACTATCAGTTATGCGTCGGATTCGAAAATCTAGACTCACAAGAGAACGACCATAAGGTGCCCCAGGCAGCAATAGACCCTTGGAGGCAAGTCGGCTGGTAGCCGATGTATTGAAAATCGACGCAATTTGAGTGATCCATTGTCATTAGGAGGCGCTAAACGTTACAATTAACTATCAGTTATGCGTCAGATTCGAAAATCTAGACTCACAGGAGAACGACCATAAGGTGCCCGAGGCAGCAATAGACCCTTGGAGACAAGTCGGCTGGTAGCCGATGTATTGAATCTCGACGCAATTTGAGTGTTCCATCGTCATTAGGGGGCCCTGAACGTTACAATTAACTATCAGTTTCGCGTCGGATTCGAATATCTAGACTCACAGGGAAGGACCATGCAGAGTCCGAGGCAGCAATATCCCCTTGGAGACAAGTCGGCTGGAGGACGATGTATTGAATCTCCACGCAATTTGAGTGTTCCATTGTCATTAGGAGGCCCTGAACGTTACAATTAACTATCAGTCTCGCGTCGGGTTCTCAAAATCTACACTCACAGGAGACGGACCCTATGGTGCCCGAGGCAGCAACATCCCCTTGGAGACAAGTCGGCTGGAGGACGATGTATTGAATCTCCACGCAATTTGAGTGTTCCATTGTCATTAGGAGGCCCTGAACGTTACAATTAACTATCAGTCTCGCGTCGGGTTCTCAAAATCTAGACTCACAGGAGACGGACCATATGGTGCCCGTGGAAGCAATATGCCCTTGGAGATAAGTCGGCTGGAGGACGATGTATTGAATCTCGACGCAATTTGAGTGTTCCATCGTCATTAGGAGGCACTGATCGTTACAATTAACTATCAGTTTTGCGTCGGATTCAATAATATAGACTCACAGGAGAACGACCATAAGGTGCCCGAGGCAGCAAAAACCCTTGGAGACAAATCGGCTGGAGGACGATTTATTGAATCCCGACGCAATTTGAATGTTCGTCATTAGGAGACCCTTAAAGTAACGATTAACTATCAGTTTCGCGTCGGATTTGAAAATCTAGACTCACAGGGGACGGACCATATGGTGCCCGTGGAAGCAATATGCCCTTGAAGACAAGTCGGCTGGAGGAGGATGTATTGTATATCGACGCAATTTGAATGTTCCATCGTCATTAGGATGCCCTGAACGTTACAATTAACTATCAGTTACGCGTCTGATTCGAATATCTAGACTCACAGTGAAGGACCACATTGTGCCCGAGGCAGCAATATCCCCTTGTAGACAAGTCGCCTGGAGGACGATGTATTGAATCTCGACGCAATTTGAGCGTTCCATCGTCATTAGGAGGCACTAAACGTTACAATTAACTATCAGTAATGCGTCAGATTCGAAAATCTAGACTCACAGGAGACGGACCATAAGGTGCCCGAGGCAGCAATATACCCTTGGAGACTAGTCGGCAGGAGGACGATGAATAGAATCTAGACGCAATTTGAGTGTTCAATTGTCATTAGGGGGCCCTGAACGTTACAATTAACTATCAGATATGCGTCGGATTCGAAAATCTAAACTCACAGGAGAACGACCATAAGGTGCCCGACGCAACAATATCCCCATGGAGACAAGTCGGCTGGAGGACGATGTATTGAATCTCGACGCAATTTGTGTGTTCCATCGTCATTAGGAGGCCTTGAACGTTACAAGTAACTATCAGTTTTGCGTCGTATTCGACCATCTAGACTTACAGGAGAACGATCATAAAGTTCCCGAGGCACCAATACACCCTTGGAGACAAGTTGGCTGGAGGACGATGTATGGAATCTCGACGCAATTTGAGTGTTCCATCGTCATTAGGAGGCCCTGAACGTCACAATTAACTATCAGACTTGCGTCGGATTTGAAAATCTAGACTCACACGAGAACGACCATAAGGTGCCCGAGGCAGCGATAGGCCCTTGGAGACAAGTCCGCTGAAGGACGATGTATTGAATCTCGACGCAATTTGAGTGTTCCATCGACATTAGGAGGCCATGAACTTTACAATTAACTATCAGTTTCGCGTCTGATTCGAAAATCTAGACTCACAGGGAAGGACCATGTAGAGTCCGAGGCAGCAATATCCCCTTGTAGACAAGTCGCCAAGAGGACGATGTATTGAATCTCTACGCAATTTGAGTGTTCCATCGTCATTAGGAGGCGCCAAATGTTACAATTAACTATCAGTTATGCGTCGGATTCGAAAATCTAGACTCACAGGAGAACGACCATAAGGTGCCCCAGGCAGCAATAGACCCTTGGAGGCAAGTCGGCTGGTAGCCGATGTATTGAAAATCGACGCAATTTCAGTGTTCCATTGTCATTAGGAGGCGCTAAACGTTACAATTAACTATCAGTTATGCGTCAGATTCGAAAATCTAGACTCACAGGAGAACGACCATAAGATGCCCGAGGCAGCAATAGACCCTTGGAGACAAGTCGGCTGGTAGCCGATGTATTGAATCTCGACGCAATTTGAGTGTTCCATCGTCATTAGGGGGCCCTGAACGTTACAATTAACTATCAGTTTCGCGTCGGATTCGAATATCTAGACTCACAGGAGACGGACCCTATGGTGCCCGAGGCAGCAACATCCCCTTGGAGACAAGTCGGCTGGAGGAAGATGTATTGAATCTCCACGCAATTTGAGTGTTCCATTGTCATTAGGAGGCCCTGAACGTTACAATTAACTATCAGTCTCGCGTCGGGTTCTCAAAATCTAGACTCACAGGAGACGGACCATATGGTGCCCGTGGAAGCAATATGCCCTTGGAGATAAGTCGGCTGGAGGACGATGTATTGAATCTCGACGCAATTTGAGTGTTCCATCGTCATTAGGAGGCCCTGATCGTTACAATTAACTATCAGTTTTGCGTCGGATTCAATAATATAGACTCACAGGAGAACGACCATAAGGTGCCCGAGGCAGCAAAAACCCTTGGAGACAAATCGGCTGGAGGACGATTTATTGAATCCCGACGCAATTTGAATGTTCGTTATTAGGAGACCCTTAAAGTTACGATTAACTATCAGTTTCGCGTCGGATTCGAAAATCTAGACTCACAGGAGACGGACCATAAGGTGCCCGTGGAAGCAATATGCCCTTGAAGACAAGTCGGCTGGAGGAGGATGTATTGAATCGCGACGCAATTTGAGTGTTCCATCGCCATTAGGATGCCCTGAACGTTACAATTAACTGTCAGATTGGCGTCGGATTTGAAAATCTAGACTCACAGAACGACCATAAAGTGCCCGATGCAGCGATAGACCATTGGAGACAAGTCGGCTGAATAACGATGTATTGAACCTCGACTCAATTTGAGTGTTCCATCGTCATTAGGAGGCCCTGAACTTTACAATTAACTATCAGTTACGCGTCTGATTCGAATATCTAGACTCACAGTGAAGGACCATATTGTGCCCGAGGCAGCAATATCCCCTTGTAGACAAGTCGCCTGGAGGACGATGCATTGAATCTCGACGCAATTTGAGCGTTCCATCGTCATTAGGAGGCACTAAACGTTACAATTAACTATCAGTAATGCGTCAGATTCGAAAATCTAGACTCACAGGAGACGGACCATAAGGTGCCCGAGGCAGCAATATACCCTTGGAGACTAGTCGGCAGGAGGACGATGACTAGAATCTAGACGCAATTTGAGTGTTCAATTGTTATTAGGGGGCCCTGAACGTTACAATTAACTATCAGTTATGCGTCGGATTC
The DNA here is from genome assembly GCF_021461395.2 of Schistocerca americana. Lineage (NCBI taxonomy): Eukaryota > Metazoa > Arthropoda > Insecta > Orthoptera > Acrididae > Schistocerca > Schistocerca americana. The sequence goes on from NW_025726697.1 coordinate 460,107, forward strand.
GAAAATCTAAACTCACAGGAGAACGACCATAAGGTGCCCGACGCAACAATATCCCCATGGAGACAAGTCGGCTGGAGGACGATGTATTGAATCTCGACGCAATTTGAGTGTTCCATCGTCATTAGGAGGCCCTGAACGTTACAAGTAACTATCAGTTTTGCGTCGTATTCGACCATCTAGACTTACAGGAGAACGATCATAAAGTTCCCGAGGCACCAATACACCCTTGGAGACAAGTTGGCTGGAGGACGATGTATGGAATCTCGACGCAATTTGAGTGTTCCATCGTCATTAGGAGGCCCTGAACGTCACAATTAACTATCAGACTTGCGTCGGATTTGAAAATCTAGACTCACACGAGAACGACCATAAGGTGCCCGAGGCAGCGATAGGCCCTTGGAGACAAGTCCGCTGAAGGACGATGTATTGAATCTCGACTCAATTTGAGTGTTCCATCGACATTAGGAGGCCATGAACTTTACAATTAACTATCAGTTTCGCGTCTGATTCGAAAATCTAGACTCACAGGGAAGGACCATGTAGAGTCCGAGGCACCAATATCCCCTTGTAGACAAGTCGCCTGGAGGACGATGTATTGAATCTCGACGCAATTTGAGTGTTCCATCGTCATTAGGAGGCGCTAAACGTTACAATTAACTATCAGTTATGCGTCGGATTCGAAAATCTAGACTCACAGGAGAACGACCATAAGGTGCCCCAGGCAGCAATAGACCCTTGGAGGCAAGTCGGCTGGTAGCCGATGTATTGAAAATCGACGCAATTTGAGTGTTCCATTGTCATTAGGAGGCGCTAAACGTTACAATTAACTATCAGTTATGCGTCAGATTCGAAAATCTAGACTCACAGGAGAACGACCATAAGGTGCCCGAGGCAGCAATAGACCCTAGGAGACAAGTCGGCTGGTAGCCGATGTATTGAATCTCGACGCAATTTGAGTGTTCCATCGTCATTAGGGGGCCCTGAACGTTACAATTAACTATCAGTTTCGCGTCGGATTCGAAAATCTAGACTCACAGGAGATGGACCCTATGGTGCCCGAGGCAGCAACATCCCCTTGGAGACAATCGGCTGGAGGACGATGTATTGATTCTCCACGCAATTTGAGTGTTCCATTGTCATTAGGAGGCCCTGAAAGTTACAATTAACTATCAGTTTTGCGTCGGATGACGACAATCTAGACTTCGAGGAGATCGACCATAAGTTGCCCGAGGCAGCAATAGACCCTTGGAGACAAGTCGGCTGGAGGACGATGTATTGAATCTCCACGCAATTTGAGTGTTCCATCGTCATTTGGAGGCCCTGAACGTTACAATTAACTATCATTTTTGCATCGGATTCGAAAATCTAGACTCACAGGAGACTGGCCCTATGGTTCCCGAGGCAGCAATAGTCCCTTGGAGACAAGTCGGCTGGAGGACGATGTATCGAATCTCGACGCAATTTGAGTGTTCCATCGTCATTAGGAGGTCCTGATCGTTACAATTAACTATCAGTTTCGCGTCGGATTCGATAATCTAGACTGACAGGAGAACGACGACAAGGTGCCCGAGGCAGCTAAAACCCTTGGAGACAAGTAGGCTGGTGGACGATGTATTGAATGTCGACGCAATTTGAATGTTCGTCATTAGGAGACCCTGAACCTTACAGTTAACTATCAGTTTCGCGTCGGATTCGAAAATCTAGACTCACAGAAGACCGACGAAAAAGTGCCCGAGGCAGCGATAGACCCTTGGAGACAAATCTCCTGAAGGACGAAGTATTGAATCTCGACTCAATTTGAGTGTTCCATCGTCATTAGAAGGCCCTTAACTTTACAATTAACTATCAGTTTCGCGTCTGATTCGAAAATCTAGACTCACAGGGTAGGACCATATAGTGCCCGAGGCAGCACTATCCCCTTGTAGACAAAACACCTGGAGGACGATGTATTGAATCTCGACGCAATTTGAGTGTTCCATCGTCATTAGGAGGCGCCAAACGTTACAATTAACTATCATTTATGCGTCGGATTCGAAAATCTAGACTCACAGTAGAACGACCATAAGGTGCCCGAGGCAGGAATAGACCCTTGGAGACAAGTCGGCTGGTGGCCGATGTATTGAATCTCGACGCAATTTGAGTGTTCAATCGTCATTAGGAGTCCCTGAACGTTACAAGTAACTATCAGTTTTGCGTCGGATTCGACAATCTAGACTTACAGGAGAACGACGATAAAGTGCCCGAGGCACCAATAGACCCTTGGAGACAAGTCGGCTGGAGGACGATGTATTGAATCTCGACGCAGTTTGAGTGTTCCATCGTCATTAGGAGGCCCTGAATGATTCAGTTCAGTATCAGTTTCGCGTCGGATTCGAAAATCTAGACTCTCAGGAGACGGACCATATGGTGCCCGAGGTAGCAATATCCCCATGGAGACAAGTCGGCTGGAGGACGATATATTGAATCTCGACGCAATTTGAGTGTTCCAACGTCATTAGGAGGCCCTGAACGTTACAAGTAACTATCAGTTTTGCGTCGGATTTGAAAATCTAGACTCACAGGAGAACGACCATAAGGTGTCCGAGACAGCGATAGACCCTTGGAGACAAGTCGGCTGAAGGACGAAGTATTGAATCTCGACTCAATTTGAGTGTTCCATCGTCATTAGAAGGCCCTGAACCTTACAATTAACTATCAGTTTCGCGTCTGATTCGAAAATCGAGACTCACAGGGAAGGACCATATAGTGCCCGAGGCAGCAATATCCCCTTGTAGACAACTCGCCTGAAGGACGATGTATTGAATCTCGACGCAATTTGAGTGTTCCATCGTCATTAGGAGGCGCCAAACGTTGCAATTATCTATCATTTATGCGTCGGATTCGAAAATCTAGACTCACAGAAGAACGACCATAAGGTGCCCGAGGCAGCAATAGACCCTTGGAGACAAGTCAGCTGGTAGCCGATGTATTGAATCTAGACGCAATTTGAGTGTTCCATCGTCATTAGGAGGCCCTGAACGTTACAATTAACTATCAGTTTCGCGTCATATTCGAAAATCTAGACTCACAGGAGACGGACCCTATGGTGCCCGAGGCAGCAATATTCCCTTGGAGACAAGTCGGCTGGAGGACGATGTATTGAATCTCGACGTAATTTGAGTGTTCCATCGTCATTGGGAGGCCCTGAACGTTACAATTAACTATCAGTTTCGCGTCGGATTCGAAAATCTAGACTGACAGGAGACGGAACATAAGGTGCCCGAAGCAGCAATAAACCCTTGGAGACAAGTCCACAGGAGGACGATGTATAGAATCTAGACGCAATTTGAGCGTTCAATTGTCATTAGGAGACCCCCGAACGTCACAATTAACTACCAGTTATGCGTCGGATTCGAAAATCTAAACTCACAGGAGAACGACCATAAGGTGCCCGAAGCAGCAATAGACCCATGAACACATGTCGGCTGGTAGCCGATGTATTCAATCTTGACGCAACTTGAGTGTTCCAACGTCATTAGGAGGCGCCAAACGTTACAATTAACTATCATTTATGCGTCGGATTCGAAAATCTAGACTCACAGGAGACCGACCATAATGTGCCCGAAGCAGCAATAGACCCATGAACACATGTCGGCTGGTAGCCGATGTATTCAATCTTGACGCAACTTGAGTGTTCCAACGTCATTAGGAGGCCCTGAACTTTACAATTAACTATCAGTTTCGCGTCTGATTCGAAAATCTAGACTCACAGGGAAGGACCATATAGTGCCCGAGGCAGCAATATCCCCTTGTAGACAAGTCGCCTGGAGGACGATGTATCGTATCTCGACGCAATTTGAGTGTTCCATCGACATTAGGAGGCGCCAAACGCTACAATTAACTATCATTTATGCGTCGGATTCGAAAATCTAGACTCACAGTAGAACGATCATAAGGTGCCCGAGGCAGCAATAGACCCTTGGAGACAAGTCGGCTGAAGGACGATGTATTGAATCTCGACGCAATTTAAGTGTGCCATCGTCATTAGGAGGCCCTGAACGTTACAATTAACTATCAGTTTCGCGTCGGATTCGAAAATCTAGACTCACAGGAGAACGATCATAAGGTGCCCGAGGCAGCGATAGACCCTAGGAGACAAATAGGCTGAAGGACGACGTATTGAATCTCGTCTCAATTTGAGTGTTCCATCGTCATTAGGAGGCCCTGAACTTCACAATTAACTATCAGTTTCGCGTCTGATTCGATTATCTAGACTCACAGGGAAGGACCATTTAGTGCCCGAGGCAGCAATATCCCCTTGTAGACAAGTCGCCTGGAGAACGATGTATCGTATCTCGACGCAATTTGAGTGTTCCATCGACATTAGGAGGCGCCAAACGTTACAATTAACTATCAGTTATGCGTCGGATTCGAAAATGTAGACTCACAGGAGAACGACCATAAGGTGCCCGAGGCAGGAATAGACCCTTGGAGACAAGTCAGCTGGTGGCCTATGAATTGAGTCTCGACGCAATTTGAGAGTTCCATCGTCATTAGGAGGCCCTGAACGTTACAAGTAACTATCAGTTTTGCGTCGGATTCGACAATCTACACTTACAGGAGAACGACGATAAAGTGCCCGAGGCACCAATAGACCCTTGGAGACAAGTCGGCTGGAGGACGATGTATTGAATCTCGACGCAATTTGAGTGTTCCATCGTCATTAGGAGGCCCTGAATGTTTCAGTTCACTATCAGTTTCGCGTCGGATTCGAAAATCGAGACTCACAGGAGACGGACCATATGGTGCCCGAGGTAGCAATATCCCCATGGAGACAAGTTGGCTGGAGGACGATGTATTGAATCTCGACGCAATTTGAGTGTTCCAACGTCATTAGGAGGCCCTGAACGTTACAAGTAACTATCAGTCTTGCGTCGGATTCGACCATCTAGACTTACAGGAGAACAATCACAAACTGCCCGAGGCACCAATAGACCCTTGCAGACAAGTCGGCTGGAGGACGATGTATTGAATGTCGACGCAATTTGAGTGTTCCTTCGTCATTAGGAGGACCTGAACGTTACAAGTAACTATCAGTTTCGCGTCTGATTCGAAAATCTAGACTCACAGGGAAGGACCATATAGTGCCGAGGCAGCGATATCCCCATGTAGACAAGTCGCCTGGAGGACGATGTATTGAATCTCGACGCAATTTGAGTGTTCCATCGTCATTAGGAGGCGCCAAACGTTACAATTAACTATCATTTATGCGTCGGATTCGAAAATCTAGACTCACAGGAGACCGACCATAATGTGCCCGAAGCAGCAATAGACCCATGAACACATGTCGGCTGGTAGCCGATGTATTCAATCTTGACGCAACTTGAGTGTTCCAACGTCATTAGGAGGCCCTGAACGTTACAATTAACTATCAGTTAAGCGTCTGATTCGAAAATCTAGACTCACAGGGAAGGACCATATGGTGCCCGAGGCAGCAATATCCCCTTGTAGACAAGTCGCCTGGAGGACGATGTATTGAATATCGACGCAATTTGAGTGTTTCATCGTCATTAGGAGGCCCTGAACGTTACAATTAACTATCAGACTCGCGTCGGATTCGAAAATCTAGATTCACAGGAAACGGACCATATGGTTCCCGAGGCAGCAATATCCCCTTGCAGACAAGTCGGCTGGAGGACGATGTATCGAATCTCGACGCAATTTGAGTGTTCCATCGTCATTAGGAGGCACTGAACGTTACAATTAACCATCTGTTTTGCGTCGGATTCGACAATCTAGACTCACAGGAGAACGACCATAAGTTGCCAAGACAGCAATAGACCCTTGGAGACAAGTCGGCTGAAGGACGATGTATTGAATCTCGACGCAATTTGAGTGTTCCATCGTCGTTAGGAAGCCCTGAACGTCACAATTAACTGTAAGATTTGCGTCGGAATTGAAAATCTAGACTCACAGGAGAACGACCATAAGGTGCCCGAGGCAGCGATAGACCCTTGGAGATAAATCGGCTGAATGACGATGTATTGAATCTCGACTCTATGTAAGTGTTCCATCGTCATTAGGAGGCCCTGAACATCACAATTAACTATCAGTTTCGCGTCTGATTCGAATATCTAGACTCACAGAGAAGGACCATATAGTACCCGAAGCAGCAATGTCACCTTGTAGACAAGCCGCCTGATGGACGATGTATTGAATCTCGACGCAATTTGAGTGTTCCATCGTCATTAGGAGGCGCTAAACGTTACAGTTAACTACCAGTTATGCGTCGGATTCGAAAATCTAGACTCACAGGAGAACGACCATAACGTGCCCGAGGCAGCAATAGACCCTTGCAGACAAGTCGGCTGGAGGACGATGTATTGAATCTCGACACAATGTGAGTGATCCATCGTCATTAGGAGGCGCCAAACGTTAAAATTAACTATCATTTATGCGTCGGATTCGAAAATCTAGACTCACAGGAGACGGACCCTATGGTGCCCGTGGCACCAATAGACCCTTTGAGACAAGTTGGATGGAGGACGATGTATTGAATCTCGACGCATTTTCAATGTTCGTCATTAGGAGACCCTGAACGTTACAATTAACTATCAGTTTCGCGTCGGATTCGAAAATCTAGACTCACAGGAGACGGACCATATGATGCCCGTGGAAGCAATATGCCCTTGGAGACAAGTCGGCTGGAGGACGATGTATTGAATCTCGAAGCAATTAGAGTGTTCCATCGTCATTAGGAGGCCCTGATCGTTACAATTAACTGTCAGATTTGCGTCGGATTTGAAAATCTAGACTCACAGAACGACCATAACGTGAACCATGCAGCGATAGACCCTTGGAGACAAGTCGGCTGAATGACGATGTATTGAATCTCGACTCAATTTGAGTGTTCCATCGTCATTAGGAGGCACTAAACGTTACAATTAACTATCAGTTATGCGTCGGATTCGAAAATCTAGACTCACACGAAACAACCATAAGCTGCCCGAGGCAGCAATAGACCCTTGGCGACAAGTCGGCTGGTAGCCGATGTATGGAATCTCGACGCAATTTGAGTGTTCCATCGTCATTAGGAGGCACTAAACGTTACAATTAACTATCAGTTATGCGTCGGATTCGAAAATCTAGACTCACAGGGAAGAACCATATAGTGCCCGAGGCAGCAATATCCCCTTGTAGACAAGTCGCCTGGAGGACGATGTATCGTATCTCGACGCAATTTGAGTGTTCCATCGACGTTAGGAGCCGCCAAACGTTACAATTAACTATCATTTATGCGTCGGATTCAAAAATCTAGACTCACAGTAGAACGATCATAAGGTGCCCGAGGCAGCAATAGACCCTTGGAGACAAGTCGGCTGGAGGACGATGTATTTAATCTCGACGCAATTTGAGTGTTCCATCGCCATTAGGAGGCGCTAAACGTTACAATTAACTATCAGTTATGCGTCGGATTCGAAAATGTAGACTCACAGGAGAACGACCATAAGGTGCCCGAGGCAGGAATAGACCCTTGGAGACAAGTCAGCTGGTGGCCGATGTATTGAATCTCGACGCAATTTGAGTGTTCCATCGTCATTAGGAGGCCCTCAACGTTACAAGTAACTATCAGTTTTGCGTCGGATTCGACAATCTAGACTTACAGGAGAACGACGATAAAGTGCCCGAGGCACCAATAGACCCTTGGAGACAAGTCGGCTGGAGGACGATGTATTGAATCTCGACGCAATTTGAGTGTTCCATCGTCATTAGGAGGCCCTGAATGTTTCAGTTCACTATCAGTTTCGCGTCGGATTCGAAAATCGAGACTCACAGGAGACGGACCATATGGTGCCCGAGGTAGCAATATCCCCATGGAGACAAGTCGGCTGGAGGACGATGTATTGAATCTCGACGCAATTTGAGTGTTCCAACGTCATTAGGAGGCCCTGAACGTTACAAGTAACTATCAGTCTTGCGTCGGATTCGACCATCTAGACTTACAGGAGAACGATCATAAACTGCCCGAGGCACCAATAGACCCTTGCAGACAAGTCGGCTGGAGGACGATGTATTGAATCTAGACGCAATTTGAGTGTTCCATCGTCATTAGGAGGCCCTGAACGTTACAAGTAACTATCAGTTTTGCGTCGGATTCGAAAATATACTCACAGGAAAACGACCATAAGGTGCCCGAGGCATCAATGGACCCTTGGAGACAAGTCGGCTGGTGGACGATGTATAGAATCTCGACGCAATTCGAGTATTCCATCGTCATTAGAAGGCCCTGAACGTTACAATTAACTATCAGTTAAGCGTCTGATTCGAAAATCTAGACTCACAGGGAAGGACCATATGGTGCCCGAGGCAGCAATATCCCCTTGTAGACAAGTCGCCTGGAGGACGATGTATTGAATATCGACGCAATTTGAGTGTTTCATCGTCATTAGGAGGCCCTGAACGTTACAATTAACTATCAGACTCGCGTCGGATTCGAAAATCTAGATTCACAGGAGACGGACCATATGGTTCCCGAGGCAGCAATATCCCCTTGCAGACAAGTCGGCTGGAGGACGATGTATCGAATCTCGACGCAATTTGAGTGTTCCATCGTCATTAGGAGGCACTGAACGTTACAATTAACTATCTGTTTTGCGTCGGATTCGACAATCTAGACTCACAGGAGAACGACCATAAGTTGCCAAGACAGCAATAGACCCTTGGAGACAAGTCGGCTGAAGGACGATGTATTGAATCTCGACGCAATTTGAGTGTTCCATCGTCATTAGGAAGCCCTGAACGTCACAATTAACTGTAAGATTTGCGTCGGAATTGAAAATCTAGACTCACAGGAGAACGACCATAAGGTGCCCGAGGCAGCGATAGACCCTTGGAGATAAATCGGCTGAATGACGATGTATTGAATCTCGACTCTATTTAAGTGTTCCATCGTCATTAGGAGGCCCTGAACTTCACAATTAACTATCAGTTTCGCGTCTGATTCGAAAATCTAGACTCACAGGAGACGGACCATATGATGCCCGTGGAAGCAATATGCCCTTGGAGACAAGTCGGCTGGAGGACGATGTATTGAATCTCGAAGCAATTAGAGTGTTCCATCGTCATTAGGTGGCCCTGAACGTTCCAATTAACGATCAGTTTCGCGCCGGATTCGAAAATCTAGACTCACAGGAGACGGACCATAAGGTGCCCGAGGCAGTAATAGACCCTTGGAGACAAGTCGGCAGGAGGGCGAGAATCTAGACGCAATTTGAGCGTTCCATCGTCATTAGGAGGCCCTGAAAGTTACAATTAACTATCAGTTTCGCGTCGGACTCGATAATCTAGACTCACAGTAGACGGAACCTATGGTGCCCGAGGCAGCAATATCCCCTTGGAGACAAGTCGGCTGGAGGACGATGTATTGAATCTCCACGCAATTTGAGTATTCCATCGTCATTAGGAGGCACTGAACGTTACAATTAACTATCTGTTTTGCGTCGGATCCGACAATCTAGAGTCACAGGAGAACGACCATAAGTTGCCAAGACAGCAATAGACCCTTGTAGACAAGTCGGCTGAAGGACCATGTATTGAATCTCGACGCAATTTGCGTGTTCCATCGTCATTAGGAGGCCCAGAACGTTACAATTAACTATCAGTCTCGCGTCGGATTCGAAAATCTAGACTCACAGGATACGGACCATATGGTTCCCGAGGCAGCAATATCCCCTTGGAGACAAGACGGCGGGAGGACGATGTATTAAATCTCGACGCAATTTGAGTGTTCCATCGTCATTAGGAGGCCCTGATCGATTCATTTAACTATCAGTTTTGCGTCGGATTCGACAATCTAGACACACAGGAGAACGACCACAAGGTGCCCGAGGCAGCAAAAACACTTGGAGACAAGTCGGCTGGTGGACGATATACTGAATCTCGACGCAATTTGAATGTTCGTCATTAGGAGACCCTGAACGTTACAATTAGCTATCAGTTTCGCGTCGGATTCGAAAATCTAGACTCACAGGTGACGAACTATATGGTGCCCGTGGAAGCAATATGCTCTTTTAGACAAGCCGCCTGATGGACGATGTATTGAATCTCGACGCAATTTGAGTGTTCCATCGTCATTGGAGGCGCTAAACGTTACAATTAACTATCAGTTATGCGTCGGATTCGACAATCTAGACTCACAGGAGAACGACGATAAGGTGCCCGAGGCAGCAATAGACCCTTGGAGAAAAGTCAGCTGATGGACGATATATTGAATCTCGACCCAATTTGAGTGTTCCATCGTCATTAGGAGGCCCTGAACGTTACAATTAACTATCAGTCTCGCGTCGGGTTCTCAAAATCTAGACTAACAGGAGACGGACCATATGGTTCCCGAGGCAGCAATATGCTCTTTTCGACAAGTCGGCTGGAGGACGATGTATTGAATCTCGACGCATTTTCAATGTTCGTCATTAGGAGACCCTGAACGTTACAATTAACTATCAGTTTCACGTCGGATTCGAAAATCTAGACTCACAGGAGACGGACCATATGATGCCCGTGGAAGCAATATGCCCTTGGAGACAAGTCCGCTGGAGGACGATGTATTGAATCTCGACGCAATTTGAGTGTTCCATCGTCATTAGGAGGCCCTGATCGTTACAATTAACTATCAGTTTTGCGTCGGATTCAATAATATAGACTCACAGGGGAACGACCATAAGGTGCCCGAGGCAGCAAAAACATTTGGAGGCAAGTCGGCTGGAGGACGATGTATTGAATCTAGACGCAATTTTAATGTTCGTCATTAGGAGACCCTGAACGTTACAATTAGCTATCTCTTTCGCGTCGGATTCGAAACTCTAGACTCACAGGAGACGGACCATATGGTGCCCGTGGAAGGAATATGCCCTTGAAGACAAGTCGGCTGGAGGAGGATGTATTGAATCGCGACACAATTTGAGTGTTCCTTCGTCATTAGGATGCCCTGAACGTTACAATTAACTGTCAGATTTGCGTCGGATTTGAAAATCTAGACTCACAGAACGACCATAACGTGAACCATGCAGCGATAGACCCTTGGAGACAAGTCGGCTGAATGACGTTGTATTGAATCTCGACTCAATTTGAGTGTTCCACCGTCATTAGGAGGCACTAAAAGTTACAATTAACTATCAGTTATGCGTCGGATTCGAAAATCTAGACTCACAGGAGAACAACCATAAGCTGTCCGAGGCAGCAATAGACCCTTGGAGACAAGTCGGCTGGTAACCGATGTATGGAATCTCGACGCAATTTGAGTGTTCCATCGTCATTAGGAGGCTCTGAACGTTACAATTAACTATCAGTTCTGCGTCGGATTCGACAATCTAGACTCACAGGAGAACGACCGTAAGTTTCCCGAGGCAGCAATAGACCCTTGGAGACAAGTCGACTGAAGGACGATGTATTGAATACCGACGCAATTTGAGTGTTCCATCGCCATTAGGAGGCCCATAACGTTACAATTAAGTATCAGTCTCGCGTCAGATTCGAAAATCTAGACTCATAGGAGACGGAACATATGGATCCCGAGGCAGCAATATCCACTTGGAGACAAGTCGGCTGGAGGACGATGTATTGAATCTCGACGCAATTTGAGTGTTCCATCGTCATTAGGAGGCCCTGATCGATACAATTAACTATCAGTTTTGCGTCGGATTCGACAATCTAGACTCACAGGAGAACGACCACAAGGTGCCCGAGGCAGCAAAAACACTTGGAGACAAGTCGGCTGGTAGACGATGTACTGAATCTCGACCCAATTTGAATGTTCGTCATTAGGAGACCCTGAACGTTACAATTAGCTATCAGTTTCGCGTCGGATTCGAAAATCTAGACTCACAGGTGACGAACCATATGGTGCCCGTGGAAGCAATATGCCCTTGGAGACAAGTCGGCTGGAGGACGATGTATTGAATCTCGACGCAATTTGAGTGTTCCATCGTCATTAGGAAGCCCTGAACGTCACAATTAACTGTAAGATTTGCGTCGGACTTGAAAATCTAGACTCACAGGAGAACGACCATAAGGTGCCCGAGGCAGCGATAGACCCTTGGAGGCAAATCGGCTGAATGACGATGTATTGAATCTCGACTCAATTTAAGTGTTCCATCGTCCATAGGAGGCCCTGAACTTCACAATTAACTATCAGTTTCGCGTCTGATACGAATATCTAGACTCACAGAGAAAGACCATATAGTGCCCAAGGCAGCAATATCACCTTGTAGACAAGCCGCCTGATGGACGATGTATTGAATCTCGACGCAATTTGAGTGTTCCATCGTCATTAGGAGGCGCTAAACGTTGCAATTAACTATCAGTTATGCGTCGGATTCGAAAATCTAGACTCACAGGAGAACGACCATAATGTGCCCGAGGCAGCAATAGACCCTTGGAGACAAGTCGGCTGGTGGCCGATGTATTGAATCTCGACGCTATTTGAGTGTTCCATCGTCATTAGGAGGCGCTAAACGTTGCAATTAACTATCAGTTATGCGTCGGATTCGAAAATCTAGACTCACAGGAGAACGACCATAAGGTGCCCGAGGCAGCAATAGACCCTTGGAGACAAGTCGGCTGGTGGCCGATGTATTGAATCTCGACGCAATTTGAGTGTTCCATCGTCATTAGGAGGCCCTAAACTTTACAATTAACTATCAGTTTCGTGTCGGATTCGAAAATCTAGACTCACAGGAGACGGACCCTATGGTGCCCGTGGCACCAATAGACCCTTTGAGACAAGTCGGCTGGACGACGATGTATTGAATCTCGACGCAATTTGAGTGTTCCATCGTCATTAGGATGCCCTGAAAGTTATAATTAACTATCAGTTTCGCGTCGGATTCGAGTATCTAGACTCACAGGAGAAGTTGCCACAGGCAGCAATAGACCCTATGAAAAAAGTCGCCTGGTGGCCGATGTATTGAATCTCGACGCAACTTGAGTGTTCCATCGTCATTAGGAGGCCCTGAACGTTACAATTAACTATCAGTTTTGCGTCGGATTCGACAATCTAGACTCACAGGAGAACGACCATAAGGTGCCCGAGGCAGCAATAGACCCTTGGAGACAAGTCATCTGATGGACGATATATTGAATCTCGACCCAATTTGAGTGTTCCATCGTCATTAGGAGGCCCTGAACGTTACAATTAACTATCAGTCTCGCGTCGGGTTCTCAAAATCTAGACTCACAGGAGACGGACCATATGGTGCCCGTGGAAGCAATATGCCCTTGGAGACAAGTCGGCTGGAGGACGATATATTGAATCTGGACGTAATTTGAGTGTTCCATCGTCATTAGGAGGCCCTGATCGTTACATTTAACTATCAGTTTTGCGTCGGATTCAATAATATAGACTCACAGGAGAACGACCATAAGGTGCCCGAGGCAGCAAAAACACTTGGAGACAAGTCGGCTGGAGGACGATGTATTGAATCTCGACGCAATTTTAATGTTCGTCATTAGGAGACCCTGAACGATACAATTAACTATCTCTTTCGCGTCGGATTCGAAACTCTAGACTCACAGGAGACGGACCATATGGTGCCCGTAGAAGCAATATGCCCTTGAAGACAAATCGGCTGGAGGAGAATGTATTGAATCTCGACGCAATTTGAGTGTTCCATCGTCATTAGGAGGCACTAACCGTTACAATTAACAATCAGTTATGCGTCGGATTCGAAAATCTAGACTCACAGGAGACGGACCATAAGGTGCCAGAGGCAGCAATATCCCCTTGTAGACGAGTCGCCTGGAGGACGATGTATTGAATCTCGACGCAATTTGAGTGTTCCATCGTCATTACGAGGCCCTGAACGTTACAATTAACTATCAGTTTTGCGTCGGATTCGACAATCTAGACTCACAGGAGAACGACCATAAGGTGCCCGAGGCAGCAATAGACCCTTGGAGACATGTCAGCTGATGGACGATATATTGAATCCCGACGCAATTTGAGTGTTCCATCGCCATTAGGAGGCCCATTACGTTACAATTAAGTATCATTCTCGCGTCAGATTCGAAAATCTAGACTCATAGGAGACGGAACATTTGGATCCCGAGGCAGCAATATCCCCTTGGAGACAAGTCCGCTGGAGGACGATGTATCGAATCTCGACGCAATTTGAGTGTTCCATCGTCATTAGGACTCCCTGAACGTTCCAATTAACGATCAGTTTCGCGTCGGATTCGAAAATCTAGACTCACAGGAGACGTACCATATGGTGCCAGAGGCAGCAATAGACCCTTGGAGACAAGTCGGCAGGAGGACGAGAATCTAGACACAATTTGAGTGTTCAAGTGTCATTAGAAGGCCCTGAACGTTACAATTAACTATCAGTTTCGCGTCGGACTCGAAAATCTAGACTCACAGGAGACGGACTCTATGGTGCCCGAGGCAGCAATATCCCCTTGGAGACAAGTCGGCTGGAGGACGATGTATTGAATCTCCGCGCAATTTGAGTTTTCCATCGTCTTTAGGAGGCACTGAACGTTACAATTAACTATCAGTTTTGCGTCGGATTCGACAATCTAGACCTACAGGAGAACGACCATAATTTGCCATGGTAGCAATAGACCCTTGGAGACAAGTCGGCTGAAGGACGATGTATTGAATCTCGACGCAATTTGAGTGTTCCATCGTCATTAGGAGGCCCTGAACTTTACAATTAACTATCAGTTTCGCGTCTGATTCGAATATCTAGAGTCACAGGGAAGAACCATATAATGCCCGAGGCAGCAATATCCCCTTGTAGACAAGTCGCCTGGAGGACGATGTATTGAATCTCGACGCAATTTGAGTGTTCCATCGTCATTAGGAGGCGCCAAACGTTACAATTAACTATCAGTTATGCGTCGGATTCGAAAATCTAGACTCACAGGAGTCAGACCATAAGGTGCCCGAGGCAGCAATGGACCTTTGGAGACAAGTCGGCTGAAGGGCGATGTATTGAATCTCGACGCAATTTGAGTGTTCCATCGTCATTAGGAGGCCCTGAACGTTACAATTAACTATCAGTTTCGCGACGGATTCGAAAATCTAGACCCACAGGAGACGGACCATATGGTTCCGGAGGCAGCAATATCCCCTTGGAGACAAGTCGGCTGGAGGACGATGTAATGAATCTCGACGCAATTTGAGTGTTCCATCGTCATTAGGAGGCCCTGATCGTTACAATTAACTATCAGTTTTGCGTCGGATTCGATATTCTAGACTCACAGGAGAACGACCATAAGGTGCCCGAAGCAGCAAAAACCCTTGGAAACAAGTCGGCTGGAGGACGATATATTGAATCTCGACGCAATTTGAATGTTGTCATTAGGAGACCCTGAACGTTACAATTAACTATCAGTTTCGCTTCGGATTCGAAAATTTAGACTCACAGGAGACGAACCATATGGTGCAGGTGGAAGCAATATGCCCCTGGAGACAAGTCGGCTGAATGACGATGTATTGGATCTCGACTCAATTTGAGTGTTCCATCGTCATTAGGAGGCCCTGAACTTTACAATTAACTATCAGTTTCGCGTCTGATTCGAATATCTAGAGTCACAGGGTAGAACCATATAGTGCCCGAGGCAGCAATATCCCCTTGTAGACAAGTCGCCTGGAGGACGATGTATTGAATCTCGACGCAATTTGAGTGTTCCATCGTCATTAGGAGGCGCTAAACGTTACAATTAAATATCAGTTATGCGTCGGAATCGAAAATCTAGACTCACAGGAGACGGACCGTAAGGTGCCCGAGGCAGCAATAGACCTTTGGAGACAAGTCGGCTGAAGGGCGATGCATTGAATCTCGACGCAATTTGAGTGTTCCATCGTCATTGGGGGGCCCTGAACGTTACAATTAACTATCAGTTTCGCGTCATATTCGAAAATCTAGACTCACAGGAGAAGGTGCCCCAGGCAGCAATAGACCCTATGAAACAAGTCGCCTGGTGGCCGATGTATTGAAGCTCGACGCAACTTGAGTGTTCCATCGTCATTAGGAGGTGATGAACTTTAAAATTAACTATCAGTTTTGCGTCGGATTCGACAATCTAGACTAACAGGAGAACGACCATAAGGTGCCCGAGGAGGAAATAGACACTTGGAGACAAATCGGCTGAATGACGATGTATTGAATCTCGACTCAATTTGAGTGTTCCATCGTCATTAGGAGGCCCTGAACGTTACAAGTAACTATCAGTTTTGAGTCGGATTCGATCATCTAGACTTACAGGAGAACGATCATAAAGTGCCCGAGGCACCAATAGACCCTTGGAGACAAGTCGGCTGGAGGACGATGTATGGAATCTCGACGCAATTTGAGTGTTCCATCGTCATTAGGAGGCCCTGAACGTTACAATTAACTATCAGACTTGCGTCGCATTTGTAAATCTAGACTCTCAGGAGAACGACCATAAGGTGCCCGAGGCAGCGATAGACCCTTGGAGACAAGTCGGCTGAAGGACGATGTATTGATTCTCGACTCAATTTGAGTGTTCCATCGTCATTAGGAGGCCATGAACTTTACAATTAACTATCAGTTTCGCGTCTGATTCGAAAATCTAGACTCACAGGGAAGGACCATATATTGCCCGAGGCAGCAATATCCCCTTGTAGACAAGTCGCCTGGAGGACGATGTATTGAATCTCGACGTAATTTGAGTGTTCCATCGTCATTAGGAGGCGCTAAACGTTACAATTAACTATCAGTTATGCGTCGGATTCGAAAATCTAGACTCACAGGAGAACAACCATAAGGTGCCCGAGGCAGCAGTAAACCCTTGGGGACAAGTCGGCTGGAGGACGATGTATTGAATCTTTACGCAATTTGAGTGTTCCATCGTCATTAGGAGGCCCTGAACGTTACAATTAAGTATCAGTCTCGCGTCGGATTCGAAAATCTAGACTCATAGGAGACGGACCATATGGATCCCGAGGCAGCAATATCCCCTTGGAGACAAGTCCGCTGGAGGACTTTGTATCGGATCTCGACGCAATTTCAGTGTTCAATTGACATTAGCAGGCCCTGAACGTTACAATTAACTATCAGTTTCGCGTCGGATTCGAAAATCTAGACTCACAGGAGACGGACCCTATGGTGCCCGAGGCAGCAAAACCCCCTTGGAGACAAGTCGGCTGGAGGACGATGTATTGAATCTCCACGCAATTTGAGTGTTCCATCGTCATTTGGAGGCCCTGATCGTTACAATTAACTATCAGTTTATCGTCGGATTCAATAATATAGATTCACAGGAGAAAGACCATAAGGTGCCCCAGGCAGCAAAAACCCTTGGAGACAAGTCAGCTGAATGACGATGTATTGCATCTAAACGCAATTTGAGTGTTCCATCGTCATTAAGAGGCCCTGAACGTTACAATTAACTATCAGTCTTGCGTCGGATTCGAAAATCTAGACTCATAGGAGACGGAGCATATGGATCCCGAGGCAGCAATATCCCCTTGGAGACAAGTCCGCTGGTGGACGATGAATCGGATCTCGAAGCGATTTGAGTGTTCCATCGTCATTAGGAGGCCCTGAACGCTACAATTAAAGATTAGTTTCCGTCGGATTCGACAATCTAGACTCACAGGAGACGGACCATAAGGTGCCCGAGGCAGCAATAGACCCTTGGAGTTAAGTCGGCTGGAGGACGAGAATCTAGACGCAATTTGAGTGTTCAATTGTCATTAGGAGGCCCTCAACGTTACAATTAACTATCAGTTTTGAGTCGGATTCGATCATCTGGACTTACAGGAGAACGATCATAAAGTGCCCGAGGCATCAAAAACCCTTGGAAACAAGTCGGCTGGAGGACGATATATTGAATCTCGACGCAATTTGAATGTTGTCATTAGGAGACCCTGAACGTTACAATTAACTATCAGTTTCGCGTCGGATTCGAAAATCTAGACTCACAGGAGACGAACCATATGGTGCAGGTGGAAGGAATATGCCCCTGGAGACAAGTCGGCTGAATGACGATGTATTGAATCTCGACTCAATTTGAGTGTTCCATCGTCATTAGGAGGCCATGAACTTTACAATTAACTATCAGTTTCGCGTCTGATTCGAATATCTAGAGTCACAGGGAAGAACCATATAGTGCCCGAGGCAGCAATATCCCCTTGTAGACAAGTCGCCTGGAGGACGATGTATTGAATCTCGACGCAATTTGAGTGTTCCATCGTCATTAGGAGGCGCCAAACGTTACAATTAACTATCAGTTTCGCGTCGGATTCGAAAATCTAGACTCACAGGAGACGGACCATATGGTTCCCGAGGCAGCAATATCCCCTTGGGGACAAGTCGGCTGGACGACGATATAATGAATCTCGACGCAATTTGAGTGTTCCATCGTCATTAGGAGGCTCTGAATGTTACAATTAACTATCAGTTTTGCGTCGGATTCGAAAATCTAGACTCACAGGAGAAGGTGCCACAGGCAGCAATAGACCCTATGAAACAAGTCGCCTGGTGGCCGATGTATTGAAGCTCGACGCAACTTGAGTGTTCCATCGTCATTGGGAGGTGCTGAACTTTAAAATTAACTATCAGTTTTGCGTCGGATTCGACAATCTAGACTCACAGGAGAACGACCATAAGGTGCCCGAGGCAGAAATAGACACTTGGAGACAAGTCGGCTGAATGACGATGTATTGAATCTCGACTCAATTTGAGTGTTCCATCGTCATTAGGTGGCCCTGAACCTTACAAGTAACTATCAGTTTTGAGTCGGATTCGATCATCTAGACTTACAGGAGAACGATCATAAAGTGCCCGAGGCACCAATAGACCCTTGGAGACAAGTCGGCTGGAGGACAATGTATGGAATCTCGACGCAATTTCAGTGTTCCATCGTCATTAGGAGGCCCTGAACGTTACAAATTAGTATCAGTCTCGCGTCGGATTTGAAAATCTAGACTCATATTAGACGGACCATATGGATCCCGAGGCAGCAAAACCCCCTTGGAAACAAGTCGGCTGGAGGGCGATGTATTGAATCTCCACGCAATTTGAGTGTTCCATCGTCATTAGGCGGCCCTGATCGTTACAATTAACTATCAGTTTATCGTCGGATTCAATAATATAGATTCACAGGAGAAAGACCATAAGGTGCCCCCAGGCAGCAAAAACCCTTGGAGACAAGTCGGCTGAATGACGATGTATTGAATCTCGACTCAATTTGAGTGTTCCATCGTCATTAGGAGGCCCTGAACGTTACAAGTAACTATCAGTTTTGAGTCGGATTCGACCATCTAGACTTACAGGAGAACGATCATAAAGTGCCCGAGGCACCAATAGACCCTTGGAGACAAGTCGGCTGGAGGACGATGTATGGAATCTCGACGCAATTTGAGTGTTCCATCGTCATTAGGAGGCCCTGAACGTTACAATTAACAATCAGTTTCGCGTCGGATTTGAATATCTAGACTCACAGGAGAACGACCATAAGGTGCCCGACGCATCGATATACCCTTGGAGACAAGTCGGCTGAAGGACGACGTGTTGAATCTCGACTCAATTTGAGTGTTCCATCGTCATTAGGAGACCATGAACTTTACAATTAACTATCAGTTTCGCGTCTGATTCGAAAATCTAGACTCACAGGGAAGGACAATATAGTGCCCGAGGCAGCAATATCCCCTTGTAGACAAGTCGCCTGGAGGACGATGTATTGAATCTCGACGCAATTTGAGTGTTCCATCGTCATTAGGAGGCGCTAAACGTTACAATTAACTATCAGTTATGCGTCGGATTCGAAAATCTAGACTCACAGGAGAACAACCATAAGGTGCCCGAGGCATCAATAGACCCTTGGAGACAAGTCGGCTGGTAGCCGATGTATTGAATCTCGACGCAATTTGAGTGTTCCATCGTCATTAGGAGGCCCTGAATGTTACAATTAACTATCAGTCTTGCGTCGGATTCGACAATCTAGATTTACAGGAGAACGACCATAAGGCGCCCGAGGCAGCAATAGACACTTGGAGACAAGTCGGCTGAACGACGATGTATTGCATCTCGACGCAATTTAAGGGTTCCATCGTCACTAGGAGGCCCTGAACGTTACAATTAACTATCAGTTTCGCGTCGGATTCGAAAATCTAGACTCACGGGAGACGGACCCTATGGTGCCCGAGGAAGCAATATCCCCTTGGAGACAAGTCGGCTGGAGGACGATGTATTGAATCTCCACGCAATTTGAGTGTTCCATCGTCATTAGGAGGCCCTGAACGTTACAATTTAGTATCAGTCTCGCGTCGGATTCGTAAATCTAGTCTCATAGGAGACGGACCATATGGATCCCGAGGCAGCAATATCCTCTTGGAGACAAGTCCGCTGGAGGACGATGAATCGGATCTCGATGCGATTTGAGTGTTCCATCGTCATTAGGAGGCCCTGAACGCTACAATTAAAGATTAGTTTCGCGTCGGATTCGACAATCTAGACTCACAGGAGACGGACCATAAGGTGCCCGAGGCAGCAATAGACCCTTGGAGCAAGTCGGCAGGAGGACGAGATTCTAGACGCAATTTGAGTATTCAATTGTCATTAGGAGGCCCTGAACGTTACAATTAACTATCAGTTTCGCGTCGGATTCGAAAATCTAGACTCACATGAGACGGACCCTATGGTGCCCGAGGCAGCAATATCCCCTTGGAGACGAGTCGGCTGGAGGACGATGTATTGAATATCCACGCAATTTGAGTGTTCCATCGTCATTAGGAGGCCCTGATCGTTACAATTAACTATCAGTTTATCGTCGGATTCAATAATATAGCTTCACAGGAGAAGGACCATAAGGTGCCCCCAGGCAGCAAAAACCCTTGGAGACAAGTCGCCTGAATGACGATGTATTGAATCTCGACTCCATTTGAGTGTTCCATCGTCATTAGGAGGCCCTGAACGTTACAAGTAACTATCAGTTTTGAGTCGGATTCGACCATCTAGACTTACAGGAGAACGATCATAAAGTGCCCGAGGCACCAATAGACCCTTGGAGACAAGTCGGCTGGAGGACGATGTATGGAATCTCGACGCAATTTGAGTGTTCCATCGTCATTAGGAGGCCCTGAACGTTACAATTAACTATCAGTTTCGCGTCGGATTTGAATATCTAGACTCACAGGAGAACGACCATAAGGTGCCCGACGCAGCGATACACCCTTGGAGACAAGTCGGCTGAAGGACGACGTGTTGAATCTCGACTCAATTTGAGTGTTCCATCGTCATTAGGAGACCATGAACTTTACAATTAACTATCAGTTTCGCGTCTGATTCGAAAATCTAGACTCACAGGGAAGGACCATATAGTGCCCGAGGCAGCAATATCCCCTTGTAGACAGGTCGCCTGGAGGACGATGTATTGAATCTCGACGCAATTTGAGTGTTCCATCGTCATTAGGAGGCGCTAAACGTTACAATTAACTATCAGTTATGCGTCGGATTCGAAAATCTAGACTCACAGGAGACGGACCCTATGGTGCCCGAGGAAGCAATATCCCCTTGGAGACAAGTCGGCTGGAGGACGACGTATTGAATCTCCACGCAATTTGAGTGTTCCATCGTCATTAGGAGGCCCTGAACGTTACAATTTAGTATCAGTCTCGCGTCAGATTCGTAAATCTAGACTCATAGGAGACGGACCATATGGATCCCGAGGCAGCAATATCCTCTTGGAGACAAGTCCGCTGGAGGACGATGAATCGGATCTCGAAGCGATTTGAGTGTTCCATCGTCATTAG
The DNA here is from genome assembly GCF_021461395.2 of Schistocerca americana. Lineage (NCBI taxonomy): Eukaryota > Metazoa > Arthropoda > Insecta > Orthoptera > Acrididae > Schistocerca > Schistocerca americana. The sequence continues at coordinate 481,864 of NW_025726697.1, forward strand.
GAGGCCCTGAACGCTACAATTAAAGATTAGTTTCGCGTCGGATTCGACAATCTAGACTCACAGGAGACGGACCATAAGGTGCCCGAGGCAGCAATAGACCCTTGGAGACAAGTCGGCAGGAGGACGAGATTCTAGACGCAATTTGAGTATTCAATTGTCATTAGGAGGCCCTGAACGTTACAATTAACTATGAGTTTCGCGTCGGATTCGAAAATCTAGACTCACAGGAGACGGACCCTATGGTGCCCGATGCAGCAATATCCCCTTGGAGACGAGTCGGCTGGAGGACGATGTATTGAATCTCCACGCAATTTGAGTGTTCCATCGTCATTAGGAGGCCCTGAACGTTACAATCAACTATCAGTTTTGCGTCGGATTCGACAATCTAGACTCACAGGAGAACGACCATAAGTTGCCCTAGGCAGCAATAGACCCTTGGAGACAAGTCGGCTGAAGGACGATGTGTTGAATATCGAAGCAATTTGAGTGTTCCATCGTCATTAGGAGGCCCTGAACGTTACAATTAACTATCAGTCTTGCGTCGGATTCGAAAATCTAGATTCACAGGGAGGCTGCCCGTGGCAGCAATATCCCCTTGTAGAAAAGTCGCCTGGAGGACGATGTATTGAATCTCGACGCAATTTGAGTGTTCCGTCGACATCAGGAGGCCCTGATCGTTACAATTAACTATCAGTTTTGCGTCGGATTCGATAATCTAGACTCATAGGGAAGGACCATATGGTGCCCGAGGCAGCAATATCCCCTTGCAGACAAGTCGCCTGGAGGACGATGTATGGAATCTCGACGTAATTTGAGTGTTCCATCGTCATTAGGAGGCGCCAAACGTTACAATTAACTATCATATATGCGTCGCATTCGAAAATCTAGACTCACAGGAGAACGACCATAAGGTGCCCGAGGCAGCAATAGACCCTTGGAGACAAGTTGGCTGGTGGCCGATGTATTGAATCTCGACGCAATTTGAGTGTTCCATCGTTATTAGGAGGCCCTGAACTTTACAATTAACTATCAGTTTCGCGTCGGATTCGAAAATCTAGACTCACAGGGAGGCTGCCCGTGGCAGCAATATCCCCTTGTAGAAAAGTCGCCTGGAGGACGATGTATTGAATCTCGACGCAATTTGAGTGTTCCATCGTCATTAAGAGGCGCCAAACGTTACAATTAACTATCATTTATGCGTCGGATTCAAAAATCTAGACTCACAGTAGAACGACCATAAGGTGCCCGAGGCAGCAATAGACCCTTGGAGACAAGTCGGCTGAAGGACGATGTACTGAATCTCGACGCAATTAAAGTGTTCCATCGTCATTAGGAGGCCCTGAACGTTACAATTAACTATCAGTTTCGCGTCGGATTCGAAGATCTAGACTCACAGGAGACGGACCCTATGGTGCCCGAGGCAGCAATATCCCCTTGGAGACAAGTCGGCTGGAGGACGATGTATGGATCCTCCACGCAATTTGAGTGTTCCATCGTCATTAGGAGTCCCTGATCGTTACAATTAACTATCAGTTTTGCGTCGTATTCGATAATCTAGACTCACAGGAGAACGACCATAAGGTGCCCGAGGCAGCAAAAACCATTGGAGACAAGTCGGTTGTTGGACGATGTATTGAATCTCGACGCAATTTGAATGTTCGTTATTAGGAGACCCTGAACGTTACAATTAACTATCAGTTTCGCGTTGGATACGAAAATCTAGACTCACAGGAGACGAACCATATGGTGCCCGTGGAAGCAATATGGCCTTGGAGACAAGTCAGCTGGAGGACGATGTATTGAATCTCGACGCAATTTGAGTGTTCCATCGTCATTAGGAAGCGCTAAACGTTACAATTAACTATCAGTTATGCGTCGGATTCGAAAATCAAGACTCACAGGAGAACGACCATAAGGTGCCCGAGGCAGCAATAGACCCTTGGAGACAAGTCGGCTGAAGGACGATGTATTAAATATCGACGCAATTTGAGTGTTCCATCGTCATTAGGAGGCTCTGAACGTTACAAGTAACTATCAATTTTGCGTCGGATTCGACAATCTAGACTTACACGAGAACGACAATAAAGTGCCCGAGGCACCAATAGACCCTTGGAGACAAGTCGGCTGGAGGACGATGTATTGAATCTCGACGCAATTTGAGTGTTCCATCGTCATTAGGAGGCCCTGAATGTTACAGTTAACTATCAGTTTCGCGTCGGATTCGAAAATTTAGACTCACAGGAGACGGGCCATATGGTACCCGAGGCAGCAATATCCCCTTGGAGACAAGTCGGCTGGAGGACGATGTATCGAATCTCGACGCAATTTGAGTGTTCCGTCGTCATCAGGAGGCCCTGATCGTTACAATTAACTATCAGTTTTGCGTCGGATTCGATAATCTAGACTAATAGGGAAGGACCATATGGTGCCCGAGGCAGCAATAGACCCTTGGAGACAAGTCGGCTTAATGACGATGTATTGAATCTCGACTCAATTTGAGTGTTCCATCGTCATTAGGAGGCCCTGAACGTTACAATTAACTATCAGTTTTGCGTCGGATTTGAAAGTCTAGACTCACAGGAGAACGACCATAATTTGCCCGAGGTAGCGATAGACCCTTGGAGACAAAACGGCTGATTGACGATGTATTGAATCTCGACTCAATTTGAGTGTTCCATCGTCATTAGGAGGCCCTGAACTTTACAATTAACTGTCAGTTTCGCGTCTGATTCGAAAATCTAGACTCACAGGGAAGGACCATATACTGCCCGAGGCAGCAATATCCCCTTGTAGACAAGTCGCCCGGAGGACGATGTATTGAATCTCGACGCAGTTTGAGTGTTCCATCGTCATTAGGAGGCCCTAAATGTTACAATTAACTATCAGTTATGCGTCGGATTCGAAAATCTAGACTCACAGTATAACGACCATAAGTTGCCCAGGGCAGCAATAGACGCTTGGAGACAAGTCGGCTGTAGGACGATGTATTGAATCTCGTCGCAATTTGAGTGTTCCATCGTCATTAGGAGGCGCTAAACGTTACAATTAACTATAAGTTATGCGTCGGATTCGAAAATCTAGACTCACGGGAGAACGATCATAAGGTGCCCGAGGCAGCGATAGACCCTTGGAGACAAGTAGGCTGAATGACGATGTATTGAATCTCGAATTTGAGTGTTCCATCGTCATTAGGAAGCCCTGAATTCACAATTAACTATCAGTTTCGCGTCTGATTCGAATATCTAGACTCACAGGGAAGGACCATATACTGCCCGAGGCAGCAATATCCCCTTGTAGACAAGTCGCCCGGAGGACGATGTATTGAATCTCGACGCAGTTTGAGTGTTCCATCGTCATTAGGAGGCCCTAAATGTTACAATTAACTATCAGTTATGCGTCGGATTCGAAAATCTAGACTCACAGGAGAACGACCATAAGGTGCCCGAGGCAGCAATAGACCCTTGGAGACAAGTCGGCTGGTAGCCGATGTATTGAATCTCGACGCAATCTGAGTCTTCCATCATCATTAGGAGGCCCTGAACGTTACAATTAACTATCAGTCTCGCGTCGGATTCGAAAATCTAGACTCACAGGAGAACGACCACAAGGTACCCGAGGCAGCGATAGACCCTTGGATACAAGTCGGCTGAAGGACGATGTATTGAATCTCGACGCAATTTGAGTGTTCCATCGTCATTAGGAGGCCTTGACGTTACAATTAACTATCAGTCTCGCGTCGGATTCGAAAATCTAGACTCACAGGAGACGGACCCTACGGTTCCCGAGGTAGCAATATCCCCTTGGTGACGTGTCAGCTGGAGGACGATGTATTGAATCTCGACGCAATGTGAGTCTTCCATCGGCTTTTGTAGGCCTGAACGTTACAATTAACTATCAGTTTTGCGTCGGATTTGTAAATCTAGACTCACAGGAGAACGACCATAAGTTGCCCGCGGCAGCGATAGAGGCCTTGGAGACAAGTCGGCTGATTGACGATGTATTGAATCTCGGCTCAATTTGAGTGTTCCATCGTCATTAGGAGGCCCCGAACTTCATAATTAACTATCGGTGACGCGTCTGATTCGAATATCTAGACTCACAGGGAAGGACCATATAGTGCCCGAGGCAGCAATATCCCCTTGTAGACAAGTCGCCTGGAGGACGATGTATTGAATCTCGACGCAATTTGAGTGTTCCATCGCCATTAGGAGGCCCTGAACGTTACATTTAACTATCAGTTTTGCGTCGAATTCGTCCAGTTAGACTTACAGGGAGAACGATCATAAAGTGCCCGAGGCACCAATAGACCCTTGGAGAAAAGTCGGCTGGTAGCCGATGTATTGAATCTCGACGCAATTTGAGTGTTCCATCGTCATTAAGCGGCCCTGAACGTTACAAGTAACTATCAGTTATGCGTCGGATTCGAAAATCTAGACTCACAGGAGAACGACCATAAGGTGCCCGAGGCAGCAATAGGACCCTTGGAGACAAGTCGGCTGGTGACCGATGAATTGAATCTCGACGCAATCTGAGTGTTCCATCGTCATTAGGAGGCCCTGAACGTTACAAGTAACTATCAGTTTTGCGTCGAATTCGTCCAGTTAGACTTACAGGAGAACGATCATAAAGTGCCCGAGGCACCAATAGACACTTGGAGGACAAGTCGGCTGGTAGCCGATGTATTGAATCTCGACGCAATTTGAGTGTTCCATCGTCATTAAGCGGCCCTGAACGTTACAATAAACTGACAGATTTGAGTCGGATTTGGAAAATCTAGACTCACAGGAGAACGACCATTGGGTGCCCGAGGCTGCGATAGACCCTTGGAGACAAGTCGGCTGAATGACGATGTACTGAATCTCGACTCAATTTGAGTGTTCCATCGTCATTAGGAGGCCCTGAACTTTACAATTAACTATCAGTTTCGTGTCTGATTCGAAAATCTAGACACACAGGGAAGGACCATATAGTGCCCGAGGCAGCAATATCCCCTTGTAGACAAGTCGCCTGGAGGACGCTGTATTGAATCTCGACGCAATTTGAATGTTCGTCATTAGGAGACCCTGAACGTTACAATTATCTATCAGTTTCGCGTCGGATTCGAAAATCTAGACTCACGGGAGACGAACCATATGGTGCCTTAGGAAGCAATATGCCCTTGGAGACAATTCGGCTGGAGGAAGATGTATTGAATCTCGACGCAATTTGAGTGTTCCATCGTCATTAGGAAGCCCTGAACGTTGCAATTAACTGTCAGATTTGTGGCGGATTTGAAAATATAGAATCACAGGAGAACGACCATAAGGTGCCCGAGGCAGCGATAGACCCTGGAGACAAGTCGGATGAATGACGATGTATTGAATCTCGACGCAATTTGAGTGTTCCATCGTCATTTGTAGGCCCTGAACGTTACAAGTAACTATCAGTTTTGCGTCGAATACGACCATCTACACTTACAGGAGAACGATCATAAAGTGCCCGAGGCACCAATAGACCCTTGGAGACAAGTCGGCTGGAGGACGATGTATTTAATCTAGACGCAATTTGATTGTTCCATCGTCATTAGGAGGCCCTGAATGTTACAGTTAACTATCAGATTTCCGTCGGATTTGATAATCTAGACTCACAGGAGAACGACCATACGGTGCCCGAGGCAGCGATAGACCCTTGGAGACAAGTCGGCTGGATGACGATGTATTGAATCTCGACGCAATTTGAATGTTCGTCATTATGAGACCCTGAACGTTACAATTAACTATCAGTTATGCGTCGGATTCGAAAATCTAGACTCACAGGAGACGGACCATATGGTGACCGTGGAAGCAATATGCCATTGGTGTCAAGTCGGCTGGAGGACGATGTATTGAATCTCGACATAATGTGAGTGGTCCATCGTCATTAGGAGGCCCTGAACGTTACCAATTGACTATCAGATTTGCGTCGGATTTGATAAAATAGACTCACAGGAGAACGACCATAAGGTGCCCGAGGCAGCAATAGACCCTTGGAGACAATTCGGATGGAGGGCAATGTATTGAATATCGAGCCAATTTGAGCGTTTCATCGTCATTCGGAGGCCCTGATCGTTACAATTAACTATCAGTTTTGCGTCGGATTCGAAAATCTAGACTCACAGGAGACGGACCATGTGGTTCCCGAGGCAGCAATATCCCCTTATAGACAAGTCGGCTGGAGGACGACGTATTGAATCTCGACGCAATTTGAGTGTTCCATAGTCATTAGGAGGCCCTGATCGCTACAATTAACTATCAGTTTTGCTACGGATTCGATAATCTAGATTCACAGGAGAACGACCATAAAGTGCCAGAGGCAGCAAAAACCCTTGGAGACAAGTCGGCTGGAGGACGATGTATTGAATCTCGACCCCAATTTGAATGTTCGTCACTAGGACACCCAGAACATTAGAATTAACTATCAGTTTCGCGTCGGATTCGAAAATCTAGACTCACAGGAGACGGACCATATGGTGCCCGTGGAAGCAATATGCCCTTGGAGACAAGTCGGCTAGAGGACGATGTATTTAATCTCGACGCAATGTGAGTATCCCTTGGTCATTAGGAGGCCCTGAACGTTACAATTAAATATCAGATTTGCGTCGGATTTGAAAATAGACTCACAGGAGAACGACCATAAGGTGCCCGAGGCAGCGATAGACCCTTGGCGACAAGTCGGCTGAATGACGATGTATTGAATCTCGACTCAATTTGAGCGTTCCATCGTCATTAGGAGGCCCTGAACTTTACAATTAACTATCAGTTCCACGTCTGATTCGAAAATCTAGACTCACAGGGGACGAAGCATATGGTGCCAGAGGCAGCAATATCCGCTAGGAGACAAATCGGCTTGAGGACGATCTAGTGAATCTTGACGCAATTTGAGTGTTCCATCGTCATTGGGAGGCCCTTAACGTTACAATTAAATATCAGTTTTGTGTCGGATTCGAAAGTCTAGACTCACAGGAGACGGACCATATGGTGCCCGAGGCAGCAATATCCCCTTGGAGACAAGTCGGCTGGAGGACGACGTATTGAATCTCTACGCAATTTGAGTGTTCCATCGTCATTAGGAAGTCCTGAACGTTGCCATTAACCATTAGTTTTGCGTCGGATTCGAAAATCTACACTCACAGAAGAACGATGATAAGATTCCCGAGGCAGCAATATCCCCTTAGAGACAAGTCGGCTTTAGGACGATGTATTGAATCTCGACGCAATTTGAGTGTTCCATCGTCATTAGGAGGCGCTAAACGTTACAATTATCTATCAGTTATGCGTCGGATCCGAAAATCTACACTCACAGGAGAACGACCATAAGGTGTCCGAGGCAGCAATAGACCCTTGGAGACAAGTGGGCTGGAGGACGATGTATTGAATCTCGACGCAATTTGAGTGTTCCATCGTCATTAGTAGGCCCTTAACGTTACAATTAACTATCAGTTTAGCGTCGGATGCGAAAATCTATACTCACCGGAGAACGACCATAAGGTGCCCGAGGCAGCAATAGACCCTTGGAGACAAGTCGCTTGGAGGACGATGTATTGACTCTCGACGCAATCTCGAGCGTTCCATCGTCATTAGGAGGTCCTGGACGTTACAATTAACTATCAGATTTGCGTCGGATTCGAAAATCTAGACTCACCGGAGAAGGACCACATGGTGCCCGAGGCAGCAATATCCCGTTGGAGACAAGTCGGCGGGAGGACGATGTATTGATTGTCGACGCAATTTGAGTGTTCCATCATCATTAGGAGGCCCTGAACTTTACAATTAACTACAAGTTATACGTCGGATTCGTTAATCTAGTCTCACAGGGGACGAACCATATTGTGCCTGAAGCAGCGATATCGCCTTGGAGACAAAACGGCTGGAGGACGATCTATTGAATCTCGACGCAATTTGAGTGTTCCATCGTCATTAGGAGGCCCTTAACGTTACAATTAAATATCAGTTGTGTGTCGGATTCGTAAATCTAGACACACAGGAGACGGACCATATAATGCCCGAGGCAGCAATATCCCCTTGGAGACAAGTCGGCTGGAGGACGACGTATTGAATCTCGACGCAATTTGAGTGTTCTATCGTCATTAGGAGGCCCTGAACGTTACCATTAACCATTAGTTTTGCGTCGGATTCCAAAATCTAGACTCACAGAAGAACGACGAAAAGATGCCCGAGGCAGCAATATCCCCTTAGAGTCAAGTTGGCTGTAGGACGATGTATTGAATCTCGTCGCAATTTAAGTGTTCCATCGTCATTAGGAGGCCATGAACGTTACAATTAACCATCAGTTTTGCGTCGGATTCGAAAATCTAGACTCAGAGAAGAACGACGATAAGATGCCCGAGGCAGCAATATCCCCGTAGAGACAAGTCGGCTGTAGGACGATGTATTGAATCTCGACGCAATTTGAGTGTTCCATCGTCATTAGGAGGCCCTGAAAATTACAATTAACCATCAGTTTTGCGTCGGATTCGAAAATCTGGACTCCCAGGAGACGGACCATAAGGTGCCCGAGGCAGCAATATCCCCTTGGAGACAAATCGGCTGGAGGACGACGTATTGAATCTCGACGCAATTTGAGTGTTCCATCGTCATTAGGAGGCCCTTAGCGTTACAATTAAATATCAGTTTTGTGTCGGATTCGAAAGTCTAGACTCACAGAAGACGGACCATATGGTGCCCGAGGCAGCAATATCCCCTTGGAGACAAGTCGGCTGGAGGACGACGTATTGAATCTCGACGCAATTTGAGTGTTCCATCGTCATTAGGAGGCCCTGAACGTTGCCGTTAACCTCTAGTTTTGCGTCGGATTCAAATTCTACACTCACAGAAGAACGACGATAAGATTCCCGAGGCAGCAATATCCCCTTAGAGACAAGTCGGCTTTAGGACGATGTATTGAATCTCGACGCAATTTGAGTGTTCCATCGTCATTAGGAGGCCCTGAACGTTACCATTAACCATTAGTTTTGCGTCGGATTCCAAAATCTAGACTCACAGAAGAACGACGAAAAGATACCCGAGGCAGCAATATCCCCTCAGAGTCAAGTTGGCTGTAGGACGATGTATTGAATCTCGTCGCAATTTAAGTGTTCCATCCTCATTAGGAGGCCATGAACGTTACAATTAACCACCAGTTTTGCGTCGGATTCTAAAATCTAGACTCAGAGAAGAACGACGATAAGATGCCCGAGGCAGCAATATCCCCGTAGAGACAAGTCGGCTGGAGGACGATGTATTGAATCTCGACGCAATTTGAGTGTTCCATCGTCATTAGGAGGCCTTGAAAATTACAATTAACCATCAGTTTTGCGTCGGATTCGAAAATCTGGACTCACAGGAGACGGACCATAAGGTGCCCGAGGCAGCAATATCCCCTTGGAGACAAGTCGGCTGGAGGACGATGAATAGAATCTCGTTGCAATTTGAGTTTTCCATTGTCATTAGGAGGTTCTGAACGTTACAATTGGCAGTCCGTTTTGCGTCGGATTCGAATATCTGCACTCACAGGAGAACGACCATAAGGTGAGCGAGGTAGCAATAGACCCATGGAGACAAGTCGGCTTGAGGACGATGTATTGAATCGCAACGCAATTTGAGTATTCCATCGTCATTAGGAGGCCCTGAACGTTACAATTAACTTTCAGATTAGCGTCGCATTCGATACTCTAGACTCACTGGAGAACGACCATCAGGTGCCCGAGGCAGCAATATCCTCTTGGAGACAAATCGGCTGGAGGACGATGTATAGACTCTCGACGCAATTCGAGTGTTCCATCGTCATTAGGAGGCCCTGAAAGTTACAATTAACTATCATTTTTGCGTCGGATTCTTAAATCTAGACTCACAGGAGAAGGAAAACATGGTGCCCGAGGCAGCAATATCCCGTTGGAGACAAGTCGGCGGGAGGACGATGTATTGAATCTCGACGCAATTTGAGTGTTCCAACGTCATTAGGAGGCCCAGAACGTTACAATTAACTACAAGTTATGCGTCAGATTCGTTAATCAAGACTCACAGGGGACGAACCATATGGTGCCAGAGGCAGCAATATCCGCTTGGAGACAAATCGGCTTGAGGACGATCTAGTGAATCTTGACGCAATTTGAGTTTTCCATCGTCAATAGGAGGCCCTTAACGTTACAATTAAATATCAGTTTTGTGTCGGATTCGAAAGTCTAGACTCACAAGAGACGGAACATATGGTGCCCGAGGCAGCAATATCCCCTTGGAGACAAGTCGCCTGGAGGACGGTGTATTGAATCTCGACGCAATTTAAGTGTTCCATCGTCATTAGGAGGCCATGAACGTTACAATTAACCATCAGTTTTGCGTCGGAATCGAAAATCTAGACTCAGAGAAGAACGACGATAAGATGCCCGAGGCAGCAATATCCCCGTAGAGACAAGTCGGCTGGAGGACGATGTATTGAATCTCGACGCAATTTGAGTGTTCCATCGTCCTTAGGAGGCCCTTAACGTTACAATTAACTATCAGAATTGGGTCGGATTCGAAAATCTAGACTCCCAGGAGAACGACAATTAGGTGCAACATGCAGCAATAGACCCTTGGAGACAAAACGGCTGGAGGACGATGTATTGAATCTCGACGCAATTTGAGCGTGCCATCGTCATTAGGAGGCCCTGACTGTTACAATTAACCATTAGTTTTGCGTCGGATTCGAAAATCTAGACACATAGGAGACGGAGCATATGGTGCCCGAGGCAGCAATATACCCTTGTAGACAAGTCGGTTGGAGAACGATGTATTGAATCGCGACGCAATTTGAGTGTTCCATCGTCATTAGGAGACCATTAACGTTACAATTAACCATCAGGTTTGCGTCAGATTCGAAAATCTGGACTCACAGGAGGCGGACCATAAGGAGCCCGAGGCAGCAATATCCCCTTGGAGACAAGTCGGCTGGAGGACGATGTATTGAATCTCGACGCAATTTGAGTGTTCTATCGTCATTAGGAGGCCCTGAACGTTACTATTAACTATTAGTTTTACGTCGGATTCGAAAATCTAGACTCACAGAAGAACGACGATAAGGTGCGCGAGGCAGCAATATCCCCGAGGAGGCAAGTAGTCTGGAGGACGATGTATTGAATCTCGACGCAATTTGAGTGTTCTATCGTCATTAGGAGGCGCTGAAAGTTACAATTAACTACAAGTTTTGCGTCGGGTTCGATAATCTAGATTCACAGGAGACGGACCAAATGGTGCCCGAGGCAGCAATATCCCCTTGGAGACAAGTCGGCCGGAGGACGATGTATTGAATCGCGACGAAATTTGAGTGTTCCATCGTCATTAGGAGGCCATGAACGTTACAATTAACTATCAGTTTTGCGTCGGATTCGAAAATCTAGACTCACTGGAGAACGACCATAAGGTGCCCGAGGCAGCAATATACCCTTGTAGACAAGTCGGTTGGAGAACGATGTATTGAATCTCGACGCAATTTGAGTGATACATCGTCATTAATAGGCGCTGAACGTTGCAATTAACTATCAGTTATTCGTCGGATTCGAAAATCTACTCACAGGAGAACGACCATAAGGTGCCCGAGGCAGGAATAGACCCCTGGAGACAAGTCGGCTGGAGGACGATGTTTTGAATCTCGACGCAATTTGAGTGTTCCTTCGTCATTAGGAGGCCCTGAACGTTACAATTAACTATCATTTTTGCGTCGGATCCGAAAATCTAGACTCTCAGAAGAAAGACCATAAGGTGCCTGAAGCAGCAATAGACCCATGGAGGCAAGTCGGCTGGAGGACGACGCATTGGATCTCGACGCAATTTGAGTGTGCCATCGTCATTAGGAGGACCTGAACGTTACAATTAACTATCAGTTATGTGTCGGATTCGAAAATCTAGACTCACATGAGTAAGACCATTAGGTGCCAGAGACAGCAATATCCCTTTGGAGACAAGTCCGCTGGAGGACGATGTATTGAATCGCGACGCAATTTGAGTGTTCCTTCGTCATTAGGAGGCCATGAATGTTACAATTAACTATCAGTTTTGCGTCGGATTAGAAAATCTAGACTCACTGGAGAACGAACATAAGGTTCCCGAGGCAGCAATAGACCCTTGGAGACAAGTCGGCTTTAGGACGATGTATTGAATCTCGACGAAATTTGAATGTTCCATCGTCATTAGGAGGCGCTGAACGTTACATTTAACTACAAGTTATGCGTCGGATTCGTTAATCTAGACTCACAGAAGAACGACGATAAGGTGCCCGAGGCAGCGATATCCCCTTGGAGACAAGTAGGCTGGAGGACGATGTATTGAATCTCGACGCAATTTGAGTGGTCCATCGTCATTAGGAGGCCATGAACGTTACAATTAACCATCAGTTTTGCGTCGAATTCGAAAATCTAGACTCTTATGAGGTCGACCATAAGGTGCCCGCGGCAGCAATATCCCCTTGTAGACAATTCGGCTGGAGGACAATATATTGAATCTCGACGCAATTTGAGTGTTCTATCGTCATTAGGAGGCGCTGAACGTTACAATTAACTACAAGTTTTGCGTCGGGTTCCAATATCTAGACTCACAGGAGACTGGCTCTTATTACTGTCCATGTTTTGAACCTTTCTTGTGAGACCGGTTTTAGATTCCAATGCTTCACTTCAGGTTTACTGTACCCCTCTGACCTTCTTATTGAGGACTAAACACAGAAACTGCATGGGAATTAAATAGAAAGGGCACAATGCCGACTTAAGTACAAAAAAACTGACTCTTCTTACTGTCTATGTTTTGAACCATTCCTGTGAGACCAGTTTTAGATTCCGATGCTTGACTTCAGGTTTACTGTATCCCGTGGACCTTCGTATTGACGACGAATCACAGATATTACATTGGAATTAAATAGAAAAGGCACAATCCCGACTTAAGAACAAGAAAACTGACTCCTCTTACTGTCTATGTTTTGAACCATTCCTGTGACACTAGTTATAGATTCCGATGCTTCACGTCAGGTTTACTGTATCCCTCTGACCTTCTTATTGACGATGACACACAGAAATTGCATTGGAATTAAATACAAAAGGCACAATGCCGACTTAAGTACAAGAAAACTGACTCTTCTTACTGATTATGTTTCGATTATTCCTGTGACACTATTTATAGATTCCGATGCTTCACTTCATTTTTACTGTATCCCTCTGACCGTCTTATTGACGATGAAACACAGAAACTGCATCGGAATTAAATAGAAAAGGATCAATGCCGGGTTAAGTATAAGAAAACTGACTCTTCTTTCTGTCTATGTTTTGAATCATACCTGTGACACTAGTTATAGATCCCGATGCATCACTTCAGGTTAACTGTACCCCTCGGACCGTCTTATTGGTGATGAAACACAGAAATTGCATCGGAATTAAATACAAAAGGCGCAATGCCAACTTAATTATAGGAAATGTGAATCTTCTTACTGTCTATGCTTTGAACCATGCCTGTGACACTAGTTATAGATTCCGATGCTTCACTTCAGGTTTACTGTACCCCTCGGACCGTCTTATTGGCGATGAAACACAGAAATTGCATCGTAATTAAATACAAGAGGCACAATACCGACTTAAGTACAAGGAAACTGACTCTTCTTACTGTCTATGGTTTGAACCATTCCTGTGACACTTGTTATGGATTCCGATGCTTCACTTCAGGTTTACTGTATCCCTCCGACCTACTTATTGACGATGAAACACAGAAATTGCATCGGAATTAATTAGAACCGGCACAATGCCGACTTAAGTATAAGAAAACCGACTCTTCTTACAGTCTATGTTTTTAACCATTCCTTTGACACTAGTTATAGATTCCGATGCTTCACTTCAGGTTTACTGTGTTCCTTTGACCTTCTTATTGTCGATGGAACACAGAAATTGCATCGGAATTAAATACAAAAGGCTCAATGCCGACTTAAGTACAATTAAACTGACTCTTCTTACCGTCTATGTTTTGAACCATTCCTGTGACATTAGTTATAGATTCCGATGTTTCACTTCAGGTTTACTGTATCCCTCTGACCTTTTTTTTTTTTTTGACGATGAAACACAGAAGTTGCATCGGTATTAAATACAAAAAGCACAATGCCGACTCAAGTACAAGAAGACTGGTTCCTCTTACTGTCTATGATTTGAACCTTTTCTGTGAGACCAGTTTTAGATTCCGTTGCTTCACTTCAGGTTTACTGTATCCCTTAGCCCTTCTTATTGACGACGGAACACAGAAATTGCATCGGAATTAAATACAAATGGCACAATGCCGATTTAAGTACAAGTAAACTGACTCTTCTTACTGTCTATCTTTTAAACCATTCCTGTGACATTAGCAACAGATTCTGATGCTTCACTTCAGGTTTACTGTATCCCTCTGACCTTCTTATTGACGATGAAACACAGAAATTGCATCGGAATTAAATACAAAATGCACAATGCCGACTTAAGTACAAGAAAGCTGACCCTTCTTACTGTCTATGATTTGAACCATTCCTGTGTCACTAGTTATAGATCCCGATACTTCACTTCAGGTTTTCTGTGTCCCTCTGACCTTCTAATTGACGATGAAACACAGAAATTGCATCGGAATTTAATACAAAAGGCACAATGCCGGTTTAAGTATAACAAAACTGACTCTTCTTACTGTCTATGTTTTGAATCATTCTTGTGACATTAGTTACAGATTCTGATGCTTCACTTCAGGTTTACTGTATCCTGTGGCCTTCTTATTGACGATGAAACACAGAAATTGCATCGGAATTAAATACAAAAGGCACAATGCCGACTTAAGTACAAGAAGACTGACTCTTCTTACTGTATATGTTTTGAACCATTCCTGTGACATTAGTAACAGATTCTGATGCTTCACTTCAGGTTTACTGTATCCCTCTGACCTTCTTATTGACGATGAAACACAGAAATTGCATCGGAATTAAATACAAAATGCACAATGCCGACTTAAGTACAAGAAAGCTGACCCTTCTTACTGTCTATGATTTGAACCATTCCTGTGTCACTAGTTATAGATCCCGATACTTCACTTCAGGTTTTCTGTGTCCCTCTGACCCTCTAATTGACGATGAAACACAGAAATTGCATCGGAATTTAATACAAAAGGCACAATGCCGGTTTAAGTATAACAAAACTGACTCTTCTTACTGTCTATGTTTTGAATCATTCTTGTGACATTAGTTACAGATTCTGATGCTTCACTTCAGGTTTACTGTATCCTGTGGCCTTCTTATTGACGATGAAACACAGAAATTGCATCGGAATTAAATACAAAAGGCACAATGCCGACTTAAGTACAAGAAGACTGACTCTTCTTACTGTCTATGTTTTGAACCATTCCTGTGACACTAGTTATAGATTCCGATGATTCACTTCAGGTTTACTGTATCCGTCTGACCTTCTTTTTGACGATGAAACACAGAAATTGCAACGGAATTAAATGCAAAATGCACAATGCCTACTTAAGTACAAGAAAACTGACTCTTCTTACTGTCTATGTTTTGAACCACTCCTGTGACACTAGTTATAGATTCCGATGCTTCACTTCAGGTTTACTGTATCCCTCTGACCTACTTAATGACGATGAAACACAGAAATTGCATCGGAATTAAATACAAAAGGCACAATGCCAACTTAAGTATAAGTAAACTGACTCTTCTTACTGCTTTTGTTTTGTACCATTCCTGTGACACTAGTAATGGATTCCGATGCTTCACTTCGGGTTTAGCGTATCCCTCTGACCTTCTTATTGACGATGAAACAAAGAAATTGCATCGGAATTAAATACAAAAGGCACAATGCCGAATTAAGTACAAGTAAACTGACTCTTCTTACTTTCTATGTTTGAACCTTTCCTGTGAGACCGGTTTTAGATTCCAATGCTTGACATCAGGTTTACTGTAGCCCTCTGACTTTCTTATTGACGACGAAACATAGAAACTGCATGGGAATTAAATACAAAAGGCACAATGGCGACTTAAGTACAAGAAGACTGACCCTTCTTACTGCCTATGTTTTGAACCATTCCTGTGACACTAGTTATAGATTCCGATGCTTCACTTAAGGTTTACCATACCCCTCTGACCGACTTAAGTACAAGAAAACTGACTCTTCTTACTGTCTATGCTTTGAACCTTTCCTGTGACACTAGTTATAGATTCCGATGCTTCACTTAAGGTTTACCATATCCCTCTGACCTTCTTATTGACGATGAAACACAGAAATTGCATCGGAATTAAATACAAAAGGCACAATGGCGACTTAAGTACAAGAAGACTGACTCTTCTTACAGTCTATGCTTTGAACCTTTCCTGTGACACTAGTTATAGATTCCGATGCTTCACTTCAGGTTTACTGTATCCCTCTGACCTTCTTATTGACGATGAAACACAGAAATTGCATCAGAATTAAATACAAAAGGCACAATGCACACATAAGTACGAGTAAACTGACTCTTCTTACTGTCTATGTTTTGAACCATTCCTGTGACACTAGTTATGGATTCCGATGCTTCACTTCAGGTTTACTGTATCCCTCTGACCTTCTTATTGACGATGACACACAGAAATTGCATCGGAATTAGATACAAAAGGCACAATGCCTACTTAAGTACCAGAAAACTGACTCTTCTTACTGTCTATGCTTTGAACCTTTCCTGTGACACTAGTTATAGATTCCGATGCTTCACTTCAGGTTTACTGTATCCCTCTGACCTTCTTATTGACGATGAAACACAGAAATTGCATCGGAATTAAATACAATAGGCACAATGCACACATAAGTACGAGTAAACTGACTCTTCTTACTGTCTATGTTTTGAACCACTCCTGTGACACTAGTTATAGATTCCGATGCTTCACTTCAGGTTTACTGTATCCCTCTGACCTACTTAATGACGATGAAACACAGAAATTGCATCGGACTTAAATACAAAAGGCACAATGCCAACTTAAGTATAAGTAAACTGACTCTTCTTACTGCTTTTGTTTTGTACCATTCCTGTGACACTAGTAATGGATTCCGATGCTTCACTTCGGGTTTAGCGTATCCCTCTGACCTTCTTATTGACGATGAAACAAAGAAATTGCATCGGAATTAAATACAAAAGGCACAATGCCGAATTAAGTACAAGTAAACTGACTCTTCTTACTTTCTATGTTTGAACCTTTCCTATGAGACCGGTTTTAGATTCCAATGCTTGACATCAGGTTTACTGTAGCCCTCTGACTTTCTTATTGACGACGAAACATAGAAACTGCATGGGAATTAAATACAAAAGGCACAATGGCGACTTAAGTACAAGAAGACTGACCCTTCTTACTGCCTATGTTTTGAACCATTCCTGTGACACTAGTTATAGATTCCGATGCTTCACTTAAGGTTTACCATACCCCTCTGACCGACTTAAGTACAAGAAAACTGACTCTTCTTACTGTCTATGCTTTGAACCTTTCCTGTGACACTAGTTATAGATTCCGATGCTTCACTTAAGGTTTACCATATCCCTCTGACCTTCTTATTGACGATGAAACACAGAAATTGCATCGGAATTAAATACAAAAGGCACAATGGCGACTTAAGTACAAGAAGACTGACTCTTCTTACAGTCTATGCTTTGAACCTTTCCTGTGACACTAGTTATAGATTCCGATGCTTCACTTCAGGTTTACTGTATCCCTCTGACCTTCTTATTGACGATGAAACACAGAAATTGCATCAGAATTAAATACAAAAGGCACAATGCACACATAAGTACGAGTAAACTGACTCTTCTTACTGTCTATGTTTTGAACCATTCCTGTGACACTAGTTATGGATTCCGATGCTTCACTTCAGGTTTACTGTATCCCTCTGACCTTCTTATTGACGATGACACACAGAAATTGCATCGGAATTAGATACAAAAGGCACAATGCCTACTTAAGTACCAGAAAACTGACTCTTCTTACTGTCTATGCTTTGAACCTTTCCTGTGACACTAGTTATAGATTCCGATGCTTCACTTCAGGTTTACTGTATCCCTCTGACCTTCTTATTGACGATGAAACACAGAAATTGCATCGGAATTAAATACAAAAGGCACAATGCACACATAAGTACGAGTAAACTGACTCTTCTTACTGTCTATGTTTTGAACCATTCCTGTGACACTAGTTATGGATTCCGATGCTTCACTTCAGGTTTACTGTATCCCTCTGACCTTCTTATTGACGATGACACACAGAAATTGCATCGGAATTAGATACAAAAGGCACAATGCCTACTTAAGTACCAGAAAACTGACTCTTTTTACTGTCTATGTTTTGAACCTTTCCTGTGACACTAGTTATAGATTCCGATGCTTCACTTCAGGTTTACTGTATCCGCCTGACCTTCTTATTGACGATGAAACACAGAAATTGCAACGGAATTAAATACAAATGGCACAATGCCGACTTAAGTACAAGAAAACTGACTCTTCTTACTGTCTATGTTTTGAACCATTCCTGTAACACTAGTTATAGATTCCGATGCTTCACTTCAGGTTTACTGTATCCCTCTGACCTACTTATTGACGATGAAACACAGAAATTGCATCGGAATTAAATACAAAAGGCACAATGCCGACTTACGTACAAGAAAACTGACTCTTCTTACTGTCTATGTTATGATCCATTCCTGTGACACTAGTTGTATATTCCAATGCTTCACTTCAGGTTTACTGTATCCCTCTGACCTTCTTATTGACGATTTAACACAGAAATTGCATCGGAATTAAATACAAAAGGCACAATGCCGACTTAAGTACAAGAAAACTGACTCTTCTTACTGTCTATGTTTTGATCCATTCCTGTGACACTAGTTGTATATTCCGATGCTTCACTTCAGGTTTACTGTATCCCTCTGACCTTGTTATTGACGATTTAACACAGAAATTGCATCGGAAATAATTACAAAAGGCAATATACCGACTTAAGTACAAGAAAACTGACTCTTCTTACTGTCTATGATTTGAACCATTCCTGTGACACTAGTTATAGATTCCGATACTACACTTCAGGTTTACTGTATCCCTCTGACCTACTTATTGACGATGAAACACAGAAATTGCATCGGAATTAAATACAAAAGGCACAATGCCGACTTCAGTACAAGAAAACTGACTCTTCTTACTGTCCATATTTTGAACCATTCCTGTGACACTAGTTATGGATTCCGATGCTTCACTTCAGGTTTACTGTATCCCTCTGACATTCATAATGACGATGAAACACCGAAATTGCATCGGAATTCCATACAAAAGGCACAATGCCGACTGAAGTACAAGAAGACTGGCTCCTCTTACTGTCTACGTTTTGAACCTTTCCTGTGAGACCGGTATTAGATTCCGTAGCATCACTTCAGGTTTACTGTATAGTTTGGACATTTTTATAGACGACGAACCACAGAAATTGCATCGGAGTTAAATACAAAAAGCGCAATGCCGACTTAAGTACAAGAAAACTCACTCTTCTTACTGTCCATGTTTTGAACCATTCCTGTGACACTAGTTATAGATTGCGATGCTTCACTTCAGGTTTACTGTATCCCTCTGACCGTCTTATTGACGATGAAACACAGAAATTGCATCGGAATTAAATACAAAAGGCACAATGCCGACTCAAGTACAAGCAGACTGGCTCTTCTTACTGTCTATGTTTTGAACCTTTCCTGTGAGACCGGTTTTAGATTCCAATGCTTCACTTCAGGTTTACTGTAGCCCTCTGACCTTCTTATTGACGACGAAACATAGAAACTGCATGGGAATTAAATACAAAAGGCACAATGCCGAATTAAGTACAAGTAAACTGACTCTTCTTACTGTCTATGTTTGAACCATTCCTGTGACACTAGTTACAGATTCCGATGCTTCACTTCAGGTTTACTGTATCCCTCTGACCTTCTTATTGACGATGAAACACAGAAATTGCATCGGAATTAAATACAAAAGAAATCACAATGCCGACTTACGTACAAGAAAATTGACACTTCTTACTGTCTACGTTTTGAACCATTCCTGTGACACTAGTTATAGATTCCGATGTTTCACTTCATGTGTACTGTATCCCTTGGACCTTCACATTGACCATGAAACGCAGAAATCGCATCGGGATTAAATACAAAATGCACAATGCCAACTTACGTACAAGAAGAGAAAATCTTCTAAGAGTCTGTGCTTTGAGCGGCTCATGGGAGACCAGTATTAGATTCCGATGCACCAGTGCAGGTTTACTGTATCCCTTGGAATTTCACATTGATCATGAAACACAGAAATTGAATCGGGATTGAATACAAAAGGCACAATGCCTACGTAAGTACAAGAAGAGTGAATCTTTTAAGAGTTTGTGATTTGAGCGGCTCCTGGGAGACCAGTATTAGATTCCGATGCACCAGCGCAGGTTTACTTTTTCCCGTGGACCTTCACATTGACCATGAAACACTTAAATTTCATTGGGATTTGAGTACAAAATGGACAATGCCGACATAAGTACAGGATGAGTGAATTTTCCAAGCGTTTGTGGTTTGTGCTGCTCCTGGGAGACCAGTAGTAGATTCCATTGAACCAGTGCAGGTTTATTGTATCCCTTGACCTTCACATTGACTATGAAACACAGAAATCGCATCGGGATTGAATAAAAAACGCACAATGCCGACTTGAGTACAAGAAGAGTGAATCTTCTAAGAGTTGTGCTTTCAGAGGCTCCTGGGAGACCAGTATTAGATTCGGATGCACCAGTACAGGTTTACTGTATCCCTTGGACCTTCACATTGACCATGAAACACACAATTTGCATTCGGACCAATACAAAAGATACAATGTCGACTTAAGTACAAGAAGAGTGAATCTTCTTGTAATTTGTGAATTGAGCACTTCCTGGGAGACCAGTATTGAAGTCCGATGCACCAGTGCAGGTTTACTGTATTCCTTGGACATCCACATTGACCATGAAACACAGAAATCGAATCGGGATTGAATACAAAGGAAACAATGCTGACTTAAGTACAAGAAGAGTGAATCTTCTAAGAAATTGTGCTTTTGAGTGGCTCCTGGGAGACCTGTATTAGAGTCCGATGTACCAGTGCTGGTTTACTGTATCCCTTGGACCTTTACATTGCCCATGAAACACAGAAATTTCATCGGGATTGAATACAAAAGGGACAATGCCGACTTAAGTACAAGTAGAGTGAATCTTCTAACTGTTTGTGCTTTGAGCGGCTCCTGGGAGACCAGTTTTAGATTCCAATGCAGCAGCGTGGGTTTACTCTATCCCTTGGACTTTCACATTGACCATGAAGCACTGAAATTGCACCAGGATGAATGCAAAAGGGATTGCCGACTAAAGTACAAGAGGAGTTAATCATCTAAGAGTTTGTAATTTGAGTGGCTCCTGGGAGACCAGTATTAGATTCCAATGCAGCAGCGTAGGTTTACTGTATCCCTTGGACCTTCACATTGACCACGAAACACAGAAATTGTATCGGGATTGAATACAAAAAGGACAATGCCGACTTAAGTACAAGAATAGTGAATCACTTCAGAGTTTGTGCATTGAGCGGCTCCTGGGATACCAGTAATAGATTCCGATGCACCTGTGCAGGTTCACTGTATCCCTTGGACCTCCTCATTGACCATGAAACACAGAAATTGCATCGGGATTGAATACAAAACGGACTACCGACTTAAGTACAAGAAGAGTTAATCATCTAAGAGTTTGTGCTTTGAGCGGCTCCTGAGAGACCAGTATTAGATCCGATGCTCCAGTGCAGGTTTACTGTATCCCTTCGACATTCACATTGACCATGAAACACAGAAATTGCATCGGGATTGAATTCAAATGGGACAATGCCGACTTAAGTACAAGAAGAGTGAATTTTACAAGTGTTTAAGATTTGAGTGGCTCCTGGGTGTCCAGTATTAGATTTCGATGCACCTGTGCAGATTTACTGTATCCCTTAGACCTTCACATTGACCATGAAACACAGAAATTGCATTGGGATTGAATACAAAGGGAACAATAACTACATAAGTACAAGAAGAGTGAATCTTGTAAGGATTTGTGCTTTGAGTGGCTCCTGGGAGACCAGTATTACATTCCAATGTACCAGTGCAGGTTTACTGTATCTCTTGCACCTTCACATTGACCACGAAACTTAGAAATTGCATTGGGATTGAATACAAAGGGAACAATAACTACATAAGTACAAGAAGAGTGAATCTTGTAAGGATTTGTGCTTTGAGCGGCTCCTGGGAGACCAGTATTAAATTCCAATGTACCAGTGCTGGTTTACTGTATCCCTTGGACCGTCACATTGACCATGAAACACAGAAATTGCATCGGGATTGATTACAAAATGCACAATGCCGATTACGTTCAAGAAGAGTAAATCTTCTAAGAGTATGTGCTTTAGCGGCTCATGGGAGACCTGTATTAGATTCCGATGCACTAGTGCAGGTTTACCATATCCTTTGGACCTTCACATTGACCATGAAACACCGAAATTGTTTCGGGAGGGAATACATAAGGGACAATGCCAACTCAAGTACAAGAAAAGTGAATTTTTAAGAGTTTGTGCTTTGAGCGGCTCCTGGGAGACCAGTATTAAATTTCGATGTACCAGTGCAGGTTTACTGTATCCCTTGGACCTTCACATTGACCAAGAAACACAGAAATCGCATCGGCATTCAATACAAAGTGGACAATGCCGACTTAAGAACAAGAAGAGTGACACTTCTATGAGTTTGTGCTTTGAGCGTCTCATGGGAGACCAGTATTAGATTCTGATGCACCAGTGCAGGTTTACTTTATCCCTTGGCCCCCAACATTGACCATGAAACACAGAAATTGTATCGGGATTAATACATAAGGCACAATGCCGACTTAAGTTCAAGAAGAGTGAATCTTCTAAGAGTTTCTGCTCTGAGCGGCTCCTGGGAGACCAGTATTAGATTCCGTTGCACCAGTGCAGGTTTGCTCTATCGCTTGGACCTTCACATTGACCATGAAACACAGAAATTGCATCGGGATTGAATACAAAAGGGACAATGCCGACTTAAGTACAGTAAGAGTGAATTTTCTAAGAGTTAGTGGTTTGAGCGGCTCGTGGGAGACCAGTGGTAGTTTCCGATGCACCAGTGCAGGTTTACTGTATCCCTTGGACCTTCACATTGACCATGAAACACAGGAATTGCATTGGGATTGAATACAAAAGGGACAATGCCGACTTAAGTACAAGAAGGGTGAATCTTATAAGCGATTGTGCTTTGAGCGGCACCTGGGAGACCAGTATTAGGTTCCGATGCACCAGTGCAGGTTTACTGTACCCCTTGGTCCTTCACATTGACCATGAAACACAGATATTGCATCGGGATTGAATACAAAAAGGACAATGCCGACTTAAGTACAAGAATAGTGAATCACTTCAGAGTTTGTGCATTGAGCGGCTCCTGGGATACCAGTATTAGATTCCGATGCACCTGTGCAGGTTTACTGTATCCCTTGGACCTTCTCATTGACCATGAAACACAGAAATTGCATCGGGATTGAATACAAAACGGACTACCGACTTAAGTACAAGAAGAGTTAATCATCTAAGAGTTTGTGCTTTGAGCGGCTCCTGAGAGACCAGTATTAGATCCGATGCTCCAGTGCAGGTTTATTGTATCCCTTGACCTTCACATTGACCATGAAACACAGAAATCACATCGGGTTTGAATAAAAAACGCACAACGCCGACTTGAGTACAAGAAGAGTGAATCTTCTAAGAGTTGTGCTTTCAGCGGCTCCTGGGAGACCAGTATTAGATTCGGATGCACCAGTACAGGTTTACTGTATCCCTTGGACCTTCACATTGACCATGAAACACACAAATTGCATTCGGACCAATACAAAAGATACAATGTCGACTTAAGTACAAGAAGAGTGAATCTTCTAGTAATTTGTGAATTGAGCGGCTCCTGGGAGACCAGTATTGAAGTCCGATGCACCAGTGCAGGTTTACTGTATCCCTTGGACATCCACATTGACCATGAAACACAGAAATCGAATCGGGATTGAATACAAAGGGAACAATGCTGACTTAAGTACTAGAAGAGTGAATCTTCTAAGAATTTGTGCTTTGAGTGGCTCCTGGGAGACCAGTATTAGATTCCGATGCACCAGTGCTGGTTTACTGTATCCCTTGGACCTTTACATTGCCCATGAAACACAGATATTTCATCGGGATTGAATACAAAAGGGACAATGCCGACTTAAGTACAAGAAGAGTGAATCTTCTAACAGTTTGTGCTTTGAGCGGCTCCTGGGAGACCAGTATTAGATTCCGATACACCAGTGCAGGTTTACTGTATCCCTTGGACCTTCACATTGACCCGGAAACACAGAAATTGCATCGACATCGTATACAAAAAGGACATTTCCGACTAAAGTACAAGAACAGTGAGATTTCTAAGATATTGTGCTTTGAGCGGCTCCTGGGAGACCAGTATTAGTTTCCGATACACCAGTGCAGGTTTACTGTATCCCATGGACTTTCATATTGACCATGAAATACAGAAATTGCATCGGGATTGAATACAAGAGGGTCATTGCCGACTTAAGTACAAGAAGAGTTAATCATCTAAGAGTTTGTGTTTTGAGTGGCCCCTGGGAGACCAGTATTAAATTCCGTTGCACAAGTGCAGGTTTTCTGTATCCCTTGGAACTTCACATTGACCATGTAACACAGAAATTGCATTGGGATTGAATACAAAAGGCACAATGCCGACGTAAGTACAAGAAGAGTGAATCTTCTAAGAGTTTGTGCCTTGAGCGTCTCCTGGGAGACCTGTATGAGATTCCGATGCACCAGTGCACGTTTACTGTATCCCTTTGACCTTCACATTGACCATGAAACACAGAAATTGCATCAGGAATGAATACAAAAGGGACAATGCCGACTTATGTACAAGAAGGTGAATTTTCTAAGAGTTTGTGGTTTGGGCGGCTGCTGGGAGACCAGTATCAGATTCCGATGCAACAGTGCAGGTTTACTGTATCCCTTGGACCATCACATTGACCATGAAACACAGAAATCGAATCGGCATTGAATACAAGAGGCACAATGCCGACTTAAGTACAAGAGGAGTGAATCTTCTAAGAGTTTGTACTTTGAACAGCTTCAGAAAGACCTGAATTAGACTCCGATTCACCAGCGCAGGTTTACTGTAACCCTTAGACCTTCACATTGAGCATGAAACACAGATATTGCTTCGGGATTGAATACAAAAGGGACAATGTCGACCTAAGTACAAGAAGAGTGATTCATCTAAGAGTTTGTGCTTTGAACGGCACCTGGGGGCCAGTGTGGGATTCCGATGCCCCAGTGTACGTTTACTGTATCCCTTGGACCTTCACATTGACCATGAAACACAGAAATTGCATCGGGATTGAATACAAACGGCACAATGCCAAATTAAGTACAAGAAGAGTGAATCTTATAGAGTTTGTGGTTTGAGCGGCTCCTGGGAGAACAGTATTACATTCCCATCCAGCAGTGCAGGTTTACTGTATCCCTTGGACCTTCACATGGACCATCAAACACAGATATTGCATCGGGATTAAAAGCAAAAAGCACCATGCCGACTTAAGTACAAGAAGAGTGAATCTTGTAAGAGTTTGTGCTTTGAGCGGGTCCTGGGAGACCAGTATTAGATTCCGATGCACCAGTGCATGTTTACTGTATCCCTTGGACCTTCAAATTGACCATGAACCACAGAAATTGCATCGAGATTGAATACAAACGGGACAATGCCGACTTAACTACAAGAAGAGTGAATTTTCTAAGATGTTGTGGGTTGAGCAGCTCCAGGGAGACCAGTATCTGATTCCGATGCACCAGTGCTGGTTTACTGAATCCCTTGGACCTTCACATTGACCATGAAACACAGAAATTGCATTGGGATTGAATACAAGTGGGACAATGCCGACTTAAGCACAAGAAGAGTGAATCTTCTAAGAGTTAGTGCTTTGAGTGGCTCCTGGGAGACAAGTATTAGATTCCAATGCACCAGAGTGGGTTTACTGTATCCCTTGGACCTTCACATTGACCATGAAACATAGAAATTGCATCGGGATTGAATACAAAGGGACAAACCGAACTTAAGTACAAGAAGAGATAATCTTTTAACAGTTTGTGCTTGTGCGGCTCCTGGGAGTCTAGTGTTAGATTCCGATGCACTATTGCAGGATTACTGTATCCCTTGGATTTCCACATTGACCATGAAAGACAGATATCGCATCGGGATAGAATACAAAAGGCACAATGCCGACTTAAGTACCAGAAGAGCGAATCTTCTAAGATTTTGTGCTTTGAGCAACTCCTGGGGGAACAGTATTAGATTCCGATGCACCAGTGCAGGTTTACTGTATCCCTTGGACCTTCACATTGACCCGGAAACACAGAAATTGCATCGACATTGTATACAAAAAGGACATTTCCGAATAAAGTACAAGAACAGTGAGTTTTCTAAGAGATTGTGATTTGAGCGGCACCTGCGAGACCAGTATTAGAATCCGATGCACCAGTGGAGGTTTACTGTATCCCTTGGACCTTCACATTCACCATGAAACGCAGAAATCGCATCGGGATTGGATACAAACGGGACAATGCCGACTTAAGTACCACTGGTAGCAGTTACTTCTGAAAAATATCTGGGAGTATGCGTGCGGAACGATTTGAAGTGGAATGATCATATAAAATTAATTGTTGGTAAGGCGGGTACCAGGTTGAGGTTCATTGGGAGAGTGCTTAGAAAATGTAGTCCATCAACAAAGGAGGTGGCTTACAAAACACTCGTTCGACCTATACTTGAGTATTGCTCATCAGTGTGGGATCCGTACCAGGTCGGGTTGACGGAAGAGATTGAGAAGATCCAAAGAAGAGCGGCGCGTTTCGTTACCGGGTTATTTGGTAACCGTGATAGCGTTATGGAGATGTTTAATAAACTCAAGTGGCAGACTCTGCAAGAGAGGCGCTCTGCATCGCGGTGTAACTTGCTCGCCAGGTTTCGAGAGGGTGCGTTTCTGGATGAGCTATCGAATATATTCCTTCCCCCTACTTATACCTCCCGAGGAGATCACGAATGTAAAATTAGAGAGATTAGAGCGCGCACGGAGGCTTTCAGACAGTCGTTCTTCCCGCGAACCATACGCGACTGGAACAGGAAAGGGAGGTAATGACAGTGGCACGTAAAGTGCCCTCCGCCACACACCGTTGGGTGGCTTGCGGAGTATCAATGTAGATGTAGATGTAGAAGTGCGAATCTTCTAAGAATTTGTGTTTGAGCGGCTCCTGGGAGATCAGTATTAGATTCCGATGCACCTGTGCAGGTTTACTGTATATCTTTTGACCTTCACATTGACCATGAAACACAGAAATTGCATGGGGATTGAATACAAAAGGGACAATGCCGACTTAAGTATAAGAAGAGTGAGTTTTCTAAGAGATTGTGGTTTGAGCGGCTCCTGCGAGACCAGTATCAGATTCCGATGCACCAGTGCAAGTTTACTGTATTCCTTGGACCTTCACATTGACCATGAACCACAGAAATTGCATCGGGGTGAATACAAAACTCACAATGCCATCTTAAGTACAAGAAGAGTGGATCTTCGAACGAGTTTGTGATTTGAGCGTCTCCTGGGAGACCAGTATTAGATTCCGATGCACCAGTGCACGTTTACTGTATCCCTTTTGACCTTCACATTGACCATGAAACACAGATATTGCATGGGGATTGAATACAAAAGGGACAATGCCGACTTAAGTACAAGAAGAGTGAATCTTGTAAGAGTTTGTGCTTTGAGCGATTCCTGGGAGACCAGTATTAGATTCCAATGCACCAGTGCAGGTTTACTGTATCCCTTGGACATTCACAATGACCATGAAACACAGAAATTGCATCGGGATTGAATAGAAAAGGGACTACCGACTTAAGTACAAGAAGAGTTAATCATCTAAGAAATTGATTTGAGCGGCTCCTTGGAGACCAGTATTGGATTCTGATGCTCCAGTGCAGGTGTACTGTATCCCTTGGACCTTCACATTGACCATGAAACGCAGAAATTGGATCGGGATTGAATACCAAATGCACAATGCCGACTTACGTACAAGAAGAATAAATCTTCTAAGAGTTTGTTATTTGAGCGGCTCATGGAAGACCAGTATTAGATTCCAATGCACCAGTGCAGGTTTACTGTATCCCTTGGAGCTTCACATTGATCATGAAACACAGAAATTGCATCGGGATTGAATACAAAAGGCACAATTCCTACATAAGTACAAGGAGAGTGATTCTTCTAAGAGTTTGTGCTTAGAGCGGCTCCTGGGAGACCAGTAATAGTTTCCGATGCACCAGCGCAGGTTCACTGTATCCCTTCGACCTTCACATTGAAGATGAAACACAGAAATTGCATCGAGATTGAATAGAAACGGGACAAAGCCGACTTAAGTACAAGAAGAGTGAATTTTCTAAGCGGTTGTGGGTTGAGCAGATCCAGGGAGACCATTATTACATTCTGATGCACCAGTACTGGTTTACTGTATCCCTTGGACCTTTACATTGCCCATGAAACACAGAAATTTCATCGGGATTGAATACAAAATGGACAATGCCGACTTAAGTACAAGAAGAGTGAATCTTCTAACTGTTTGTGTTTTGAGCGGCTCCTGGGAGACGAGTATTAGATTCCGATTCACCAGTGCAGGTTTACTGTATCCCTTGGACCTTCACATTGACCATGAAACACAGACATTGCATCGGGATTGAATACAAGAGGGACAATGCCGACTTAAGTACAAGAAGAGTGAATCTTCTAAGAGTTTGTGGTTTGAGCGGCTCATGGGAGACCAGTATTGGATTCCGATGAACCAGGGCAAGTTTACTGTATCCCTTGGAACTTCTCAATGACCATGAAACACAGAAATTGCATCGGGATTGAAATCAAATGCCCAATGTCAACTTAAGTACAAGAAGAGTGATCGTCTAAGAGTTTGTGCTTTGAGCGGCTCCTGGGAGGCCGGTATTACATTCCGATGCACCAGTGCTGGTTCACTGTATCATTTGGATCTTCACATTGACCTTGAAACACAGTAATTGCATCGGGATTGAATACAAAATGGACAATGCCAATTTAAGTACAAGAAGAATGAATCTTCTAGTAATTTGTGCTTTCAGCGGCTCCTGGGAGAATAGTATTAGATTCCGATGCACCAGTGCAAGTTTACTGTATCCCTTGGATCTTCACATTGACCATGAAACACAGAAATTGCATCGGGATTGTGTACAAAAGGCACAATGCCAACTTAAGTACAAGGAGAGTGAATCTTCTAAGAGTTTGTGGTTTGAGCGGCTCCTGGGAGACCAGTATTAGATTCTGATGCACCAGTGCACGTTAAATGTATCCCTTTGACCTTCACATTGACCATGAAACACAGAAATTGCATCGGGATTGAATACAAAAGGAACAATGCCGACTTAAGTACAAGAAGAGTGAATTTTCTAAGAGTTTGTGGTTTGAGCGGCTCCTGGGAGACCAGTATTAGTTTCCGATGCACCAGTGCAGGTTTACTGTATCCCTTGGTCCTTCACATTGACCATGAAACATAGAAATTGCGTCGGGATTGAATACAAAAGGCACAATGCCAATTAAGTAAAAGAAGAGTGAATCTTCTAAGCGTTTGTGGTTGCGGCTCCTGGGAGACCAGTATTAGATTCCGATGCACCAGTGAACGTTAAATGTATCCCTTTGACCTTCACATTGACCATGAAACACAGAAATCGCATCGGGATTGAATACTTAATGCACAATGCTGACTTACGTACAAGAAGAGTGAATCTTCTTATAGTTTGTGCTTTCAGTGGCTCCTGGGAGACCAGTATTGGATTCTGATGCACCAGTGCAGGTTTTCTGTATCCCTTGGACCTTCACATTGACTATGAAACACAGAAATTGCATTGGGATTGAATACAAAAGTGACAATGCTGACTAAAGTACAAGAAGAGTGAATCTTCTAAGAGTTTGTGGTTTGAGAGGGTCCTGGGAGCTAACTCGTTACAATACACCCAGGAAGTGGAGAGGAACCCGCACTGGACACCTCAAAAGGCAGAACATTGGGAATAATTGTAGATGTAGCTAAATGGAATATCTGAAGGGAAGTAACAAAATAATGTGTACTAGGATATGACAAACCTGCCCAAGTCCTCTACAAAGGATACCAAGGATCTAAATAATTTTTTGATAACATTTTGTATTTAAAAATATTTGTGTGTATAAATTGTTCATGTTGATGTAAATTTGACAATTTAAGAAATGGTCATGCTTAGGAACAATATAAGAAATAGGCGTTATGTAAAAGCCAGTGTGCTTTTGTTTGAAACGAAAATGGCTATGGAGAGTGGAAAAGGTTCGAAAGGCGAATTGGCGTGCTACCTTGAGCAAGTGCGGGAAGTAAGTCACACAGTCTGTAGGCAGCAGTGATTGAGGTAACTCCTTTGTGGAGCAGAAGCTTTGCCTGCAAATTTTCATAAAAATGCCTCGGTTGAAGACTGCAAACAGCTTGCAGCATAGCTGCGAGTTGTTGAGCTACTGTATGTAAAACTGAATGAAGCCAAGTAGAGAAATTGAGCCCATACAGCAAGAAACTTGCAGGCTGTAGTGTGGGTAGTTTAGCCGTCATAACTGTTCGCCACACCCAAGCCTACAGCCCACAGATAAGATTTTTTTCTATTTTTACCTTTGTAGGGCATGAACCATTAATTTAAACTGTGTTTTAATAATCATTCTTGAACTTTACGGAAACTGGCTCACCCTGTTATTTCATCCTAATCATACATCTGTATAGGGTTCCTTCCTGGTGTTTGATTAATCCGAGTGTCCTGTTTTACAGACTTATGAAGTTCCAAGTTAACATAAAGAGGCACCATTTAGATAGCTTTAGTGTAAATAATAAAAATGTTTTCTTAACTATTGCAAAGTGTTGTAGTTTGGTTACATAAAATTCAATCAGAGTGAAGCCAAGTTACTAAAACCTGTTAGATGGCTATACAGAATTAGTTCAAAGAATAATAGCTTTTGAAAGTTAATTCCACCAAGAAAGAGGTTTTCTTTAAGTGAAATGTTCAGTTAAAAAGTGTGTGCTTTAGTGTCTAAGTATTTAAGTTTCTTGATTATGGAAAGTGCTTTTCTAAAGGTTGTCCCCCCCACCCCGGCAAATTTTTTTTTACCTTCCTCGAAGTTATCTACTGGGCTTTTTCTTTTTTAAAAACATAATGCATAAAGATGTAGCCCAAAATTGTTTAAGTGGGGTAATTTATTTGAAGAGCCAAACTAAACAGTAGCAAGAAAGTAGGCAAAATTCACATTTCTGCTTCTCCAATACTTCACTATTTCATTGCCAGGATAGGTTGGTGACCATTAAGTACATGTTTCATACCACTGAATGAACTTGGAAATGAGTTGTCCTAGCTTCAGTATATTATTATTCATACTGTGTTTCTATCTAGCCACTGGGTAAGATCTTAGGAAAAGAAGTGAATAGTCAAATTTTCTTATCCATTAGATGCAACACATGGTAAATCCTGTAAGAAGGATAACTGTATTGGTTATCTTTTCCTATAAACAGGACTATCCTTCCATAGTGTATTTTATTTGGAAACTAAATTAAATTTTAGTAAGAGGGATATACGTGGCAACATAGAGACAGGGTTTCTGTTATTTACGTAAAAGCATACTAATATCATAATGGTAGTGTTATAAGGTCCTATTAATGTGTGGTCATGACATCTGTTAAATGTCTCACCACATTCCTATTGAAACTATTTACTCTTCTTGTAAATAACACCTATGACAATTTTATACAAATGTCCACTAAGACTTTGCTCGTCAACTTTCATTTAGGTAACAGCGATCTTTAGATGTATTTAAATCAGTACTGTTAAGAAATACTGACTAGCTTTATTTTCAAGAATCTCAAGTTTAAGTTATACATACTGTTATCCTCCAATAAGAATCATTGGCCGATTCTTCATCTTTGACAGTGTGATATTCGCTATTTTTGGCTTAATTAAAACAGCAAATTCAGCCAGAAGGCAAATACTTGTTTATATAGAATGATTAATATATAATAAGGCGTCGCATGGCGACGGTGGAATTTTCTAGATAATGTAATTCGTCGTCTTTGGGCGGCAATATAAACAGAAAAGTACGGATGGATATGCGATCCTTCACTATTTTGTTCGCTGGAGAACAAATGAAGCCTTGAGCGCTAAAAAGACTTTTACTGTTTTTCTCGAGTAAGACGGACGCAGATTTGTGGCTATCTGATCTAATTATTTTTACTAAATAAATAAAAACGTGTTCCGTCTACGTTTTGAGTGAAGTGTAGGAAGAAGACTGTTGTAACTTACCGTGACGAAGCACGAGCGACTCAAGAGGACAATGGCTATATAAAAGAGCGCTCAATGGACATGATAAGGACATAAAAATCTACCGTCATTGTAGTATTAAGCTTAAGGTACGATATATGTTTTAGTTATAATAAATATTTGTTCTGGGAATATTGAATCATTTAGCAGTGCTCATTTCTATTATCTCCTCAGTATTATTTTCATTTTAATTATGCATTTTGCTAATATTACAGACTCCAAGATCAGCAGTCCAATGTGCGTGTTACATTGATAAAAAGAAAACTGTTTTATCGTCTTCTTGCATCAGCTTTAATATCGAATTTCCCTTTTGTGTGATGTTACAGTTGTTTTTGCGCCCTTAAGAACTTTCTGGTCCCTTAGGAAATTGTTTTGTCATAACAATAACTTCACAACCGGGTATGATCGTATCTACGATCATGAAGTAATTAGAAAGACGATAACGCAATTTCTTAATCAATAGCACGCTAGTTGAGACTGCCTCAAGCCACGCGAAACTGCAAGTAGAAACTATTCACATCTCATAATGCAATATTTTATGACAATGGTCAATCCATGATTCTTACGCCAATTGCGATTGATAAAACAGTAAGCTAAATCTCAATTTCCAACTTTCCATTGAATAACAACATCACTTTTATCTTGTAACATCACACTTGGCGCCCGAACAGGGACTTGACCAAAAACTAGTTCAAATTCTTGGAAAATTTTCTATGTGCTTGTGTTAATAAATGTTCTGTCGTTTCATGTACACATCGTCTCTCTGTGAGAATAACGGTCAATAATGCAGTTTAATTACCGAGAGAAAAGAAAAGAAAAGAGACGTGAATTTGCTGAGACAACATAGCGGTATTCAAGCCATCAAAAAGTAAGTCAGAATTTTGCATACGCAGTGTAGTGCTTCAGTAGCAACGTTGCTTTTCCAAGTCGATCCACATCCTTTCTATCTCCTTCCCGCTATAGAAAATCTGCTTTATTTTATCTTTCAAAGTAAAATTCTTCGTAGTCTGATAATAGAAATTATTTCTCCCCATTGTTAGTATAGCTGTATTACATTTTCAACATGGTGGAGATTGTGTGCAATTTGCAGTGAAGAGCATCTTCATTCATTTGTCTGAAACGTTTAGGTTCCATCTTGTCTTCTCGCCAGATAGAATTTCATTTGTTGCTCACGCGAGAGTGGTGCTCTTAGCGGACTCACCACGTCACTGACAAACGACGAAAGCCTTGCGTAGCACCTGATTTACTAACGAAAATGGCAGATAGTAAACAGAGACAGGTGACAACAGGAGACGGGAGTGAAGACGTTAATAGTATTCCACACCCTTTACGATCGCGAACGGTAGGTTCCCGTGTGGAAACTGAACTAACCATGTCTGTAACAGGGGAAAGTGACCCTGAAGTCCAAACTCGTCCCGCTGCAGCTACAAATGACCTCGGTGCATTAATGGAAATGCTGAAACAACAGTTTGACGCAGTAAATGAGAATATAAAAACACAAAATGAGACTATAAAAACACAAAATGAGACTGTTAACGCCCGACTAGATGCTGTAAGTGAATCATTAAAAACAGAGCTAGGCACAATCAAAACAGATCTGCATAAAGAAATTACGGCTGAATTAAATACCCATTTGGGTGAGGTGCAAACTAAGATCAGTGATCAAATTCAGAAAATGCAGAAACAGGTGAAAAGTGAAATAGCTGAAGTATCTGGAACATTAAACACAAAAATTCAGGTAGCTACCAAAGAAATAAACTCAGTTAGAAATGCAGTATCTGACATTGAAGGTGTAGTAGAGGATCTGTCGAGGCAGATAGACTCAATCAATATCGAAGAACAGGTTAAGAGCACCGTGAAAGCACACGCGGAGGCATTGTCGGAACACTACAGTGAATGGATAAAGGGTAAAGATATTTTTATCGAAAAGAAGGTCAGGGAGGAGCTTAGGGAGACTGTCAAGGATGTAACTTATGAAATCTTAGCTGCTCCTGGTAAGTCGGGAGACACAGTAGTTTCTGAATTGGGACAGATTCGGAGGACACTTACACGGGATCTTCCCGAGTGGAAGCAGCAAGTAGTGGACGAAGTCAGAATGCTGAGAAACTGGGTAGAAAATCCGCACACACATACGCAAACTATAGGGAACAACTCTTTAGACGGTGACGAATGTCAGTCAACTCCTTATCGTTCACCGCCTGATTACATGCAAAACAACAGTCCTGTTGAGTCCCGAGTAGGGAAACTAAATGATCCGCCCACAATTGTGAGTTTAATGCAAGAGGAAAGTGTGATTAAGCATCGCACTTTTCCTGTTTTTCATCCGCAGAAGCGAGAAATACACCCCATCGTGTTCCTAAAGAATTTTTCCGGCATATTTCCCAGGAGCTGGACAGACAGACAGCGTATTCAGTTCGTCACTGGCTTTATTTCTGGTGATGCAGCATTATGGGGAACGGAAATGGTAGACACGTGTAGGAATTATGAAGAGTTTGAGAAAATGTTCTTGGCAAAATTTTGGAGTAATGGGGTACAGCAAAGATTAAGGAAGGAGGTGTATGGTGCGGTAATTTTCAATGAGAAGCATGGAAGTCTCCGGCGATACTTCGAGAAGTATCTAGCAAAAATTAAATTCTGGGATTCTCCGATTTCTTCCAAGGACGTAATTATGATTCTCAAAAGCAAACTCCCTGTGTCTATTAGAGAGAAATTAGTAAATGTGTCCGAAGAAGACACGGATGTATTCCTTTCTGTGCTGGATTCCTTAGATTTAATTAGCAAGGATGT
The DNA here is from genome assembly GCF_021461395.2 of Schistocerca americana. NCBI lineage: Eukaryota > Metazoa > Arthropoda > Insecta > Orthoptera > Acrididae > Schistocerca > Schistocerca americana. The sequence goes on from NW_025726697.1 coordinate 517,173, forward strand.
GCGCTCCAAGGTTGGCAGCGGCAAATTCTTCCCTGGCAGCCAGCAGAATGCATCGCACGCGGACAACAATGCGCCCAAGGAGAGAGCGAGCTACTGCGACCGCTGTTACCAACCTGCCAGCGGTTATCAAAACGCAAACGGCAATAACTTTAAACGGAAGCAGAAAACCAATTACAGTAATCAGCAGAGATACCACCCAATTTACAACCACCAGGTACAACATCAGTACGGAAACCCACCCTTTAATTCTGCGCCTGAGCAGCATGGAAATTCTCCACAAACTAGTGGTAATTTTTCAAATGGACCAGTGTACAATCAAAGTTATAGGTCGAAATATAGCAAGTGGCATGGGCAAGGCGGAGGCCACCCAGCACAACATAAGAACAACTATTCACAGGATAGAGGACCGCGGAACAATTTTCAAATGGCACCAAATGCGAACTTTCCTTCACAAGGAAATGGTTTTGCCGGCAACCAAAAGATCGGGCGACAGCCGCCGTCTCAAGTATTTTATTCACAAGTGAATGCACCCAGTGGATTTTACCCCTCTACACCGGCATTTGTACCACATAACCAGCACCAATATGAAACGGAACAAACACTTAAGGCCATGTATGACAAACAGGTTAAACATCCTGCGGAAAATTAGAGGCAGCGCCTTTCAGCCTCCTAGAGGTCGCTGCCGGTTCCAGTGGGGGTACTAACGAATACTCTGATTCTGAGTATGTTAATGCGATACGATACGACCATGAGACCGACTTACGAGATGACCTTGCACCTGACCTAGAAGCTCAAGACATTAATGACATTTATGATGAACAGGTCCAGGCTTCGATTAAGATTTCTATTGCCAACATTCCTGTCACAGCCATTGTTGATACAGGAGCAAACATCAATGTGATGTCATCATGTCTCTTCAGACAGGTGTCTTCTGTTTCAAAAGTTTTACCATTGCCGATTCAGGTCTGCTCCATATCGGGAGCGATTGGTCCATTGAAACAGAGAGTTAGTTTACAGACACAGCCTCAACTGCAGATAGAATCTGCTTCGGTTTCCTGCCTCTTGCGTACTGGAAATTTCCTTGTGTGAACTGTTAATGATAAGTATTGTGTTGAACAGCGCACTGACTACATGGTAACGGCTACTACATGTCATCTTTAAGTATTAAATGCTATGTATGGAAAAATTGTTTATAGTGATGGACATGAACTGATATTTCGTCAACAAGCTGAAGCAGGAAATTGAGGTTACACCAAGAATTTCAATTTAATTTTAAGTTAGTAATAAGAAAAAAAGTGCTTGCGAGGTGATTGCCCGGAGCTAAATAAAATATGTAAAGGTGAGAAATGGAGGAGGATGCGTAAATAAGCACTTCTCTCAAGGTACAAGAATATTTATAGATTTATTTTTAGTAATGTAAGTACTTGAAGTTCTGTAGTAAAAGCCCAAATTACCTGCTTAAAAAAAAGGGTACATGTTCAAACAGTCCAGACAGTGGACAGGAGTAGAAGAAATAGCTTAAAGTTCAGTTAAAGCGTGCTGTTAAATGGAAAAACAAGTGGTAACCCACATGTGTTCACGCAAGGAGACAATAAGCTGTAGTAAACTAAGTTAGGTGAAATACAGTACAAATAGAGGCAAACCATGAAGCATCAGTAATGTAGCGTAAGTACTCCACGAGGCCACTAATTGCTATGAAAGTAAACTATTTCCCTGTGATCTGAACCCAATGTAAAGAGTATATGAGGAATGTTAGCTGACGAATTGATTTCAGTAGAATCGAGGTACTAAATAACCAGTTGACAGAGAAGTATGGAGGCAGCTTCAGTGTCTGGCTCCTCCGATGGAAAACGCGCGCGAGGTGTTTGTATCGATGCACTCGTGTGATACGAAGTTCACAAAAAAAAAAAAAGGGAGCAATCGACGACCAGCAGCTCTGTTACAGCCTGAGCGTGAACGGATGCTGAGTGTTGGAGCTCACGCAACACTGTGCAGCCGCTGTGAGTGGCTGACGTGTGGGTGACGAAACAATCCAAACTTTAAACTGCTAACCGCCATGACTTCAATCGTACATACTGGAGGAAAGACATTTGTACACTTGTGTGACTACATTTTCATATGTAAATTAAGCAATTTTCTTGAGTTGAAGTTAAGATGAGTGAGAAGTAGATTGTTAGATTACTCAGGCCTTAAAGCCATTAATACCGGCACTCCTGAACACTGCTAAAATGAATTATAATCCTGTCTCTTGATGGACAAAGAAAATGAATGTGCACTGAAGGAAGACCCTAAACTCCAGACCAGTCCCGATCCTTAACAAATGTATCCAGTAGCTTGTAAGTCATACTAATAATTTTCCACTTCTTCTGTTTCATATTGTAAATAAAAACCCGGGAAGCCACTTGAATTCCTGGCACCACAGTGGAAAGGACAGATGTACTGCATAATGAACGCCGTAGACAGCTAACACAGAAAGTGAAAGCATCACGAAGTGTAGTGCTACGTTATTAAACTGTAATTGAACCACAAGGAGTCAACAGATGCTCGAACATTGTCCACTCTAGTTTAGTGAAAATAAGCACTCACTGTACTCATGTATTAGTTGTTAAGCTCAAGAGAAAGTAATTCCTGAATTCTATCCCCTGAAGTGCGAAATGAACGTTCACTTATTGTTATAAGCAAATATGGACCAAACTTAAATATGCACATAAATGTTAATCTTGGTATTATGGAATGAAGTGACTGATGAACAAAGAATGAAAAACTTTATTTTGAAAAATGATAAATATCTGATATATGTTTATAAATGTTATTTCAATTTATGTACTTTGTACGCCAGTAACGTTATGTAAATGTCACACCAAAAATCACGAATATCTCATGAGGACATGAGGATCGAGGTAATCCTTCGGCATTCCCTCTCTCCTCATGGGAGGCAATGTGATATTCGCTATTTTTGGCTTAATTAAAACAGCAAATTCAGCCAGAAGGCAAATACTTGTTTATAAAGAATGATTAATATATAATAAGGCGTCGCATGGCGACGGTGGAATTTTCTAGATAATGTAATTCGTCGTCTTTGGGCGGCAATATAAACAGAAAAGTACGGATGGATATGCGATCCTTCACTATTTTGTTCGCTGGAGAACAAATGAAGCCTTGAGCGCTAAAAAGACTTTTACTGTTTTTCTCGAGTAAGACGGACGCAGATTTGTGGCTATCTGATCTAATTATTTTTACTAAATAAATAAAAACGTGTTCCGTCTACGTTTTGAGTGAAGTGTAGGAAGAAGACTGTTGTAACTTACCGTGACGAAGCACGAGCGACTCAAGAGGACAATGGCTATATAAAAGAGCGCTCAATGGACATGATAAGGACATAAAAATCTACCGTCATTGTAGTATTAAGCTTAAGGTACGATATATGTTTTAGTTATAATAAATATTTGTTCTGGGAATATTGAATCATTTAGCAGTGCTCATTTCTATTATCTCCTCAGTATTATTTTCATTTTAATTATGCATTTTGCTAATATTACAGACTCCAAGATCAGCAGTCCAATGTGCGTGTTACATTGATAAAAAGAAAACTGTTTTATCGTCTTCTTGCATCAGCTTTAATATCGAATTTCCCTTTTGTGTGATGTTACAGTTGTTTTTGCGCCCTTAAGAACTTTCTGGTCCCTTAGGAAATTGTTTTGTCATAACAATAACTTCACAACCGGGTATGATCGTATCTACGATCATGAAGTAATTAGAAAGACGATAAAGCAATTTCTTAATCAATAGCACGCTAGTTGAGACTGCCTCAAGCCACGCGAAACTGCAAGTAGAAACTATTCACATCTCATAATGCAATATTTTATGACAATGGTCAATCCATGATTCTTACGCCAATTGCGATTGATAAAACAGTAAGCTAAATCTCAATTTCCAACTTTCCATTGAATAACAACATCACTTTTATCTTGTAACATCACAACAGGTTCAGCATGCCTGCAATGCAAAACATTATCTTTTGTATTAACAGATGAAATCCAACTTTTTAAATTTAATAAATGCTTATACAAACATAAAGTTTCTTCAAAAAATGTATTTCTGACAACTTCCTGTCACAGATAATTTTCACTGAATGTTGCAACCCAGTTATATTGCTGATGAGAAGCAAATGTTGATCTTTTCCCTCTCTTCCTTCACCATCTCCTGTTTTCAGAATGAGATTTTCACTCTGCAGCGGAAACGAGGTACTGGCAGAAGTAAAGCTGTGAGTACCGGACGTGAGTCGTGCTTTGGTAGAGCACTTGCCTGCGAAAGGCAAAGGTCCCGAGTTCGAGTCTCGGTCGGGCACACAGTTTTAATCTGCCAGGAAGTTTCATCTCCTGTTTTGTTCACCTTGACATATTTCTACCAAAAAGACTACCCCAATGGATCCACTGCTTATATTTAACACACAGTAAATTCAGTTCAAATATTTCCTTAACAGAGGATGTGCATTGACGAGCTTGAATTAATCACAAAAATATAGACAGATACTAACCATTCCACAGCTCTTACAAAATACTTGCATTAAGTAATCATCAAAGCTACTTTTTGTACAGCAAGAGGACTAACAGTCAAAATGGTGCTACATGCTACAGGCAAAGCAATACAATTTATTTTACTCATTGCTACAGCAATAAATGTACTTATAAAAATATTCAGACTTAGACTATAATCAAATACAGAGGGAGAAAATATTCTAACTAAAGAGATATAGCAGCCATAGGCAGAAACAAATAAAAAAACTGATACTAATCTTAGCTTTGAGGACCAAAAGTTTCTTCATCTGGAAAATGTAAAAAGAGAAATGAGACTGTTCAAGAATTAAGGATGAAAATTCAGGATCTTGAGTCATGGAAGATGGATGGTTAAATGAATGAAAAAACTAGACTGGACATGATGAAATTGAGTTGCGGAAGAGCAGCAGATGATGTAATTTTAAATGCTGAGAAATAAGATCTCTTCAAGAGGAGCCACCAAAAGGTCAAATAAGTGAAAAACAAGCTGAAAATACCGGTAAATGGGCTAAAATGGCGGCAAATAGATAAACGAAACAGAAAGATAGTGCTGAAGAACAGGCAACCAAACAACCACAACAACAACAACAATAATAATAACAGCACATTGTAGCAATATATAATAGCAGTCCCACAACATCTGGAGGAAGATTTTCCACTAACAGAACAATAAATTCATGAAGCCATCAAATCATTCCAACACTTCAAAGCAACAAATGAAGACTCCACTACAGCAAAATTATTGAAATAGTCAGAACACACAAATGATCTACAACTGCTGTTTGAGAACATTTGGAAAGCTGAAGAGATTATGGAAAGCATTAATCCACAGCTATGAAAAAAAGGGGACACACAAAATGTCAACAATTGCAGAGATGCCTCACTTCTGCCAGTGGTATACAAAATATTATCAAAAATTCTCTGGACAGAGTTGTAGAAACTTTAGACAAATAACTGGGAGAATCTCAAGGAGCTCTAGAAAGGGAATACCCTGCACAGAACAGATGTTTATTAGAAAATCGATAATTCTCCACATACTGTTAATCACCAAACCTATAATAGTATCATGTATTGGTTTCAAGAAAACATTTGATTTGGTAGGCAGAGAAATTATAGGTAAAATCATCAAAGAATTTTGTGTTAAAGCAAACATAATCCTCAAAACACTAGCAAATAGGATGGCAGAAGCTAAATTTATGGGAGAAGTATCTCAACCATTTTAAATAAAAACTGATGTTAGACAAGGGGACAGTTTATCACCTTTACTGTACATTGCATTCTAGAAAAAATAGAAAGTATCAGGAATTTGGAGAAAAAAAAATCACAAAATTGAACCAATAATTTTAGGATGAAAAACAAATGGAATTAAGGTAAACTGCCTGGCTTCTGCAGATGATTCTGAGATACTTTCAAAAAATCTGGCAGACAGTTATTGAAAGAAATCTTTTGGAAGAAATAGCAAAGGGAGCTGGTCCCAAAATTTCAGCCGAAAAAACAACATTGATGACAATTTCAAACAATGCATCAACACTCTTAGAAAAACAAAAATGTAAAATAGCATTAGGAAGTAAATTTAAATATATTGGACAAACTGTACAACAAAATGGACTAGAATAACTAACAGTAGATGCAAGAGTCAGCAAACTGGAGAGAGCAAATCGTTTGACAAAGGATATTTACAACAAGAAATGTACAACTAAAAAAACAAAACTAAGACACTATCCCACAGTGGTATGACCAGGATGTTTATATGGATGAGGATGCCTAATGATGAACTATAAGCTGGACAGAACAGAGGTTCCTCAAAGGAGCATTATTAGAAAATAATGGTTGCAATACAAGCTACAGACGGCTGGGAAATGAGAAGTAATGAGGAGATCTACAAAAATTTTGAGAAAATATCAGAAGTAATGGCTAAAAGAAGATTAATCTTTTTTAGAGACCTCTACTGAATGAGTAGTTCTGGAAGAAGGAATCAATGATAGCATGGATTACAGAAATAAGAAAGAAACAACATCAAACAATCAGAAATAATAGAAAGAAACCTTTTTACAGATAAAATACTGAATTTAAAAGGATCATCACCTCTCCAAGATCAAAATTAATTTCATCCCTCTCAATAAGATCGTGAAAACCGGAAATAAAATTCATAAATATGATATTGCGAAGCTCAAAATCAATCAAAACATATTGGAACAATGCCACCAGTAACTGACAGTTGAATCCCATAAATGGGCAGACATTGACTCCATGATCCAACAAGCAGCTAATACTAAAATCCTGACAGCTAAAAAGAGGAATCATACATGGTGGAATGAGGTTTGTGGTGAGGTGGTGGGCCAAACAGCAAGTGCATGGAAAAAGTGGAACTCTACCAGGAGACCTGATGATTTTGATGTATTCCATGAAGTTCGAAAATATGCAGCCAGAACTCTACGAAGGGCTAAGCAGTTGCATGAGAAACAGCAGTTATAACAGATCAATCAGCGTTTCCAGATAAACAATGTCAGAGACTTCTATCAGACGTTCAAATCGAATTTGAAAGGATACCAAGCCCCTAGTTTTTGTTTTAGAGACGAAAATGGAAAGCTCAGTGTTGTGTACATAGTTCCGCGTATTCAGCGCGTACACAAATTTCCCACTAGAGTGAGCCCCGCTAAGCCCAACAGCGCAGGCGCAGCACTCGTCCATCTCCGCACTACGAGATGGCGCTGCCACAGAGACGGACCAAATTCTGCTTCCGCCGATCTGCGTATTAATATGTAACACAGCCAATGAGATTGCTGCTAAGGTAGAACACTTTCTCCTCGCGCATCACACTCGCGCAGTGATACATGAACGTGCGAGGTATTATAACGAGTGTAAAGACCTTCGACCAGTCAGTCTGCATTTGTCTGCACCAGTCTGCATTAGTCTGTACCAGTCTGCATAGTCTGTACCAGTCTGTACGAGTTCTACAATTGTCTGTACCAGTCCATAGTCAAGATTCAGTCTGCGCCTAATAAGATTACCATATTCCTGTACATTGCCATGAAGATAAATGTATAGACACTTTCGTCAAGTACCCGAGATATATGTGAGAATAAGATTAATGTATCAATACCAAAGGAACTTCAGATTGTCAATTGTAAATAGCATTCAGAACCAAGTTAAGTAATTTTTATATTTGTTATTATTTTAATAAATGTATGTGAAAATTAATCAAGTTCTGTTTAAAGTTGGTCACCGTCAATCTGCTACTCTCAGCGTGCAAGTGGCATTTCTATCGTCTGACCTAATGGCAGAAGATAAATACGCCATGATAAGACCACGAGACATATTGCTGACACTCGCTTACTTTGTTAGAGCAACAAGTCAAATAATCTGATGGTGTGTGCACTGAAGGTCTTACAGTACGCACACCACACTCGGCCTGACCAACAAAAAAACTGCAAGATAATGTCTCGTTACTTTGAAAACCTACTTAATTGTGATGAACCGAAAGAAAGATTCCCTGTATGTGCCCCAATCCACAAACTACCCCTCATCTCCATCTAGTAAAGAGGAGACCAAAGAGATCATCAACAACTTTAAGAATAATAAGGCAGCTGGAGAGGATTCAATAGTGGTGGAACTACTGAAGCTGGCAAATAATGAAACTCTAGATATACTAGTCCAACTTTTTGAGGAGATCTGGAGAGCTAGGATGATACCAACTGAATGGCAGTCAGCTTTAATCCATCGTCTACACAAAAAAGGTGATAAATAGAATGTCAATAACTATAGGGGTACCTCATTAGTATCTGTTCCATATAAGATTCTCTCGAAAGTGATACAGAATAGAATAGAAGATCATTGTAACCAACTGATTGGGGACTATCAAGCTGGTTTCCAAAAGGGTGATTCTTGCGCAAAACAGATCTTTAACCTGAAGAACATCACAAAAAAAAATTGGAAGAAATAACTACGTGGTCATGTTTGTTGATTTTCAGAAAGTATATGACTCCATCGACTGACATGCATTAATGAATATTTTGGAAAAGTTTGGGGTGGATAATACATCAAGGAAGCTGATCAAACAAACTCTTGCTAACACAGTGTCGAAAATTAAACTTATGGGTGAGGTATCTGAACCCTTTACAATCAGAACGGACATAAGACGAGGAGATGGACTATCCCTCTCCTTTTCAATTGTGTCTTGGAAAAGGTCATTCGAGAGTGGAGAAAGTTATTAGCCCAAGAAGAAACAAATGAAGAGTGGTTCAGACTTGGTCCTAAGAACAAAGGGGTGTGCATTGACTGCTTAGATTTTGAGGCTGACCTGGCCATTTTTGCTAACAACATAGAGTCAGCAATCAACAAGATAAATAGGCTGTCAGAAATTGATGAAAAAAGTTAGACTCCAGATCTCTATTCAAAAGACAAAATATATGACGAACATCTGTGATGGACCTGAATGGAAGATAACCAACCTGGGAAAAAATCGGATGAGTTAAGAATTTCAGGTATCTCGGTGAAGTCATCGACCAGGAGAATGGATTAAAAGAAGAAGCAATTGTCGGGATGAGGAAGTTAGACCAAGCATACCAACTGACAAAGAATACTTATAACAAAAAGTCTATGAGTATATGGGCCAAGTTGCAACATTATAATACAGTTGTACAACCTGAGGGCTTATAAGCATCCAAAACTTTGACCACGAATAGACAAGGTCAAGCTGAGTGGCTGGAAAAGCATGAGTGTAGGATATTAAGGAAAATCCTAAGGTAATAGATGGGTCGATGGACAATGACGAATGAGAGCAAATGAGGACACGTGCAGTGAGACAGAACCTATCACAGCATCCATTACAAAGAAATGATTGTTATTTTATGGTCATCTCATGAAAATGGACGGTGATTGACTAACAAAAAGAATACGGAGTTTCATCCTATCTAAGAAAACGAGGCCGAGATGGTTCAAAGAATGTGAAAAAGATCTTAAGCAGATTGGTATCTCAGAGAGAAATTCCTGAAAGGAACAAATTTAGAAGATTGGTGACCAACTACCAAGGTTTTAACATGGCATCAACATCCGAAAGACAGTGAGGACCATTATCTGAAGAGCATAAAAAGGCACTTCTTGGAGGGGCTCAGAAGATACTGGCAGGAAGTCAAAGCTGGAGCAAGAACAAGACCTGGACACTAGAGTGAAGTCGGTTGTTACCACGCAGTCCGTAGAGACTCACCTCAATAAAAAAAATAAGTAAATAAAAATAAAAGGCTTTCAATGCAGAAGAAATAGGGGATTGAGAACAACACGAATAGAATAAAGGGGGAAAAACATGAGGAGGAGATGGACGAGTACTGGAAAAACAGGAGACGACAAGGGAAGAAGAAGAAGTGAAGTTATTACATGACGAGAGATGGTGATTGGATTTGATTTGATTCAGTTTTTGTTACATACACCGAAAAAATGAGATGATTCTTGAGGGTGTGGAACATGTATAACACAACATGTATAACACAAAACATTTTAATATAATGAATACTTCCCTGATCATTTGTCACGAGATTGTCAAAATAGGTGAATACAATACAGTAAACTGGAAAAGCTAATATTTACAGAATTAATACGCTGTCAGAATGAAACATTGTTATGCACTATTAATAAATTTATCATACACAAAATACTTAATATTGACTGTTGCAAACAAGTGCTGTCAAAACTTAAATCTAACATATTTTTACTTAAGCTGGCCTTTCAGTCTCTGTTAGGATATTCATCTATAGAGTAGAAGGCATTGCCTATCAAAAAGTCATTCAAACTCTGTTTAAACTGTGCTTTATCTGAAACCAAGTTTTTAATGGGTGCTGGTAATTTATTGAAAATGTGTGTTCCTGAATATTGGACCCCCTTTTGGACCAACATAAGTGATTTTAGGTCTTTATGTAGATTGTTCTTATTCCTAGTATTGATAATATGTATTGAGCTATTTGTTGGAAATATAGATATGTGACTTGCAACAAATTTCATTAAGGAGTAAGTATACTGAGAAGCAATGGTCGGAATTCAAAGTTCCTCGAATAGGTTCTACACAATGTTCTTCAAAGACTGGTCCCAGATACTCCATTGCACCATTCACCGAACCTGACAACCCCGAGCCGTCAGTAACAAAAATTAAGTCTTGCTTAAGAGATTTACAACACTACATGCACTTGTTACCAAAGCCTCATTTACTTTTAGAGCTATCTGTTCCACTTCCTTTTTGGCCCCACTTCTCTCTGTCTTCACTATATCCCATACAGTTCTTATTTTGTTGATACAATTATCTTTTTCTCTTAATAAAGCTACTTCAATTTCTGGATTACTTGATTCAATATTTTGCAGTATTCTTTGTAATGCATTACAATGATAATATCAGAAATGTTCCTAGATAGTAGATACAGTCTCCTTTTTCCCCACATGATATCTTTATTCCTTGTGTAATCCATGGTTTATCTTTTGACTTCTGTGTGATTTGAGTTACCTTTAGGGGAAAACAATTTTCAAAAGAGGAGGTAACTTTATTAATAAATGCTTTGTATTTTCCATTTGAGTCAGGTAAACATCTCTCCAGTTCATGGCTTTGAGCAATTTCCTGAATTCCTCAATTTCTGGCTTATTTATTATCCTCCTGTACTCAGATTTAATATTTTTTTTATCCTGACAAGTTTCAACATTTAACACAGGATGCTGCACGTTGTGATCAGATAGTCCATTTACTATTGGTTTTGTGATATGACTTTTTTCCCCTAGATTTGTTCATAAAGATATTATCAATAGCAGTCTCAGAGCATTTACATATCCTAGCTGCAAAGTTCACAATAGGAACTAAATTGAATGATAGTGTTAAAAACACCAGCAACCACTATTTCCTCTTTTTTTTTTTTTTTTTTTTTTTTTTTTTTTTTTTTTTTTTTTTTTTTCACACACAAGCCATTCCTTTCGCTTTGTGAAATGAAGCACTGCCTAGTTCCAAAACACAGGACTACTACGACAAGGTGAAATGTTCTCAGAGTGCTACATGTATGATAGTAAATGTAATCAGCACTATAGTTGTTTTCTGAGTAGTTATGCTGTGTGTGTTTCATTCAATCAGATGAAATGGAATAAAATCATCTATTTATTTATTTCGGCTCTTTATCACCAAGATACATTCAATGTTGGTTGAGGTTTATCTTTTGAATTCACTCCAGTGTAGATTGTCAAAATTTTATCAGTTGTCAAAGTACTTGTAACACAGTTTTCGAATTTACTGCCATCCAGGAAAGTCTCGCACTCAAATTATTCTCAGAGACTGAGAGCTGGCTGAAGCCCAGAGTAGAAAGCTCTGTCATATTTAGTGATTAATGGAATATATATCGGAAAGGCAGGTTAGACACTGTAGGAGAGGGAGTGTCCATTGTCTCTATTGAGGTCAAAGCTGATTGTGACAGTGAAGTTATCTGGTTGCATATAACAAGTCTACGTGAAATCAAGTTAATTAATGAATGTTTTAATCAGCCACCCGGTTCTGCTATGACAGTTTTGGAGCCATTCACAGAAAGTCTACAGACAGTAGCACGTCAATACCTAGATCATGCAATACTAGTTGGAGGTTAATTTAGCCTACTGAGTATAGATGGTAGCCTATGGCTTCATTGCAGGGGGTGCAGTCAATCTTGTGAAGCACTTTTGAATGTGGTTTTCAAAAATTGTCTTGAGCACCTAGTTTGGCATGCCACATGCAATGGAAATATCTTAGACCTTGTAGTTACAAACAGGCCAGATATCATCAATGACTTCAGCATAGAGATGGGGATTAATAATCATGATAACATCATAATAACTAAGGTTACAAAAATTAATAAATCAGTCAAGAAGGCTAGGAAAACGTTCATGATAGAAAGAGCAGATAAGCAGATGTTAGCATCTCACTTAGACAGAACTGACATCACTTAGTTCCATTAAGATGGACGTAGAGAGATTATGGTCAAAGCTTAAACAGATCGTGAATTGCACTCTCAACAAGTCTGTACCTAGTAAACGAATTAAGGATGCAAAAGAGCCACTGTGGTTTAACAATGAAATTCGGAAAATACTGAGGAAGGAAAAGCTACTGCCCTCTTGGTTCAAAAGAGAATGCCAAATGGCAACAAGGAAAGGTTACTACCACTGTCATACCTCAGCAAAAGATCTGGCTGAGAAGCAGGGGAAATTATTGTCCTATGTAAAATCACTAAGTGAGTCAAAGGTTTCCATCATGTCACTTGACCAGTCTGGTGTGGCAGTAGGAGATAAATGTTTTAAATTTTACATTTAAGAAATAATTCATGCAAGAGAATCATATAAACATACCGTCATTTGACAATAGCACAAAGACACCTAACAACAATCACCTGTAAACATGTGCCATGTCAGTGCTCTTGGAAGAGAGCTGTGGCAGTGACACGGCTCTGTTGTTGTTCCTGTGTAGTGATCTGCAAAGACGGGTCGGCGGGGGGGGGGGGGGAGGGGGGACGGGGGGACGGGTAGAGATTCAAGCAGTGATGAAGTACTTCATAAAGATAGGTATGAAAGCGAAGGACATTCATGCCGATTTCCAGAATACACCAGGGGCTCTGCTCCTTTGTCTTCAACTGTTGCCAAGTGGATAAATGAATTTAAATTTGGTCAGGAGAGCTTAGATGATGATCATCCATGAATAGGTCAGCCAAGATGTGTCACTACTCTAGAAATCATTGCAAAAGTGCGCATAATGATCAAGGAGGATCACCAATTTAGAGTGCATGAAATTGCTCACGCTTGCCAGATGTCATCTGAAAGGTATTCACAAGATGGGTGCCGCGACTCTTGATGCTGGGTCAAAAACACATGAGAATGGACATATCACAACAATGTTTGGCCTGTTTTAGGAGAAACAAACAAGAACTTTTGTGCTGGTTTGTGACCACGAGGAAACTTTGGTTTACTACTATACCCCAGAGACAAAGCAACAATCAAAGCATTGGAAACATGCTGAATCTCCGCCGCCAAACTCTTTCAGCGGGGAAGGACATGGCGTCAGTGTTCTGGGATGCGCCACCAAATTCCTTCAGCGGGGAAGATCATGGCATCAGTGTTCTGGGATGAGAAGGGGATTCTGTTTGTACTTTATCTCCCCACTGGGCAAACAATTACTGGAGAATACTATGCTAACCTTCTGGACCAATTGCAACAAAAGATATGAGAAAAAGGCCAGGTTTAATAAGGAAGAAAGTCATCTAGCATCAAGCCAATGCACGCTCGCACGCATGTGCCATCGCCATGGTAAAATTACACAAACTAAGGTATGAATTGTTGCCACACGTGCCTCTTCCCTAAACTGAAAATTTTTCTTTGTGGATGAAGATTCACTTAAATTAAGAATTGATAGCCTGAGTTGACAACTATTTTGTAGGCCTGGAGGAAAATCATTGTCGAGATGGGATCAAGGTATTGGAACACTGTTGGACCAAGTGAATTAATCTACAAGCAGGGTACATTGAAAAACAAAAAAGTTTCAGTGACATAAGTACTTTTTTTCTATTCTGTTTCAAGAACTTTTCAAACCACCCTCGTAAGCATCCCTGACACCTGAAATAATTAAAAACAAATAAGTCACCAGTTGCAGATGGAATCTCAATTTGGTTTTACAAAGAGTGCTATATGGCACTGGACCCTTACTTAGCTTGTATTTATTGTGAATCTCTCACCCAGCAGAAAGACCTAAGCAACTGGGGAAAAAAATACAGAGGCGTCTCCTGTATATACGAAGGGCGAAAGAACAGACCCGCGAAATTACAGACCAATACCCGTAACATCAGTTTGCTGCAGAATTCTTGAACATATTCTGGGTTTGAATCTAATCAGTTTCATAGAGACCAATAAGTTTATGTCCACAAATCAGTACAAAGCATCGCTCATGGGCAACTCAGCATGCCCTTTTGTCATACAACGTCTGTTCAAAAAATTCCAGAACTTTGTCCACAAAATTTTCTATGCTTATCTTTTAGTCACTATGGATTGTCTCCTTCAAAATACTCTACTCCAAAATTGATACACTGCTCCCAATATCATTTCCACTTCCAGGAGCAGTCTTGACACACATCTTGCTGGGTCGCATAAAGTGCCGTCTGCGAATTTTCTTCTATCTCATCTACCATTGCAAAACTTCATCCTTTTCACCTTTGGAAATAAAAAGAAGTCTGCAGGGGTCATACTATTCTCACAAGGAACATCTCAGTCTCATTTGTAAGATCCAAAAAGTTTTTTTGGTCTTGACTCATGAGCGTGGAATGAACTTGACGGCAACACAATGCATTCCAAGATGCTGTGTCATTTCATAACATGATCCAATTGAAATGTTATATTCTTCTACAATCTCTCGGACAGTGAATCTTCGACTGGCACACACAATTTCGTTGACGTTCCTGACACAACATCATCAGTGGACATCTAAGAGCGTCCTGAACAAGGATCATGTTTGACTTTTGTAAAGCCATTTTTAAAACGTGTGAATAATATGTAACACCGAGTATGGCTTAAGTACTCATCGCTATAGGCTCCCAGCATCATTTGGTGTGTCTCTGTAAAGGTTTTCTTGAGTTTCACACAAAATTTAATGCAGATGCATTGCTCCTCTAACTTTGCCATCACAAAATTCACAAACCCAGATTCCATATTTCTTGATTTCCGAGAAGCATTTGACATAATGCCTCACTGCAGACTTTTAACAAAGGTACAAGCACATGGAATACATTCCCAGACATGTGAGTGGCTCAAAGACTTCTGAAGTAATAGAACCCACTACATTATCCCGACGGTGAGTGTCCATCAGTGACTGGGGTATCATTAGGATCGTTCCAGGGATGTATGATAGGAGCGCTATTACTCATATTTTCTATGTGCATAACTGATCTGATGGACAAAGTGGACAGTAATCTGTGGTTGTTTGCTGATGATGTTGTGGTGTATGGAAGGTGTCATCGTTGAGTGATTTAGGAGGATAAAAGATGACCTGGACAAAGTTCCCAGTTGGTGTGATAAATGACAGCTAACCCTAAATGTAGAAAAATATAAGTTACTGCAGATGAGTTGGAAAAACAAATCCATAATGCCAGAATCCAGCATTAGTAGTGTCATGAATGAAGAAGTCACATTGTTTCAATATCTGGACGTAACATTGCAATGTGATATGAAATGGAACAAACGTGTGAGGGTCATGGTAGGGAAGGCGAATAATCATCTTTTGTTTGTTGGGTGGATGTTACTACAGTGTGGCTCAGCTGTGATGGACATCACATATAGGATGCTAGTGTGATCTCTTCTTGAGTACAGTTTGAGTGTCTGGTATCCGCAAGGGGTCGAATTAAAGCAGACATTGAGGTAATTCAGAGGCAGGATACTAGATTTGTTAACAGTAGGTTGAAACAACAACATACAAGTATTATGGAGATGTTTCTGGAACTCAAATGGGAATCCCTGGAGGGATTTTGAGGAACACTGTGCTGACTGCAGAACAATTCTGCTTGCACCAACATACATTATGCGTAAGGACCACAAAGATAAGAGACAACAAATTAGGACTCATAGAGAGGCATATAGACATTCACTTTTTCCTCACTCAATTGGCAGATGGAACGGGAAAGGAACTGACTACAGTTGAAATAAAATTACTTGATAGTTGGCACTTCAAACGCCAATAAGAGTAGTCAGCATCACACTTGAACTGTCTGCTGTTGCCAAACTCCACCAAAATCGGCCAGTCACTTCCAATTCCTGGTTCAGCATTCTTTCTTGATGTATTTGTATCCCGAATTACGAGCCCGACACTTTTATTATGTATTTCATGACACGCGATAGCTACACCAAAAACAACACACATTAACAATGCTAATGAAAGACACACATTTCATTCATAGCACTAACCAAACACTACTGAATAACTCAGCACAAGGTGTAATTCAGTATCATACATATAGTTATCATATTCACAGAGATCATCTTACATTAGATAAGCTTTTCACTACACTGCGTGAAACTGAAATTTTTAAGGTTGCAATTCATAGTTGCAACTGGGTCACTACATTCACATATATAAATACTTCATGCTGTGCTGTGGCATAGCACAATGGTTGGCAGATTAATCTAATATGTAGCATGTTGTAGGTTTGAATCTCATCAATGTAGCAAAATTTTTATTTTTAAATCTAACCAAAAGAGTGTGATTATTATTTTCATTCAATTAATTGGTTTAAATATATATTTTTTTATTTTTAATAATTTGCTGCATCACTTTTCATCATTGTTTTGACTGTTCTATTTGGTCTTATTTTTCTTCCTGTCATTATTTCTTCATTTGGAATCTGCCTCAGTCATCTATAATCCACGACCAAGTGCCCACATGGACTGTTCACTGGTTTCTAACATGGCAGCATGTGCAGCTAGTGTAAGGATAGTTACAGGTAACAAATGACATGGAGAAATTTCAATTTGCTTTCAGCCCTGAAATTGAGTTTTTGTTGTCGTGAGTTTACCCTTAAGGGTTAGCTTTAATTGCCATGAACAAAGCGATCATGATATTAGTACTGCTGCAGACTGTTGACCACAATTTTCTCGGCTGGGTTAGGACACAAGTTTACAGTCAGGGATACAAAACGGGTCGTCTGCCCCAGTTCAGTCACTGGTCACTTTAAATCAATAGTCGACAAAGTATCCAACATTTATGACATACCTTGCACCAGCCACTAGAAAAATTGCTCTGTGTTAAACATTTAACATAATTTGTGAAGTGAGCTGCTTGTTTGTTGTCACCTGTAACCAAACGGTAGCTGGTAGCCAATGTGGCAACATTGTTGCAGCAAGTGATTGATGTCAACTATCAAGTAATTTTATTCAGACTATTGTAGTGAGACAGGGTACCTTCTGCCATGCACCATATGATGGCTAGTGGAGTATGTATGTAGATGTGGAATCACATCCCATCTGGAAAGTCAGCCCTTGATCTGCAGTTCTGGGTAACTTTCTCAAAATCTACCCTTTTTCCTAGACCTATCCTTCACCCCTCTTCCTTCCACTTCAACCCTTCTGCCTGAAGAATGAGCTACTGGCTCTGAAGCTCGCCTAATTATAATCTTCTTTTATGTGTGTGTTCTGCCGCCACTTAGCAAGTAGGTTGTTTATCTATCCAATTCAATTATCATGTAATCAAAAGCTGCATTTAACACACCAAGTCTCTTTTACCAATCACTTTTAATATGTCCTACAGAATGTACTGTCTATCCTGTCCTTTTTTGAGATTACTGTTTTGTTGTACTTTTCTACAGGCATAATTCTTACTTATTAGGAGTCAGTTCCTTCATGTTGTTGTTGTTGTTGTGGTCTTCAGTCCTGAGACTGGTTTGATGCAGCTCTCCATGCTACTCTATCCTGTGCAAGCTTCTTCATCTCCCAGTACCTACTGCAACCTACATCCTTCTGAATCTGCTTAGTGTATTCATCTCTTGGTCTCCCTCTACGATTTTTACCCTCCACGCTGCCCTCCAATGCTAAATTTGTGATCCCTTGATGCCTCAAAACATGTCCTACCAACCGATCTCTTCTTCTAGTCAAGTTGAAGAGCTGCATGTCCTCGGGAAAAATTATGGCTGTAGTTTCCCCTTGCTTTCAGCCGTTCGCAGTACCAGCACAGCAAGGTGTTTTGGTTAATGTTACATGGCCAGATCAGTCAATCATCCAGACTGTTGCCCCTGCAACTACTGAAAAGGCTGCTGCCCCTCTTCAGGAACCACATGTTTATCTGGCCTCTCAACAGAAACCCCTCCGTTGTGGTTGCACCTACGGTACGGCCATCTGTATCGCTGAGGCACGCAAGCCTCCCCACCAACGGTAAGGTCCATGGTTCATGGGGGGAGTTCCTTCATAGTCAACAGTTAAGGAATGGGTGGCTGAATTCATATGTGGCATATGTCTCTGTAAGATGACTCATGAACTACTTCCTAGAATTACAATCAAATATGAAAATGCTGAGAAAGAACACAGTGTGATATTGCAAGATCAGTAATTAAAAAGATGTGCAAAACAGTTGATGCCATGGCCAAACCAGAAAGTGAGTGGCATGTCTGTTGAAGCCTGACTACAACCTAATGTGAAAAACAATTTGGGACAATCTGACACACAACTGATTCTATGCACCAATCTGTTCCCGTGGATGAAATGAAACAGCAGTTGCACAAAAATAGCCAAGGTGACTTAATCGGAGAGAAAGAGTGGTCATTGTTTTCTAGGATGCAAAAGGGATTGTATTTTAGATTAGCTTGCAAGACTGAAACAATACCTATTCTGACTCAACTGGATGAAAAAATATGGAGCCAAGACCCAGGGGGAAAAAAAAGTTTATCATCAGTGAAATGCATATGGTCACAAAGGCACTTTCACAATAGGAAAACTGGGAGTTTCAAGTGTGAAGTCTTCAAATATCTATTCCATTCTCCAATTTTTTCACATTCTGACTTTAGCTTCCTCTTCTTTTCTTTTTGTATGAATGATTCACTTAAGACTACATGCGTCACAGCTCAAAACCGTTTTGTGAGTCAACAACTGGATATGTTTTCACTGCTCTGTCTCTTGTAACTCCGTTGGACATGGAGGTAGCAAATGAGGATGTAGGATGTCCATGACATACTGCTGTGCTGTCAGAGTGACCTGAAGACATATCCGATGCTGCCCCAAACGCCCTCTCCCTATGTCGTTGTCATACTCACTGACAACTGTCATCGCGGGTCTTGCAGAATGTGACTCACTGCTGATCACATGACAGGTGCAGGTGTGAAAGGGTTACAATGTGCTCGGCGTACTTGCAGCAATTCTCCCATGGGCTCGTCAGACACGGTCAACCGGAAGCTTGCTGAAAAGCAAGCCGCCCTTACGTACCCAAGCAGTCCAACATGGGGACACTACCACATCTGAATGTCTCACAAATCTGCATACTGCATAATTCAATCAGCCTGGCAAATGGAGACACACAATTAGGCCCCTTCAAATTTTGTTACGTGCTGATAATGCTGACTCACAGAAGTACAGGGCATCTGTGTCCTTAACAGGGATCACTCAACATCTTACGCTCTTCACATCTCTTATAGCTCCTACCATTCACGGTAACAATCCGAGACACAAACAAAGCTAATGCAATCTGGTGACCTTTTTATCCATTTCAGAGAGTTGCGACTCTCATAATTTACCACTGGTATGCACACTCGTGAAACTACGTTGCTTCAGGGAGCTTCCCTTTTTTTTCTTCAAGCAGTTTAGTTCTTTGAATCCATTTTTCTTGTAGCTCAGAATAATTATTTTATTGTGTAGCAAACTTACAGGCTAGCATTCTGGCCTGAGCTGTCTGAGTTGGTGGTCATGTGTGTGTGTGGTGTGCTTGCTTGTGTGAATGAATGGTGTGTGTTTCTATTTCTTTTTCTGATGAAGGTTGTGGCCAAAAGCTTATGTGTAAGTGTCTTAACTGTGCCTGTCTGCATTTTAACGTGCCATCTTTATGGTAATTAGCACTCTATCTTTTCCTACACTGCTTATATTCCAACCTGTAGTTTCCATTGTTTGAACTTACGGTCTACTGTTTTATGTTGCAGTGCACTTCTACAAGTGTAATACACAAATGTTGCCTTAGGAAAGTGTCACAATAACATCCATGTCTACCGTTTGCTATTTTTTACGAAATAGCACGTCACACTAGAAATTTAACTTAGCCAATGAAATAAGTTTGAAGATTTATTGTGTGTAAGAGACACGAGGGCCCACTGTGTGGGAAATGTGGGAAGTTCTGTGCAGAGACGGAGTTATCCACAGACGCAGTAAGTCTTGGGAGCTATACGGATATTTAAACATCGCCACCTGCTGGGATGAGGGGCCACTTACTCTGAGGTGGCGCTGTGCCAGCAACGAGCTCGACCCATTGATTAGCACCACACATGACAATGAGCAACCAGCTGCTTCTCTGTGCAGAGATATAAAATTTATCGATTTTGGACATCGGGTGACAATCTGTCACATGGAGAACAATGTTTACTCTGGCAATTTTAACACTAATCTAGTGTTCTGCAACATATTAATGTGAAATGTTGTCTATGATATTGAAGAGTTTAAGTTAAACTGATATATGAGAATTTGTTGTTTTTGTGGCACTATCCGGAAAATGGCCTCTCTTGCAGCTCCAAGCATACATGTATAGTGAAGAAGAATAATTAGCACAGCACACTGGAACCGAGTAGGGATCCGGTTTACTGTTTGGCCACTAAATTAGCATATTGTGAGTACACCAGAAGAGATGCTGTACACACTTGCATATACTACATACACAAGTACAAGCATCGATCAAGCTACTGTGAAACTGCACTCTGTGTGACTCATCACTACATCAGAATACTGTAAATGTGGTGATTCCAATTTCGTAAGGTCTCTTCCTGTTTGTTTTCATCAGTTGGATCTTATTTTTCAAGTATGTGGGAATCCAATGAGCTGCCTGTTTGGATACATTCTTTCTGTATGTCCCACAAGTTGGATTCTTTGGAGACACATTGTAACAAGAGTTTTTAGGAATTTGCCTGGAGATTTCACACTGGGTTCTGTGTGATGTATTCCATCTTTTATTCTTGGACCTAAGATTTTTACTACAATTTTACATTCTTCTAATTCAGTTTGCTGTTTTCATGTCTTGTGTTGGACAAAGAGTCTCTCTCATGCATAAAGAAATTCTAATTTGATCACTGTTGTGCAATGTTAGATTTTAGAGTTCCAGGAAAAATACTTTTAGTTAACTGAGAGACAGTTTGTATTTTCTGAAGTCTGGATTCTATGCCTTCTTTTCATTATGATGTTCAGCGGTCTTTTTCACCTAATTATTTAAACTCTTTATCACCGAATACTATGTTGTTGCCTATATAAGTTCACCCAGTGCCATTTTGGTATCGTCCATTAATTTTTTATCCAGGTGAAATTATTAGTCCAATTTTCCTAGATTGCTCCCTTAATATTTCAAATTGCTTTAGCACATCAGTGATGTTTTTGTCAATTAGTATTACATCATCGGTATAGGTTACACAATATAATTCTATCTTTAAGTTTACGTTCTAGTCAGTGTAATAGTGCACCTGCTCTTCTCCATTATCTTACAATTTTCTTAGGGGCATAGTTGAATAGCAATGTGTTATGCCATCCCATTTTCATATACTTATATCTGTCTTACATTACACTGCTTGAAAAAAAGTGAGACACTCAGAAGGTGGGGAGAAAACAAATTGAAACATAGCTAATTTAGAGGGTATGTGATGTTATTTCAGTGATAACAAAACAGAGTCAAATTTACACAGAACTTATCAGTTTGAGCCCACTTATCAATACAGCAATGCACCCTGTCTGGCCTGGACAGTGCGGGAGGATGTCGTAAAGCTGCTGCATACCCTCCTGAGAAAGGTGATCCACAACTGTTGTAACTGGACATTGCAATCATGGATACAGGCAGTGGGATGGAGTTGACGTCCATGTTGGTCCCATAATGTTCTATCGGGGACAGATATGGGGATTTTGCTGGCCACAGGAGTATATCAACATCACGCAGACAACTTAAAGAGACACACACTACATGTGGACAAGCACTGGCCTGTTGAAAAATAGCACCACAATACTATTACACTCTGCTGTACCATCAGAGTTCCCTCGGCCATTACAAGCCGTGACCTGAAGTCATACCCAATGGCTCCCCACACCATGGGACTGCTTTGTGACCCCCCCCCCCCAAAATGTGGAAGAATGGGACCTCTCCCCATCTCCCCGGGTCACTGTCGAACTTCTCCACGATAGTCATTTGGAGCAGTGCAGGACTGGGACTCATTAGTGAACATAATGTGACACCATTCATTAGCAGTCCGTACTTCTCGATCATGGCACCACTTCACATGCAGTCATTTGCTTCGGTGTTAATGGCAGCCTATGTGCAGGACTGCAATTCCATAGTCTGGCTGCTCCTAGCTGTATGACACAGCATGTTGCAAGGAGTCTATTACAGTGAACTCCTGTTTATCCTAAATGATCGGGACGGTGGCCGGTTCCGATAACAAAAATTTCAGATAAATCAAAGTCCCCCTGTTTTCACATGTAAACACTCCAAATTGCATCAATATTGCGAAATACGATCGTAAAACGTGCGTAGGGTATGTAAAACGTTACTGATATGGTTGCAAATAACCCTGCACTTTTTTACTGAAAAAATTGTGTTGACATGTTAAAAAGGCACCAAACTATGATTGAAAACTCAAAGTTTTTAAGTGCTGTATAACAAAGCTCGTTTATTTTGCATTCTTACAGAAAAAATCTCCCTTATTTGGCAGCAGGAAATAACAGGAGTTTTAATTTTATTACCTACTCTTTTGAGTAAAAAATAAACTACTGAACAAAATTATGAAACAAATCTAGAGATTACTCAAAGGAACAAAAAGTCTGTCTAGAGGAACTTTCAAGAAAATTAAAAAAAAAAAAAAACTTTTTAAGTTATGGACATAGAAGTTCTAGGATGCTTCATTAGAGTTTATTTTTTGGTAACGAAGTCACAAACGTCTTTTTTTTTTGTTTTTTTGCTTGAGAAACTATTGCTGCAACAATACATCTCCAACGTTGAAATCAAACTATTTCAAGATAAATCGTCTCCGCCTGTTGGCTGATGTACTCCAGGGCAGTTTGGATCACTTCGTAACAGAATGTGTGAGGAATATTTTTCTCTGATTCATCATCAGAAACATAGTCTTCTGACACTTTATGATCGGTCACAATTTGGACGATTTCATCCTCAGTCACATGAAAAAATGCCATTTTCTATCCACTCTTCAATGTCTTCGAAGTGTGTGTCTTTACAACCAGCTTCTCCAGTAAATTCACCAAAATTATGTCAGCTTGAGTTTCGGTGTTGCCTCCTCCTTCCCACCACTTAGGTTGCCTTACGATCTAAGAGTTTTTTCCAAGACCTAACAAGAGGAACTGGAGGAATTAGATTCCAAGCTTCAGCAATCAATGAATGACACTTAAAACATCGATTTTTTTAAGAGCTTCCACAAAATCATCTGCAGCATCAATCACACCTATTAAGTATTCCAGCATCTTGTGTCTGTAATGTTTTTCCATCGCCTCAAGAATACCTTGGTCCATCGGTTGACATAGAGATGTGACATTTTGTGGGAGAAATACAACTTTGATATCCCCATCTTGCAGATCACCTGGGTGAGAAGGAGCATTGTCCACAAGAAGTAGCACTTTTCAAGGAAGTCCTTTTCCTTCCATGTAATTTACTACAGTTGGAAAAAACTCTGCCTGGAACCACTCTCTGAAGATGGCACGGCACTGTTCATACGTGCCTTAAGACTGACTCGTGTACCTCAGTGGCAAACTGGTTGGTTGGTGTCTAAATGCTCTTGGTGTTTTGGATTTGCCAATTAAAGTAAGACACAGTTTATGATTGCCAGTGGAATTACTGCAAGCAAGGACAGTAAATCTTTCTTTGATTTTTTTGTATCCTGAAGCCATTTCTTCTTCTTTAGAGGCAAGGGTTTTCATTGGCAGCATTTTGTAATTCAACCCAGTTTCATCACATTTGTAAAGTTGATTGCCAGTATAACCTCCTTTGTCAATGATTGTGTGCAGTTTCTTCTTAAAATCAGTGTAGCAGCTTCATCCCCAGATAATGATTTGGCACTGATGGCAATTTCATGGATGCCATGCTGCTTCTTGAAACGGTCCTGCTGGCCATTACTTCCGAGCAATTCTTGCTTCTTTCCTTCAATCAGCTCATCAGCTCATTTTGACAAAGTAGAGGACCTGAAACTGACACACCTTTGGCTCTTATTTATTCGTGCCACAAAAATAATGCCTCTTCTAACTGAGGATGTGCACCTTTTCTCATTGTTTTTCAAGATTTCACTGCGCTGCCCAATGCTTGGATGGAACAAAATTTTTCAATTCCTGATCAATTTGTCTTCCGATCAGTAATTGTACTCCTACTCAGCAGCAACTTTTGTGGGTGGCTCACCAGCATCAATTCTCTGCAAAGTGTGAAGCTCTTTTTCCAACAAGATCACATTCATTTTATGTTTCGTGCCTGTAGTCACGTTCAGTGTTCTTTCTACAGACACTCGACTGAGTCCTTTATGGTTTTTGGCCCCTTTTATCTCTGGACACTTTAAGGCACATAGTGGGAGCACAAAACCTCAAATCAGAAACACACAGATGCACGACTTGACAACACTCGAGATGCACTAGACAAACTTTTGACTTTTGAAACCAGGATGTGGCAGCCATCAAATGAAAGCATTCGATACATCTATGCCATTTCCTCTGTTCTACCCAAGCCCACGTGGCAACACAACAGGGTGTTGTACATTCACTGTTAAACACTCAGCTTTGATGTACCGACAACAAGTGGAAAGTGTTAGGCGGCGCACTCTAATTGTTGGTTTTGACAGGGCTATGTTGCGCTGCATAGAACAATACTGTATGTACTGTACTACCAAGGAGTTCCAATAGATGGCAGTGGCATGAAACCATGCAATACGAATAAGAAACACACTAGAGCTTCAACCAACACACGCACAAATTGACGATACTTGGACTTTTGACACGCACCAGTGCACTGATTAGCAGTAGATTGCCAAAAAACACCAGCAAATGCTTGGCTCCAGGTGCACGCAAACTGAAACTTGTCAAGTGTCAATCTAGCTAGCCAAAAGTGTAGCTGCACGAGAGTTTACTGTACTTGTTCTCAGATGGCAGTCACAGATGTGAACAGGTTACAATGTACTCAGTACACTACACAGTGATGCTCCCTTGTAGTGGTCTCATGTAGTCAACTGGAACATTGATGATGAGTATGCCCTTACTTTCCAACATCAGGCCACTGTCAGATCCAAATACTCCAAAAATACAGATGTTGCAAGGTTTAACCAGGCGACCAAATGGACATCCGCAATGAGGTTTCTTTCAAACTCTCATCAGATAATGCTGTCTCACACCAATATGCAGCACCTTCATATCCTCCAGAGTGATGATTCATCTGACGCTATTCGCATCCCTTATATACCACATGATGCTTGCTAAACAGCAATAAAAACAAAGAACACTAATGAATAATGAAGGAAAAGACAGACTGTTACTTACCATAAAGAAGATACCTTAGGCTGCAGATGGGCAGAATTAAAAGACACTTACATAAAGCTTTCAGCCACAGCCTTCACCAGTAAGTAGTAATCTGCCTTTTCCAATATTGTTGATATTCCTACTGGAGATTCCATTGTTTCAAGGACACTGATGCTTTTCTGTGAGTGTTTTCTTTATGATGTTTTCTGCATTTTAGCTTTTTTTTAAAAAAAGAAAAAAAAAGAAAGAAAGAAAGAAAAAAAAAAGATTTGTTGCTGGAAAACTTCTGAAGTCCAATAAAGGAGTTACAACAGCCATATATGGTTATCTGGTGGACCTTGCAGAACCAAATTCTAGGGCTGAAATATCTTGTTGACCAATGGGCATTAATCAGAATGAATACTAAATAAAAATTAAATCCAAGTTTACACAAAAAACACAGGTTCTATCACTGTTGTTTTTCGTTCTATTTTGCTCTTATGTTTGCTATGACTTGTTAAACAGAAATTTTCTTTCTATCTATAGAGTTACATTTGCTGTAATGTATCTTACCTCGATGTTGTTTCTTCCTTCTTCTCACTGCTGCCCCAATCATGGCAAGCAAGTCATCCTCACTGCATTTGCTTCGTATTGCATCTCTGAAACAACTGTTAAAACACCCGTTAAACAGTACCTGGCAATTACCACACAGTGAAATGTTGGTACACTAAAAAGGAAGAAAAACTTTGCAGAAATCTTCAACAGTAATCTTGTAGTCTGCAGTAGGCAACAGCAGGATAACAAACCCACTGGACAAGAATGGGAAAGTCATGATAGAAGTTACTTTTATTTTTATAAATAAACAGGTATCTTACACAAATGCTCAAGAGTGTACATAGGATCTTGGGCTGAAGAGGTGGAGCAGAAACTGACATTAGTTTTGTTGAAGAGGGAGTACTGGAACACAGCACAATTTCTTGCAAAATGAAGCCAAATTTATTGATAAACTCTTAATTAATTGCCAAGCTCACTAATGTGACCATTTTACGACAGGTACTTACTGCTTGGAGTATATGTGACTTTTCAGGCTTGCCTGATAGATCTGTTGCAAAAACACTTTGGGTTCCCCACCAGATAACATTATGCAAGTCCCTCCCTCAATATTTCAGGGACACAACGTTTTGGCATCTACAGGTGGTGGTGATTTTCACCATCACTGCTGCAAGATGCAACTGGCAATTTCCACATGACAGCTTTGAAATTTATCATGTGGATGACTATGACCATCATATTTAGAATTCAGAGGATTTCATAGAATACCTGAAGATGCTTAATCTAGAACTTTCAGATCTTTTAGTTAGCTCAAATGTTATATCATTACTTACAAAAGTGCCCCTGCAGCCCTCATTAGAGGTTATTAACAGCAAGTTTGAGAAAGAAATTGTGGTGCTGTTTAAACATGTGCATACCTCATCCTATTTCTTATGTAACACCAACTACTTTAATCAAGTGGACAGTGTTCCCATGGGAGATCCTCTATTTCCCTTAGTAAATATCCAACATTCCTCCTTCTGGCAGAATGCTGAAGAGACATTTGTGGTGTGGCCCACATAATACAGACACTACCTATGTCCCTGCAGCATTTGCACTCGCTCCATCTGAATATTCAGTTCACTGTGGAAGTACAAAAAGATAGCAGCTTACCATTCCTGGATGTCACAGTTAGAAGAAAAGCTGACAGAACACTGGGGCATAGTCTCTACTGCAAACTGATACACGCAGAGTTATATTTGCGGTCCAAAAGTTGCCATCACCCTGCACAATGTGGTAGTGTCTTACACTCCCTGGCACATAGAGCACACGTGATCTCAGATACCAACAGTCTGCCTGGTGAACTGTAAAACCTAAGAACAGTGTTGCAGCAGAATGTTTATTCTTGTAAACAGATTTGCAATGTGTTCTGAGCAAAGCAAGTTCAGTGTAGGGATGTAAATGAAGATACTTAGACAAGCACTGCAAATGGCTTTCTTGCCATATTTCAGTGGCATGTTTTCAAAAATAGAAAGAATCACTAGGAGAAACAGAATCAAGTGTGTTTTTCGTCTACCAGCGAAACTAAGGAAGTGTTTGTGTTCAGTTAAAGACAATCTTGACCCTAGAAAACATAGATCATATATAAGATCTGATGCCATTATGGGAAATCTTATATAGGGCAGACACCTCACATTGTGCAAGAACACAGTGTTCAACAGCACTGACAAAAATGCCACCCAGTAAATTAGTGGTAGCAGAGCACTGCCTGAATACAGGGCACCACACGTTTCCCAAGAGGCCATACAGTGGGCAATCTTACCAACAAGAATATGGAATTTTGACTAAGCACTGCCCAGAATCCAGCACTGACTGCCATGAAATTAAAACAGTAGAAACCAGATCCTCCGATGTATGACCTGATGCAGCACCTTGCAGAGAGTTAATTCAGCTTTTAACCACACGAGTGTCCAGAAGTGCAGTCATTGCCCACAACACATAAGCAGAAGGCTACTATGAATGGCATTTCCATCCAACTGGGAGTGCCTGTCCACACATTCGTACTCCTGCTTCTAGCCTGACAAATTTCAATTCTGCTGTGCGAATATCACCAGTCACATCTTGCAGCAGTGATGACAGGACCCACCACTACCTGAAGATGACGAACAGTTGTGTTGGTGAAATATTGCGAGGCTTGCACAAAGTTATTCAGTGGCCAATCTGAGAAGATTTGTATACATTATTTTTCTGTGACGCAGGTATTGTGCAGCAAAATGTGATAACTTTCTGCATTTGCCTTTTTGTAAATTTCAAAATACCCCAAAAATTGGTGAGAAACACTGAACATATGACGTAACCAGATGACATACCCCACAGCATGTGCAGCAGTCGGGGTTGAGTGTAAAGGAATGATTGAGCAGTGCAATACTTTCATTTGAGAAAACAGAGCAAATTTCGAAAACATTTTGTAAATATGATCTGTTGTAAATGTAGATGTTACAAAATTACTGTCCCTGCTGTAATCAAGCAAAAGCAGTTCTGATTTTGTGTTTTTTGCTTCTGTCACTTCTCTTTTTGTTTACAGACATTAGTTAGTAAAGAAAACAAAGGTCATTTAATGGCGATGATGCTATTCTGAAGTTTACACTCATCTACTTGTTATGCAATATGGTAGGTTTTCAATTTACTGTACTTTGCAAGAAATCAAGGAAACTGCAAGACCAGTAAATAAAATAATAAACTTCAATATAAATACATAATTGTTTAACACAATGAAAAAATACTGCCTGCCAGATGCAAGATGCAAATCCTGAACGCCATCACTAAAGTCGCACACATGTATCCGTAGCCACAACGATATGAATACTTGACTTGGGTTGGGATGATCAAGTGTGACAGACCAAGAGGCTCAACCACTGCAAGCATGGCAAGGTACATCATCTGGTGACATTTGTCATTCGCTTTTGACACATTTCCCAACATTTGTATCATATCCAACATTTGTGATACCATGTGTCTTGTATTAAATTACTTGTCTCAGGGTCATCTACAGTGCTGGAGGTTTTTAAATGTTAATACGCATCACCCTGTGTGTGTGTGTGTGTGTGTGTGTGTGTGAGTGTGTGTGTATGTGTGTGTTTATATATATGAAACAAATACTAACAAAGAGATAGAGGGCCTGGCGAGTACTTAGCTCAGTACAGCCGATAGATACACAAAACAGAACAGAAAATTGACGTATCCTAGCTTTCGGAACTTCGTTCCTTCATCAGGGAGGAGAGAGGGGAAAAAAGGGGAAGAAGGGAAAGTGGATTCAGTTATTCACAACCCAGGTTATGAAGCAACAGGGGAAAGGTAAACAGGGAGGGTAGCAAAGATGGAGGCATGGATGTCAGAGGGAAGCCAAAGATATTCTACTGTAATTACTGTGCCAGCTTCAAACCAAGGAGGATGAATACAGAAGTAAAGAGGTACATAGTATAAAGATAAACACAACTATGTAGGATAAAAAGATGCGTGAATGGCTAAAGAGGAAAGGGAAAGAGGAGAAGACTAAAGAGTAAATGGGAGTGAGGTTGGTTAACATAGGTTCAGTCCAGGGGGATGGCGGGATGAAAGGATGTGTTGGAGTGCAAGTTCCCATCTCCGCAGTTCCGAGGTACTGGTGTTGGGTGGGAGAAGCCAAATGGCACATATGGTGTAGCAGGTTCCTAGGTCCCTAGAATTATGCTGGAGGGCATGCTCCGCTACTGGGTATTGGACATCTCCTAGGTGGACAGTTCGTCTGTGCCCATTCATGCGCTCAGCCAGTTTAGTTGTCGTCATACCAATGTAAAAGGCTGTGCAGTGCAGGCATGTCAGCTGATAAATGACGTGTTGTCTCACATGTGGCCCTGCCATGAGTTGTGTATGTTATACCAGTAGTGGGGCTGGAGTAGTTGGTTGTGGGGGGATGCATGGGGCAGGTTTTGCATCGGGGTCAGTTACAGGGGTAGGAACCGCTGGGTAGAGAAGGTGGTCTGGGAATATTGTAGGGTTTGACAAGGATGTTACGGAGGTTAGGGGGTCGGCAAAAGGCAACTCTGGGTGGTGTGGGGAGAATATTGTCAAGGGATGATCTCACTTCAGGGCTTGACTTGAGAAATTCATATCCGTGGCGGAGTAATTAGTTGATGTATTCGAGGCCAGGATAATATTGGGTGACAAGGGGGATGCTTCTGTGTGGTCTGGGGGTAGTAACATTGTTGTTGGGTGGGGAGGAATGTATTGTTTGGGAGATCTGTTTGTGGACAAGGTCTGCAGGATAGTTGTGGGAGAGGAAAGCACTGATATATAATATAATACAGGGAAACATTCCAAATGGGAAAAATATATCTAAAAACAAAGATGATGTAACTTACCAAACGAAAGCGTTGGTATGTTGATAGACACACAAACAAACACACACACAAAATTCAAGCTTTCGCAACCCACAGTTGCTTCATCAGGAAAGAGGGAAGGAGAGGGAAAGACGAAAGGATGTGGGTTTTAAGGGAGAGGGTAAGGAGTCATTCCAACCCCGGGAGTGGAAAGACTTACCTTAGGGGGGAAAAAGGACAGGTATACACTCGCGCACACACACACACACACACACACACACACACACACACACACACACACACACACACACACACACATATATATCCATCCGCACATATACAGACACAAGCAGGGTATATGTGCGGATGGATATGTGTGTGTGTGTGTGTGTGTGTGTGTGTGTGTGTGTGTGTGCGAGTGTGTGTGTGTGTGTGTGTGTTTGTGTGTGTGTGGCATACTGGTCTGAACTATGCAGCCTTCAAATGGAAGTTTTTTGATCACTCCTTATTTTGCACCCTGCCACCTTGGCAATATGTACCGCAAATCATCAGACAGACGACCTTCCTGCATGCTTCGAGCATCCCCTGGTGCTGTTCCGAACCAATGCTAATCTTTGTAACTGTGACGAGCAGTGTGCAGATTGCATTTTTGTATCCCACAAAGAGGTGACAGTTCCCAGTGGCATGAATGGTTACTGTTCATTGACTGTCACTGAGTTGGTGAGTCATTTGCTACATTGTGGCCCACCTGTTCGCTGCTAAAGCCATGCTAGTCAGTGGTAACCCCTGTCAATGATATCCTGTTGCCCATAGCAGTTCACTCTGCTGATTGTGGTAGTATTTTCCTTGAATAAATCTGCTCACAGTACACCTTTGACACTGTGGTACAAGAAAGCCCAATGACTACACACCCTTATAGAATAAGTGTCTCGAGCCATGGTTACCCACGATATGGCAGTGATAAAATCACCCTGTGATCAACTGTCACACTGCAGCTGTAAGCTGCACCTCCTTTTTCAGAATACTCAGGTTTATTAATTTGAAGTAAATCAGATCTTTTGCAGGAAGATTTAACAAAAAGAGCACATCCACGAAAGGATGAAACCATGTCTAATTAACTGGAACACAAAATTAATGATTAGTGGTGACAAAGATCCTCTGCAATAAAAAATAATGTCCACTTACTTCATGTATTAGTCTTCAAGTGACAGAATATATGTAACTGTGTCCTTCTTATTTACACTGGTTAAACAATGGAAATTCCAGGTAGGAATATCAACAGTGCAGGGAAAGATAGATCACTATTTACCGTAAAGAAAACAAAGTTGCACACAGGCACAACACACAAGCAAGCACTCCACGCGCGCACGCACACACACACAGAGAAAAAAAAACTGCCAAGTCCAGCAGCTAGGGGCAAGCTGCTGGAGTTGGCAGTCATATGTGTGTGACATGTGCTTGCCTGTGTGTATGAATGTGTGTGTTTCTCTGTATCTCTTTTGCTGATGAAGGCTGTGGCCGAAAGCTTTGTGTAAGTGCCTTTTTAATTGTGCCTGTCTACAATGTAACATGTCTCCTTTACAGTAAGCAGCAATCTATGTTTTCCTATATTTTTCATTTACACAGATGTAATTAACAAATCAGAGTCTATTTATTCCAGAGAAGTGACAGTTTGTTCATGACAGTTCAGCACAAATCTGATTTTTTATATACAGCAAGGCTACCTATAAATTATTCTGTGTGCCAGTGTTCATGCTGACTATAGGGATTCACACGGATCATGTGTAATTTGACATCTGGTCCTGTAAACTTACTTCTGCTCAACATGAAAAATTCTCCAATCCACATTTTATAATTAACCTTAACATATCAAATAATGCACCCTTCGATATAACTGCTTATTGTCCACTTCCCATCCCTCTGTTCCCAATGTCAACCCAGTTGACCTCTTCTTCTAATCCAAAAACCATGGTTGACTCAATGTTTGCTATTGCAAGCTATTGCTATTGCAGCACAAAAGTGCCAGAGGCACCAGTAATGATATATAATTAAAAATACTAGAAAGTAAGGCTCACTGGTCCGTACATGCTAAGACAAACACTACAAGTGTCTAAGACACCGCGCTCTCACACAACAAGTACAAGGTCTGAATACATTCCATTTACGATACACTAAACTGTTTCATTCACGGTGCAATATACATACTCTCTCCCCAATAAACAGAATAGTTATAACTCAATTGTTCACAAGTGTATATTATGACTTTTGCCACAGCTATGCAGTCAGTATGCCACAGGGGTGCCATAGAAAGGGATCAGGTTCAATTCCTTGTAGAGCCGGGAAATTCTGCTCGGTGGACGGACTGGAATAGGGTACACTCTGCTTGTAGTTCCAGCTGAGGAGATACTCAAGTGAGAAGTAGTGTCTTCAACTTCTGGAAGTTGATAACAGCCTGGAGAGTTGTATACTGACCCCCTAACTCTCCATAGATATATAGTAGAGGACATCTCTCGAAGAGCATTGCGTGGTCTTCTGGGCCCAATGCAGAGTTCCTTTATCAATGTATATTGTATATCACCACTTGTACACACTCATCAGCTCAGTACCATATTGTCTCTTCGCGTGGCAAATTTTTATTCCCTTGTTTCCAGATCAAGATTTTTCCACTTCCTCCTCTTCTTCTTCTTCTTCTTCTTCTTCTTCTTCTTCTCTTTTTTTTTTTTTTTTTTTTTTTTTTTTTTTTTTTTTTTTTTTTTTTTTTTTTTACCACACATATTCCACACGGTTTATGCTCACTCCTTCAATGATACTTCCTATCCTCCTCTAGTGTCCGAGTTGTCCCTGCTTTCCTGCGTGTTTGTTGGTTTAAACACCCTTGTTTCAAAAGAGAGTGACAGCTTCGATACAGTCTTGTCAACATTTTGTATTTGTATTTAGCAATTATTGTTTGAGCCTTATAGGCGAATGTCACAAGATATTGTCAACCACTGCATTCACTAGATTGGAATGGGGTTCATGGTAACTTATCAATTCATTTTTTAAGTTGCTGTTATCTTTTTCATCCTATCTTGGACTAGCTTTTCCATACTCCCACTCTATTTTACGTAGTCAAACAGTTATCTGCCCTTGCAAACTTGCTCCTTTACTACCAAGTTAACTAATACTGGGCAGCCTAACAGAAGTTCGAATATCCAGTCTTTCACCACAATTCACCTACACACACTTTTCACTCACTGATTTTCTTTTTTCAATGTCATAAATATTTTGCTTTCACAGACTGCTGTGCTATGAACATAAAATTGTAGGAACATCTGCCTCACAGGTAATTTTTTTTTATTATTAAAGAATATGTTCCTTGCTTATTCCTATTTGCTTCTGATACATTTCCATTCTCACTTTTATTTTCTTTTGATCCATTTCTTTTTTCTTTGATAGACAAGTCAAACAACAATGGCAATATGTTGCAGCCCCTTGTGTTTCACCCTACTTACTACGAACTTACTTTTCTTAGCTTCCAATTTTATTAGTCATTTGGTTTTTAAGATACTTAAATTAATTGTTTGACACTGTATTTTTATATCTTATTTTACCTTCGGTTGATAAAGGATTTCTGGTATGCTCACAAAGAGAGAGCTGATTCTTCCCACCCCTCACCCCCCTTACCTTGTCCTGAAGCAAACTTATCGCCAAGTATCTTGCAGTTTTTTTCCTATTATTAATCTCTTAGTCTAGTCATCAATTTAAAAGTGTCAGTTGTTGGTCCCATTGTCTAATAATTTGTACATTTATACACATGAAGTTCCGATTTTTATTTGGAACATATAGACTCTGATAATCATGAATCACAGTTGAAATGGCTCTGGGCACTATGGGACTTAACATCTGAGCCAAGGCAGGACTCAAACCTGCGACCGTAGCAGTCGCGCAGTTCTGGACTGAAGCACCTAGAACCGCTCGGCAACGGTGGCTGGCGAATCATAGTTACCATCACATGGACAGAAATATTGTGTTAACTTTATTACAACATAGGGACATAACTAAAAATGTCTTTACATAATTTCCAGTTCTGATTACTTTCCTTTAATTTAATCTCACAAATAGGTTAGTGTAACATGATGTTGACAGAGGCAAATTATATATACTCACAAATTATTTAGCTAGAGGTATCTGGTTTGTATGTCTGGGAGGGAGGAGGGTGCAAGCTGAAAACTTCAAGAAAAGATTACTCATTTCATACCTGCTGGATTTAACTGCAGTTTATCTCTTCCATATACCAACCACATACCTAATGTGCATGGCAAACAGTTTGAAAGTATTATTCTATACTCAGCATTTGGAACTATCAGTTCTTTAATGAGAGAGGAAAGAGGGATAAGTTTCTGAAGGTCTCAAAGGTCACTCCGACTCCATGACTAATGTGAGGACAAGAGGAACAAATGTGTCTATAAGAAGTTTTGGAATTTCACCTCCTGGAGGTAAAATACTGATCAGTCTGTCAGTCTTCTAGTAATTTTATGGTTTCCTCACATGAATTTTCACTTGGACACGATTATTCTATGTTTCATCACTCACCTGAGAGATATCTCTGAATTCCCAAAGAGACACACCTTCAAATTGCCATCAGCTGTTATCCGTAAACGGTTGCACGTGCCACAGAAGTGTTCACTCACTGAGGTAATAAATCCCACATGTCCCTTGAAGCCCGGCACATGGTATGCCTGCAAAAAGAAATTGTAAGAAAATAGCTACTGCTGTTGTGAAAATACTATAAATGTGTTGCTCACCAAGTGGAGGAAGGAGAAAATGTGCATTAAGGGGAGTTTGAACGCCATATCCTGACAATCTTAAATTTAGTGACTTAACTTCCCCGTATTTCAGGAACAACTGTAGCCATTGACAAGAAACTTTTACAGGACATTAAACTATATGTTCTGAGTCTTACAATAATTGCATTTCAGCCACTGCTTTTGGAAATACAATTTTTTAATTACACAGTTAAAATTTTGTGTACTTTTTTGTATGTTATTCTAAATAATTTTATTTATACATAACATTATGTTCTTCTTTTAGTTCAGAAGGCTCAGGATACATACTGAAAATTTGAATTCGCTATTCGAATTAGTTACTGAGATTTAGGGAAAAATGCAAGACAAAATGTAAATTTTCAGGAAGAGTTTTCAAAGTTTTAATAGACTGTAACTCAATATATGCTTAACATTTTATTTTTAGTCACTCAGAAGCACCCTGCACCATACTGTATATCATCCTCTTGATCTTTTTTAAGTTTTTTCTTGTTTTCTTCTTTCTGGACTCCGTAGTGGCCAACTTTGCTGCATACTCTGCTTTACCAGTGCAAACCTTGTCCATCCATTCAAATTCTCTGATGCAGTTTGCTCCAGAATTAATTCCCATATGTTGTAGCACTTTCACGCTACCAATGTTGCCACCATTAAAAGCAATAACAGCATGACTGACCCCCACTTTAGTGTCTTCATTACAAGAAAAACAGTTTTTGGTCTACATCTACATCTACATCCATACTCCTCAAGCCATCTGATGGTGTAGGGTACCTTGAGTACCTCTATTGGTTCTCCCTTCTATTCCAGTCTCGTATTGTTCGTGGAAAGAAGAATTGTCGGTATGCCTATGTGCGGGCTCTAATCTCTCTCATTTTATCCTCATGGTCTCTTTGCGAGATATACGTAGGAGGGAGCAATATACTGCTTGACTCCTCGGTGAAAGTATGTTCTTGAAACTTCAACAAAAGCCCGTACCGAGCTACTGAGCGTCCCCCCTGCAGAGTCTTGCACTGGAGTTTATCTAACATCTCTGTAACTCTTTCGCGATTACTAAATGATCCTATAACGAAGCATGCTGCTCTCTGTTGGATCTTCTCTATCTCTTCTATCAACTCTATCTGGTACGGATCCCACACTGCTGAGCAGTATTCAAACAGTGGGCGAACAAGTGTACTGTAACCTAATTCCTTTGTTTTCGGATTGCATTTCCTTAGGATTCTTCCAATGAATCTCAGTCTGGCATCTGATTTACCCACGATCAACTTTATATGATCATTCCATTTTAAATCACTCCTAATGCATACTCCCAGATAATTTATGGAATTAACTGCTTCCAATTGCTGACCTGCTATATTGTAGCTAAATGATATGGGATCTTTCTTTCTATGTATTCGCAGCACATTACACTTGTCTACATTGAGATTCAATTGCCATTCCCTAAACCATGCATCAATTCGCTGCAGATCATCCTGCATTTCAGTACCATTTTCCATTGTTGCAACCTCTCGATATACCACAGCATCATCCGCAAAAAGCCTCAGTGAACTTCCGATGTCATTCACAAGGTCATTTATGTATATTGTGAAAAGCAACGGTCCTACGACACTCCCCTGCAGCACACCTGAAATCACTCTTACTTCGGAAGACTTCTCTCCATTGAGAATGACATGCTACGTTCTGTTATCTAGCAACTCTTCAATCCAATCACATAATTGGTCTGATAGTCCATATGCTCTTATTTTGTTCATTAAATGATTGCGGGGAACTGTATCGAACGCCTTGTGGAAGTCAAGAAACACAGCATCTACCTGGGAACCCGTGTCCATGGCCCTCTGATTCTCGTGGACGAATAGCGCGAGCTGGGTTTCACACGATCGTCTTTTTCGAAACCCATGCTGATTCCTACAGAGTAGATTTCTAGTTTACAGAAAAGTCATAATATTCAAACATAATACATGTTCTAAAATTCTACAACTGATCAATGTTAGAGATATAGGTCTACAGTTCTGCACATCTGTTCGACGTCCCTTCTTGAAAACAGGGATGACCTGTGCCCTTTTCCAATTCTTTGGAACGCTACACTCTTGTAGAGACCTACGGCACATTACTGCAAGAAGGGGGGCAAGTTCCTTCACATACTCTGTGTAAAACTGAACTGGTATCCCATCAGGTCCAGCGGCCTTTCCTCTTTTGAGTGATTTTAATTGTTTCTCTATCCCTCTATTTCAATATCTACCATTTTGTCATCTGTGCGACAATCTAGAGAAGGAACTACAGTGCAGTCTTCCTCTGTGAAACAGCTTTGGAAAAAGACATTTAGTATTTCGGCTTTAGTCCATCATCCTCTGTTTCAGTACCTTTTTGGTCACAGAGTGTCTGGACATTTTGTTTTGATCCACCTACCGCTTTGACATAAGAGCAAAATTTCTTAGGATTTTCTGCCAAGTCAGTACATAGAACTTTACTTTCGAATTCATTTAACACCTCTCGCACGGCCCTCCTCACATTACATTTCGCTTCGCGTAATTTTTG
The DNA here is from genome assembly GCF_021461395.2 of Schistocerca americana. Lineage (NCBI taxonomy): Eukaryota > Metazoa > Arthropoda > Insecta > Orthoptera > Acrididae > Schistocerca > Schistocerca americana. Next base: position 555,111 of record NW_025726697.1, read on the forward strand.
TTTGTCTGCAAGGTGTTGGCTATGTTTATGTTTGCTGTGAAGTTCCCTTTGCTTCCTCAGCAGTTTTCTAACTCGGTTGTTGTACCACGCTGGCTCTTTTCCATCTCTTACGATCTTGATTGGCACATACTCATCTAACGCATATTGTACGATGGTTTTGAACTTTGTCCACTGATCCTCAACACTATCTGTACTTAAAACAAAACTTTTGTGTTGAGACATCAGGTACTCTGAAATCAGATTTTTGTCACTTTTGCTAACCAGAAAGATTTTCGTACCTTTTTTAATATTTCTATCTATGGCTGAAATCATCGATGCAGTAACCGCTTTATGATCACTGATTCCCTGTTCTGCGTTAACCGTTTCAAATAGTTCGGGTCTGTTTGTCACTAATATGTTATCGCCATGAGTCAGTTCTCTGTTTAACTGCTCAAGGTAGTTTTCAGATAAAGCTCTTAAAAAATTTCACTGGATTCTTTGTCCCTGCCACCCATTATGAAAGTTTGAGTCTCCCAGTCCATATCGGGCAAATTAAAATCTCCACCCAGAACTATAACATGTTGGGCAAATCTAATCGAAATATTTTCCAAATTATCCTTCAGGTGCTCAGCCACAACAGCTGCTGAGCCAGGGGGCCTATAGAGACATCCAATTACCATGTCTGAGCCTGGTTTAACCGTGACCATCACCTAAATTATTTCACATTTCGGATCTCCGTCAATTTCCTTCGATACTATTGCACTTCTTATCACTTTAAACATGCCTCCCCCTTCACTTTCCAGCCTGTCTCTGCGGTATACATTCCAATCTGAGTTTAGAATTTATTACTGTTTACATCGGGTTTCAGCCAACTTTCTGTCCCTAGTACTATGTGGGCATTGTGACCGTTTATTAATGAGAGCAGTTCTGGGACCTTTCTATAGACGCTCCTGCAGTTTACTATTAGCACATTAATATTGTTATTCCCTGTTGCATTTTGTCTACTCCTACCTTGCCGCATCTCAGGAGGTGTCTTGTCGGGCCTAGGGAGGGAATTCTCTAACCTAAAAAACCCACATGTGCACTCCACACATACTCCGCTACACTTGTAGCCACTTCCTGCATGTAGTGCACGCGTGACCTATTCAGGGGGACCCTACATTTCTCCACCCGATAGCGGATATCGAGAAATTTGCACCCCAGATCTCCGCAGAATCATCTGAGCCCCTGGTTTAAGCCTTCCACTCGGCTCCAAACCAGAGGACTACTATCGGTTCTCGGAACGACACTACAAATAGCTAGCTCAGATTCCACCCCGCGAGGCTTTCCGCCTTCACCAACTCCACTAACCGCCTGTATGAACTGAGGATGACCTCTGAACCCAGACGGCAGGAGTCATTGGTGCCGACATGAGCAACAATTTGCAGTCGGGTGCACCCAGTGCTCTCTATCACTGCCGGCACGGCCTCCTCCACATCTCGGATGAGACCCCCGGCAAGCAGACAGAGTGAACACTGTCCTTCTTCCCCGACCTTTCCGCTATTTCCCTAAGGTGCTCCATCACCCGCCTAACCTTGGAGCTCCCAATAACTAATAAACCCCTCCCCCCATGTGCCTGCTCAGACCTTGCTGAAGGAGTGGCCACATGTCCACTCACAGGCAGAACGGGCGATGCCACACAGCCAGCCTCCACACTGACCCTCCGCCTCGTGTGCCGCGAATGCTGCTGAACCCGCCACTCCCCTTGGGAAGAGGGTGGCCCAACCGTGCCCGGTAGCCGCAAAGATGTGTCGACAGAAGGGTCAGTGGGTGAAGCATGTATCACCTGGGGTGTACCATGCAAAGCACCAGACTCCCCACTGCCGCTACACTCCAAGGCAGCAGCCTGAAGACGGGTAACCGCGGCCATCAACACGTTCAGCTGTTCGCGAACAGTGGCCAGCTCCACCTGTGTCCATACACAGCAGTCACACATCCTATCCATCCTAAGAAATCAATTTACTGTAGAGAGTTAATCAACTTATAACTAGACTGCTAATTCACTAAAGGTGGCTGATAGTTGACTAAACTGTGGTTACTAGACACTTCCTGTAGAAAACAATGAAAATAGCCCTACCTGTCTCTGGACTGTATTGAAAACAAACACTAGCACTACTGGCACTATGGCTTACTAAACGGACTCTCTCTGACTGTATTCAAAACAAACACAAAATCTATGGAATACTATTACTAGCACTCGACAATAAAAAGCTTCATAAAAGCAAAAACACATGGAAGAAGAAGTGACAAGTAAGAAAAATAGAGTTAATACTTAAATTAGCGTAGCTCGCTGCACAGCAGACATGACGCAGACGGCAGTTACGACAACACTGACACTATAAGATTATTGAACGACTCATTGGGATTTTGAGTCTGACAATGCAGACACTTCTTCAATAATTCCAGATTGCCAGGTCTCTGTAAACAGGTTTTATGATATCCACAACTGCTGCTGGGATAGAATGTTTATGGCTGTATGACCTGTTTGAGTACTGGGCATTGCGGTAATTGCACCATGAACCAGATCCAGGAGGGCAAAGATGGTGTACTGGTTTATCATCAGCTGACAGTCTCTGGAAGAAGGTAGCCCGTACTGCCTGCTTCAATTTCAACAAATCCTCAGTATTATTTCTAATGGCAATCTCATAATACTGTTGTAGTTGATCAATCATTTTGTCTGTCAGCCTGCTTCTTATGGTCTTACCACCTGAAAGTTTCTTGTCTCTCAAACTTTGTTTCAACTTCCTCAATCTGGTACCCATCCTCTTCTGGACATGACCAACACATTCCAGTTCTGTGATAAGCTTCTCACCATAAGGCTGAGTGGCTACTACACTGTTATATGCATTTGAGTCTGCATAACCTAAGAACTTAGTGTAACACACTCGCCTTTAGTTTACAGATCGATTATAAATTTCAACAGCTGCACAGGCCTCCGTACGACTAGTGGTCCTTCATAATTTCTGTCACAGATATGCCCTTCTTCATGCCCTGATTTATACTTATAACAATGTTTGGTTAAAATCTGGAAATCTATTAGCTTTCCAGTATCCACACTGGTCACTGTAGCAACAGAATTCTTAGAAATGCAGCTGCGCTTCTACCAAGTGCCCCAAAAGCTACGGATATGTCAATCATACCATCGTTTATTTCAGCAGCTTCATTTGCAGCACCCTTAATTGACTCACATGCAGCAGATTTCACAGCAGCTCCAATAAAGCCTGCGTACTTGTCCATTTTACAAAGTGGGCGTGGCATATACATCATGACACACATTGTTTCTGCTGCAGTGTAACCTTTGCCAATAGCTCTCAATCCATAAAACCACCTAACATTTATTTCAAAATAATTATCTTTACACTTATCAGAATTCCAAAATGAATGAGTATATTTACAACTGGCGGAATTAATGATACGTTTCCTGGCTAGTCCATTTGATACCTCAATGTCTTCATGTAAACTAACTGGCCCTCCACATACATACAGCACACACATTCACATAACACCCCTGTTAGGTTGTGTAAATGTATCAGAATATAACCTAACCTACCGTTTACATGAGTTTTGTTTTGAGATAACTGTGTTATCACTATGTTTCATTTTAATCTTCGAAGCACTAATGGGTGTTTCGCTAGATACTCATGAGTTTGCCAGTATTTCGTTGTCTGTAACTTCACACACCACATGCTGAACGCAAAGTTTCTCTTTATACAAAAATTTATTACCATGAAACCCACATTTCTTAAAAACACTTCATTTTGGAGTCATACTTTTTGAGAGATTTACCAGTCTATTCGTCACTTTTCCTCGGAAGAACGTTAGCACTTCGATATACAAAGCATGTTTATACTATGAAAAGATACGATACTATTTTTGACAGTGCTACCAATACAAACACATAATTTAACATTTATAACACAGTAATCCACAGCTTTCTACAGGGTGGTCCATTGATAGTGACCGGGCCAAATATCTCACATAATAAGCATCAAATGAAAAAACTACAAAGAATGAAATTCGTCTAGCTTGAAGGGAGAAACCAGATGGCGCTATGGTTGGCCTGCTAGATGGCACTGCCATAGGTCAAACTCATATCAACTGCATTTTTTAAAAATAGGAACCCCCATTTTTTATTACATATTCATGTAGTACGTAAAGAAATATGAATGTTTTAGCTGGACCACTTTTTTCGCTTTGTGATAGATGGGGCTGTAATAGTCAAAAATGGTTCAAATGGCTCTGAGCACTATGGGACTTAACTTCTGAGGTCATCAGTCCCCTAGAACTTAGAACTACTTAAACCTAACTAACCTAAGGACATCACACACATCCATGCCCGAGGCAGGATTCAAACCTGCGAACGTAGCGGTCACACGTTTCCAGACTGTAGCGCCTAGCACCGCTCGGCAACTCCGGCCAGCTGCTGTAATAGTCACAAACATATAAGTATGTGGTATCACATAACATTCCGCCAGTGCGGACGGTATTTGCTTCATGATACATTACCCGTTTTAAAATGGACCGTTTACCAATTGCGGAAAAGGTCGATATCATGTTGATGTATGGCTATTGTGATCAAAATGCCCAAGGGGCGTGTGCTATGTATGCTGCTCGGTATCCTGGACGACATCATCGAAGTGTCCTAACCATTCGCCGGATAGTTACATTATTTAAGGAAACAGGAAGTGTCCAGCCACATGTGGAACACCAACCACAACCTGCAACAAATGATGATGCCCTAGTAGATGTCTTAGCTGCTGGGGCAGCTAATCCTCACATCAGTAGCAGACAAATTGCGCGAGAATTGGGAATCTCAAAAACGTCGGTGTTGAGAATGCTACATCAACATCGATTGCACCCGTACCATATTTCTATGCACTATGAATTGCATGACGATGACTTTGAACGTCATGTACAGTTCTGCCACAGGGCACAAGAGAAATTACGGGACGATGAAAGATTTTTTGCATGCGTTCTATTTAGCGATGAAGCATCATTCACCAACAGCGGTAACCTAAACCGCCATAATATGCACTATTGGGCAACGGAAAATCTACGATGGCAGCGGCAAGTGGAACAGCAGCGACCTTGGCAGGTTAATGTATGGTGTGGCATTAAGAGAGGAAGGATAATTGGCCCCCATTTTATCGATGGCAATCTAAATGGTGCAATGTATGCTGATTTTCTGCGTAATGTTCTACCAATGTTACTACAAGATGTTTCACTGCATGACAGAATGGCGATGTACTTCCAACATGATGGATGTCCGGCACATAGTTTGCGTGCGGTTGAAGCAGTATTGAATAGCATATTTCATGAAAGGTGGATTGGTCGTCAAAGCACCATACCATGGCCCGCACATTCACTGGATCTGACGTCCCCGGATTTCTTTCTGTGGGGAAAGTTGAAGGATATTTGATATCGTGATCCACCGACAATGCCTGACAACATGCGTCAGTGCATTGTCAATGCATGTGCGAACATTACGGAAGGCGAGCTACTCACTGTTGAGAGGAATGTCATTACACGTATTGCCAAAGGCATTGAGGTTGACAGAAATCATTTTGAGCATTTATTGCATTAATGTGGTATTCACAGGTAATCACGCCATAACAGCATGCGTTCTCAGAAATGATAAGTTCACAAAGGTACATGTATCACATTGGAACAACCGAAATAAAATGTTCAAATGTACCTACATTCTGTATTTTAATTTAAAAAACCTACCTGTTACCAACTGTTCATCTAAAATTATGAAACATATGTTTGTGACTATTACAGCGACATCTATCACAAAGCGAAGAAAGTGGTCCAACTAAAACATTCATATTTCTTTACGTATTACACGAATATGTAATAAAAAATGGGGTTCCTATTTAAAAAAAACACAGATGATATCAGTTTGAGCTATGGCAGCGCCTTATAGCAGGCCAACCATTGCGCCAGCTGGTTTCCCCCTTCGAGCTAGACAAATTTCTTTCTTTGTAGTTTTTTCGTTTGACACTTATTTCGTGAGATATATGGCCCGGTCACAATCAATGGACTACCCTGTATATAAGAAATTACCGATTTTATTAGGTCTTGACGTAATGCATGTAAAAATTTTAACATTTTCAACTGGTGTAGATTATATTTTAGAAAATAAAATAAAATACTTCCCACACAAGTTTATAAGTAATATACATATCATTTTAGTTGGAGAATTGCAAATTTTATAATCAGATAAAAACCCAAAAAAGTGAAAAAGAATGTTTTCCCCTTCTAACTCCCCTTAAAGTTATGGAAATGTGCAAGCTTTTGGAGTCAGTGGCTCTTCTGGCAGAAACAATGAAGGGGAAGGAAAAGGGAAGAAATAAAAGGATTGTCAAGGTTTAGGAAATGGGGAGAGTTGCAGAGAAGCTGCAGAGAAACCCAGGCCAGGACAGACTTACTGAATGGGATGAGAAATATGTAACTAAACCAGTCCATCTCTCATACCACCAGCAGATGTGAAGTATTCTTGTGATCGGTAGTAAGTCATAAACATTAAATTATTTTCAATGTATGTTCATATGTAATACTGCACGTACCTTTGAGGTATCATTGGGCCCATTGGGAAGAGGATCAAAATCAGGCCACTGCTTTCTAATTATTTGGAGCATTTCACTAATGGAGACCATCTTCCCATCATTCCATTTGTTGCCGCTGAAAGGCATGTACTCGATAAATCTTACATCAACATTTTTCTCTTTTGTTAACTCCACAAAACTGCACACTTCATCTTCATTAAAACCTCGCATTACAACACAAATTATCTGTGGAAGAAAGACACCATTAAAAACTTGGTATCAGATAAAGCATGGTTTAAACAGAGTTTGAAAGACTTTTTGATAGGCAACTCATCCTACTCTATAGATGAATATCTTAACAGTGGCTGTTAGGCCAGCTTAAATAAGAATGTCTGTTAGATTTCAGTTCTGAGAGCACTTTGTCATAACAGTCAAGATTATGTACTTTTTGTTTGATAAATTTATGAATAGTGCATAACAATGTTTCGGTCTGACAGCGTATCAATTCTGAAAATATTAGCTGTTACAGTTTGTATTGTATTCACCTAGTTTGACAATCTCCTGACAAATGATCAGGGTATTCAAATGTTTTATATTTTTTATGTTATAATTTCTGGCATGTTACTCACCCATGAGAATCATCTCATGTTTTGGGTCTTGGAACAAAAGCTGAATCTAATCTAATCTAACCTACAAAATAATGGTTCTACAAGTCTGTTGTTATATTTGTATACCTCACTGATTCTGTTAAATTAATCTTTTTCTCTCTTTTTAGAGAATGTGGGAATTTATCTTAGCATGCCAAACTGTTAACCTTCTTAACAATTTAAGAAAATTAAACTACATACATCTCCAATCCTTTTTCCCACTCCAATGCACACATCTTTTGCTGAAGGTATTATTTTAACTATTACATTAAATTATGAAGCTTTCTTGAAACTGTGCTGCCATTTGTGAAACAAAGTTAAAAGTGTTCTCAAGATAAAAGGTCTTCACAAAAGGAGCATTTAGTATCTGTGCAGGTAGTAACACTGACAGCCTTCATATAAACAAGCCCATATGGTAGAACATCCTGCTTTACACATACACGCAATGGCAGAAAAAAGGAAAAGAGCACACCTTTCATTCAAGCATTGAATATATAAACTGATGAGACAAAACACTATGACCTCCTGTTTGATAATGTGTTTGTCCACTGTTGGAACACAATACAGCAGTGATTTTGTGTGGGACAAGTTCAATAAATTTCAGGTATGTTCCCAACATTATGTGAGGTATGTTCCCAGCATTATGCAGCACCGCATGTCTAAGCACAGGTCACGTAATTCCCATAAATTGGAGATCAGTGGTTTCTGGGTGCAGAACTGGTATCTGATAGCATCGCAGATGTATTCCATCAGATTCAGAAGGGGTGAATTTGATTCTGGCCTCGTGACACTGAAAGTCATATTGTTGAAACATGTCACCTTCATTAGGGACAGAGTGCGGGCAGTGCACAATAATGTTCACACAGAACAAAGCTGTTATGGAGCCTTCAGTTACTACCACAGGACCCATAGAAGACCAGGTGAATGTCCTCCATAGCATAATATTGCTCCCACTGGCCTAAGTCTGTAGCAAAGTGCACCTTTCAAGCACCAATTCACTCTGTTGACAGTGTATGTGCACAAAACCGTCAAGCAGGTGTAATGCGAAACACGAATGATTCAACCAGATGACACATTTCTATTGATTCACTGCCCAATCTCAATGCTCCTGAGCCACAGAAATTGTAATTCAACAGTGTTGTCAACATGGGAACATACAGGGGTTGTCTACAGCAGAGCCCTATGTTTAACAATGTGCAATGAATGGTGTGCTCTGAAATACTCGTGCTTCCACCAGCACTGTGTCATCAGACCTGCCACAGAAATTAGCTTCCTCAACCGAATGTCATCTTTTTCAAAGGAACCATCCCAGCATTTGCCTTAAATCAATTAGGGAAATCAAGGGAAACCCAAATTTTGGTGGCCCGATGGGTCTCGGGTCCGTTGTCCTCTCGAAGGCAAGTCCACTGTCTGACCACTGTGGTGGCATGACCTAGTCTTAATTAAGCCAGAAAATCCTGGGAAATGCTGACATACTTATTGATTTAAGATATAACAATTTAAAACAATCCTTTCATGAATTTCACTACAATTTTCTGCTCTTTTGAAAAAAAATTTCTTTTGACTGTTTTGATGTTGTTTAGTATGTTTAAATAATGATGGCAGTCTCTATAAAAGGGCAGTTTAACTTTTAAGTTTAGTTATACTGTTTTAAACTACATCCTTCATCTATTTGTCCACCCAGAAGTGCTATAGGATATAACTTGAAGACTATGGTGAGGTGGTGGGGGACAGTCATGTGTTGAGAAGGAGGTGCTGCCAGAAATGAAGTGTGTGAGGTGACGTTATTGACACTGCATACAGGGAGAATAAAAATACTCTACTCCATATTCATTTTCAAACTACGTCTGGCCCCCATATGGTTTTACTTTTCTCCAATAAGAAAAAAAGAAATTGTCAGTAACTGTCTTTATAAGGTCTTAAAAGGAAACAAACAATAGAAAATCTAGGCTGGAATAATGACCATATTATAAAAAAGATACATTGCTATTCACTGTATACAGGAAATGTTAGGTCACAGACAAGCACAACAAAAAGACTACTAAACAAGTAAGCTTTCGATCAGAAAGTCTTCTTCCAAAGTGGACAAAACACACACACACACACACACACACACACACACACCCATGACCGTTGTTTCTCCCATTATGCGCAGTTGCTCCCAGTCTGGCCCTAGCAGCCAGAGACAGTGGTCATGTATGTGTGATCTGCATTTGCGCGCGTGTGTGTGTGTGTGTGTGTGTGTGTGTGTGTGTGTGTGGGAATGGGGGGGGGGGGTTTGCACCAAAAGCTTACGTGTTTAATAGGTGGTGTCTCCCCCCCCCCCCCCCCTCTGCCAGCAACACAACATCTACACTATACAGTGAGTGCCAATCTATCCTTTTCATAATACTGTCGTTACCACCTTGCCAAGAGGCATATTGTGGAGTAATCCGAAGGGCTCTACTAATTTGTACAAGAGGAAGGAGAGCACAATCTCAATGTAAGTTTTTAGAAAACTGGTATGTGCATTACTTCTCCAAACATTTCAGAGAGTACAGAATTTGGCAGAATCAAATTTTGGGGGTATGTGGAACTGGGACAATGGCATATTTTTTACCCATTCAACAAACTAAGCACTGCTGATTGCTACTTTTATTGTGTCTGCTGCTGCAATGCATATATGAAACTGTAAGTGCAGCATCTATGATGGAATAAAATGTTATACAAATGAAACAAACAGGCACAGTGAAATAGAGTACTATGGCTCATCATTTCGGTCTCACAGATTAGCAGGTGTTGACTTGAAAGGTAATACTTAAGAAGTATTTACTCAAATCCAAGCTGCACTTTTTTTCCGGTTTTTGTAATCCAAAAAACCGCCTGCGGCTTAGAATCGAGTGCAAAGCAAGTGGAAGTTCTGAAAAATGTCAGTAGGTGCTGAAACAACTAACTTCTGCCGTCGAATATATGTAGCGCTACACAGGCATGCTTCATAGGCACAAAGATAAATACTGGCGCCAAAACCTCTGCGTCAGTAAATAAATTTAAAAAAAAAAGGTGGAAGACAATTTTCATACATTATCCAAAGAAGTAAATACAAATTCCGTATTGTTCATCTTCGAATGTAGCAGAACTTCAATGTATTACGAAAATCCGACTGGCAAGACTGTTTGGGATGTTTGTCAATATGGCCAACTCTACGTTCTGAATGTTTTCCTACCTGTGAGAAGAGATGGTTGCTAATAGGAACCTGATGAAATGTGAATCACATGCAGTATTCTCTTCATCATAAGAGTAATACGAATATAAACATTTTGCCACGTATTCTTTCGTGTTTGCTGCTATCTTATTTAAATCCTGTCTGCCTAATAAACTACAAAACTAGAGTGAGACAACAGCAAATGCGGAAGAATATACGTATCGTGTCATGTTTATATTAGTATTATTCTTATGCCTAATAGTGATAGTCAGAAATGAAGCATGGCAATCTAAGATGACTCTAATTTCTGTGCAGAATTTGATGTACTAAAGAAGCGGCCACAAAGATTTTCAAATGGAGAAAAATTTTCGCCTAACTCTCGTTCAGAACATGTTCTATCATACGCAGTCTATTATTTGGTTCTTGTTGATCATTATCAAAGAAAGCAGCAATGTAAGTACCAAGAAATAGTAGTCTCTTGCCATTGTACCGCTAATGAGACAATTTCTCTCTCTTTCCTTTTTTTTTTTTTTTTTTTTTTTTTTTTTTTTTTTTTTTTTTTTTTTTTTTTTTTTTTTTTTTGTAAGCGGCGGTAGCGTGCACAAAAGCAAGCCATGCCGCGAGCGACGAAAGAGGCTGCAAACACGCACTATCAGAATGCGACAAACAATGCATGACACAGTACAGTAATGCATTTTCAGCTTAGAGTGACATAAACGCCTATAAGAAGGAAAATGGCACTTATCAGAACAAAGCAAAATAAGCAATCGATTCAAACCAGATGAAGCACGTGAAAAAGGAAGGGTACCAGTATAAATACGGACGGAGCGCCTGACGCGTAGCAATGGCTACCTGGTAAAGCTTAAGTGCTACGCTTACGACTCGAACCAAACTACTGTAGCTGTATCGTCATTCACTCGAACTAAATTGTGTCTCATATTACTATGGACTGACTTTGTTTCGATTTGGAGGTGCAGCCTAAAACTTTTCTCTCCCCTTGAACTTCGAGTCTCAAATTTCAGGTGCGGCTTAGATTCGGGAATTTTTTTTTCCTTCCTTTATTTCGAGTCTCATTTTTCAGGTTTGAGTGCGGCTTAAATTTGAGTAAATACGATAGGTGGTATTTCAACTAATTCTGACTATGAAATAAAACAAAGTACAGCAGGGAGCTCTGACGAATCAAAGAGCAGCGATGAAGATTCTGATGAATAGTAAAGTATGAGTTAAGAAATAAGATGCTACTGAGATCATAAATTTTTCTTGTGTTGATGAATCTGTTAACAAACATATTCAAAAATGCACTGAAACATTGGCACATGTAGTGTTGGGAGGTGATAAACTGTCATTACTGTTAGAGGAGCTACGTATTTCTTGCTGTTCTACTCCTACATGACACTGTATCTGAAGGTATAGAATGAATCTTCACTGGCTAGAGAAATGGGTAACACAATTTTACAAGTCTCTGCTGTCATGTAATCTCTTCAGGGAAATCATGACTGTACTACGATTCGGTTTGTGGTTGACAAGGTCAGAGTCATTAAGAAATGCAAGGCAGCTACCATGTCAGTCCTAGAAGAAAGAGACGTAGCAAACTGTCAAAGCATGTACATACCCGGTCCTTATGTTTGTGGTGATGTACTAACCAAGTAATACTGAAGTGTGATCCAAGTCGCACAAATATGGCTTTAATAATAACCTCCGAACAATATGCCTCTAAGGACTCAACAAGACACAGAACGCTGATGTGCACATTACAAACTAAAATCACACAGAGAGTCAGTCAGCACTGTTCCACACTTACATATGTGCAAGTCGCCAGCAGATGGCATGGCAGGGACCGCACGGCACGCTTGGCTCCCAGAGACGGCCTCCAGCAGCCAGCCTGCAATGATCAGTCGGTGACCAATTTAAAGACGCAAGTACGGCAACACCACTCTCGGTGCACTCACACAGACACGTACTAGTAGCACGATACAGCAGTGATGAGCAGTAGTACCCCTCCTGTCTTGCGCGCCTTTTATCTGGCCCTACAATTTACTTTCCTAGACCCACACAAATGCCTGATCCTCCTAATTCAATTTGCTCTGCAGACTATTTAAAATTCATAAAGAAAAAGGAGCCACAATTGCACTTTGTGTGCCAGTTACTTTCCAATACATTGGCACCAGCTGATCTTATTTAAGAATACTCAACTTTCGTAGCCATACTTACAGCACATCCTTTGCTTCCTGGTCTAAATCCAAGTTAACTCCCAGCCCCCTCCCCCCCCCCCCCCCCACACACACACACACGCCCCTCCCCCCCCTCTCCCCCCCCCTCCCAATCAGCTAGTTGTGTGCTGTTATCTCACGTCACACCCTAGTCTATGAGTACCCAGCTGTCTGTCACCTGACCCCTCTACCTGCACCCCTAGCTAGCCCACAGATGGCTCCCCACTCTCCCACGAGCCACTAAATGCTTCCCTCCAAACCCCTCCCATCTCTCTCCATCCCTCACATTGCCTCAACCCACCCCATCCTACCCCACTCTAAAGCCCCACCTCACTCCAGAACACTCACCGTGGGCCAGTAAAGAGCTGGCAGTTGAGCGACCACAAAATAAGGAGACGTGCATGCGCATGTGAGTGTGTGTGTGTGAGTGTGTGTGTGTGTGTGTGTGTGTGTGTGTGCGCGTGCGCATGTTTTCCCTACAGCTAGAAAAAGAAAGTGCATTCTGGAAGCTCGCCAAGCAACGTACCTTTTAGTTTGGAATGTAGAAGACGAGGTACTGGTGGAAGTAAAGCTGTGAGTACGGGTCGTGAGTCGTGCATGGATAGCTCAGATGGTAGAGCACTTGCCCATGAAAGGCAAAGGTCCCAAGTTCGACTCTTGGTCCGGCACACAGTTTTAATCTGCCAGGAAATTTTCATATCAGTGCACACTCCACTGCACAGTGAAAATCTCATTCTACATACCTTTTGTTCATGTGCCTATCGATGAGACAGTGCTTCTGCCTTTTGGTGAGCCATCTCCTTTATTCCTAAATAATTCGTAATTTTCAACAGAAACTTTCCGTACGCTATTATTGCATCCTACATTACAATATGCAATTTCCACAATATGTGTTCCTCTGTGAATATAATGGGGGTAACAACTGTAGGAGACCAAAAACTGACTGCAGTAAGCAAGTTCAAGTTATTGTACGCTGCAGTAGTTATGCAGAGGTGAAGAGGGTCACACAGGATAGGCTAGCATGGTCAACTCCATGAAACCAATCTTCAGATGGAAGATCACAACAATAAAAACATTTGATTCAGCATACACCAGACTCCAAACAGCGTACACAACCTGTATGCTCAGAAACACAGAAAATCATATTGGTTCCATCAGCAGGAAACTTCAGCCCGTAATTGTTATGGAACACTGCGGCGATTTTGTTCATTAATAAAACCCAAAACTGGGGAGTAATAAGAGAGTATTGTTGTAACTTCTTATCAACCTGGTTACCAAAATACATATTAAGAACACTGGTAAAGTGTTATTTTAAAGGGGTCACTCCAAAGCGCCACGAAAGTATTTGAGCAATGTATAAAATTAGAGAATCAGTGCACAATATTGAAGGTCTATCTACATAATCTATATCTGCATGACTATTCTGTAATTCACAATTAAATGCTGGCAGAGGGTTCAGAGAACCACCCTCAACCCCTTTATCTACCATTCCACTCCCCTACAGCATTTGAGGAAAACCAAACACTTCAATATTTCCGTACAAGCTCTGATTTCTCTATTTTATTACAATGATCATTTCTTCCTATGTAAGAGGGCTCTAACAAAATATTTTCACATTCGGAGGAGAAAGTTGATGATTGAAATTTTAAGAACCTGCTCCAGCAAAATGCTTTTGCTTTAATGACTGCTACCCCAATTCACATGCGATATCTGTGGCATGCACTTTCCTGTTTGCCAATAATACAAAATGAGCTGCCCTTCTTTGAACTTTTAAATGATGTCCTTTGTCAGTCCTATCTGGTAAGGATCTCACACCATGCAGAATACTCCAAAAGAGGACAGACAAGTATAGTTGTAGATAGTCTCTTTAGTAATCCTAATCTTCTAAATGTTTTACTATTAAATCATAGTCTTTTGTTTGCTTTCCCACCGCATTATCTATGTGAGCATTCCAATTTAAGTTATTTGTAAATGTAATTCCTAAGTATTCAGTAGACTTCACAGCCTTTAGATCTGCGTGAATTATCATGTAACCAAAATTTAGTAGATGCCTTTTACTACTCATGCGGATGACATAACAATTTTTATTATTTAAGGTCAGTTACCACTTTTTGCATCATATGGATATGTAGCCTAAATCATTTTGCAGTTCATTTTGATCATTTGATCACTTTACAAGACAGTAAATGATTTGCAAGACTGTAAATGATAGCATCATCTAAGAGGACTGCTCAGATTCTCTCATAAATTGTTAATGTAGATCGGCAACAGCAGGTGGTCTATAACACTTCCTTGAGGAATTTCAGATATCACTTCTGTTTTACTTGATGATTTTCCATCAATTACTATGAACTGTGACCTTTCTGACAGGAAACCACATATCCAGTTGCACAACTGAGACAATACGCCATAGGCACACAATATGATTAGAAAATGCTTGTGAGGAACTGTTTCAAAAAGTCTTCTGGAAATCTACAAATATGGAATAAATTTGAGATCCCCAGTCGACAGCACTTATTACTTTGTGTGACTAAAGAGCTAGCTGTGTTTTAAAAGGTCGATATTTCTGAATCTATCTTGGCTATTTATCAATGAATCATTATCTTTGAGATAATTCATAATATTCAAACACAATATATGTTCCAAAATCCTAATGCAAATCAACATTAGTGATATGAGTCTGTTATTTAATAGATTACTCCTCTTTTCTTTCTTGAGCATTGGTGTGACCTGTGCAACTTTTCAGTCTCTAGGTATTGATCTTTATCAAATGAGCAGCTATATATGATTTCTAAAGGAGCTATTGTATCAGCATTCTCTGAAAGAAACATAACAGCTTTATTACACTGAGGAGAGCTACTACTAAGTTACTCACAGTTGCAGTTGTTCTTGATTTGAATACTGCAATATTTACTTTGTTGTCTTTGGTGAAGAAATTTCAGAAATCCGTGTTTAGTAACCCTGCTTTAGTAGCACTGTCATCAGTAACATTACCACAGATATTGCACAGTGATGGTATTGGTTGTGTCTTGCCATTGGTGTACTACACATGCAACCAGAACCTCTTTGGATTTTCTTCCAGATTTCAAAATGAAGTTTCACTATGGGAACTATTAAACACATCTTGCACTGAAACCCACCCTAAGTTTCGAGCTTCAGTAAAACATCGCTAATCTTGGAGATTTTGCATTCTTTTAAATTTTGACATGCTTTTTTTCATTGCTTCTGCAGCTGAGTTTTGACATATTTTGTGCACCACCCTTTTAATTTATTTGGTATCCTTTCAATTGCAAAAACAGAATGTGCAAAGTAAGTGGAAATTACTCGTCTCTTCCCTGATTACAGTGCAATAGAAGATACTACAAGATGTTGACAGATTGCCATATCTCGGTAGCTTTATATGTAATAATGAGGTCACAGATGCAGAAATCACCAGCAGAACTGGAAAATCAGTCCATATGGTAATTAGGTATGTAATATGTCAACAAAGCTTTGACTGTACTCCTTTATCATTTATATGTGTGAGACTTGGAAAATATCAGTAAAATCAGCACACAGTCTCCATATTTTTCACCCACAATGCTAGAGATGAATTCTGAAGATGTTAACCCAACCAAGTTACAAACGATGAAGTGCTGAGAATACGAGGTCTACACAGCCTGCACATAATTATTGTTGAAAGAAGACTGAAGATTGCAGGTTATGTTCTACGCATGTAATGTGGAAGAATCCCAAAATCAACACTGTTGTGGAAATCAATGGACAGATACAGATGTACAGGAAGACCTTTTAACACCTGGAACTTTTGCAGTGAATCCTCAATGCATGGACACAAACTTGGAGGAAGGTGAGAACTTGGCAGCTGATCGAGTGAACTCTGTGAAACCAGTTCCTTGTATGGTACACAGCAAATCTGAGTAAGTTAGTAAGTAAGTAAGTAAGTAAGTAAAGTAAGTACAACTGGGGATTTTGCAAAACTGCTGGATGATCGATATTATTGTCTAGATTTGACACTGTTGGACTTCTACCTTTTCCTTGATGTGTATTCTTCAAATTGTGAGTTTTAAGAGAAAGCTGATAGGTACTTACCAATCAACCTTCCCTCACATGAACTGACATTGTCTCTTTATAAATTCTACTGTGCTAACAATTATCTACTGAGAATCCTCGACTAGGTCTCCGCAGCTCAAATGAGCCAGTTTCTTTTAAATTTCTGTCTTTGGCTATAATTGTCTTCCAAGTATGGTGACACAACATCCTGTCATGAAACTTTTGCCTTTACACTTGTTTTTTTTTTTCTGGACACTGCCTTTTTCTGCACTGTGCACTAAATACACTATGTGAGTAACGCCCAATCTCCAACAACCAATCGTGAACTGTAAACAGTTGTGAACTCTACCAGGGCACATAACAAACAATTAACATTTGCGTTTTAGTGTTCTAAGCTGTGAAGTCATCAGCGGACAAATAATTTAGTACCTATTCCTGGACAGCCGGAGTGGCCGTGTGGTTCTAGGCACTACAGTATGGAACTGAGTGACCGCTACGTTCGCAGGTTCGAATCCTGCCTCGGGCATGGATGTGTGTGATGTCCTTAGGTTAGTTAGGTTTAATTAGTTCTAAGTTCTAGGTGACTGATGACCTCAGAAGTTAAGTCGCATAGTGCTCAGAGCCATTTGAACCTATTCCTGACATGCTGTTGTTTGGAACAACAACTGACATGATCCAAAATATTACTTTTTTTTATTATAGCTTCACTTTTATTTTGTCTAATGATTACTAATTTCAGTATCAAATTCCATCATCAAGCCACTATATGATTGGAAAGCATAGTGTATCGTTAAAATATTGTTTATTAAACAGATTACCATTATATCATCATTCCTTAAAGTAATGTCCAAAGTGGAAGGACAGATGATTAATTTTGAGTATATTCAAAAGTCAGAGTACTGAACCGGATATGAAAGAAGGAAAACCAGAAGGGCAGTGAGAGACGGGTGCCTTCTATCACCTTACTTCCTTAATATTTTCATCAAGGAAGTAATAACAACAACAAAGAAAAGATGACAAGAATCAAAAGGTAATTTCTGGAATACTCCAAGGAAATATGATAGGACCATTACATTTACAATGAATATAAATGATCCAGTAGAAAGTGTCAGAGGCTCCTTAATATTGTTCACAGGTACTCTCACTTGTCCATCAGAAAGTAGCAACAACAGAAGGCAGTATCAATTTGCACAATGACCTGCAGAGGATTGGTGAATGATGCAGGCTCTGGCAGTTGACCCTGCACATAAATAAATGTAACATATCACTCACACACACACACACACACACACACACACACACACACACACACACACAGGAAAAGAAATCCAATACTGTACAACTACACTATTAATGACAAATTGCTGGAAACAGAATCTACCATAAAATATCTAGAAGTAACTATCCAGAGCAACCTTAAAGTGGAATGACCACATAAAACTGCAATAGAAAAGCAGATGCCAGACTAACATCCACAGGAAGAATCTTAAGTGAATGTAAATTACCCCTGTGTCCTTACCCAGTAGGACTGACAGAAGAGAGAAAGAAGATCCAACGAAGTGCGGAGTGTTTTGTCACAGGATCATTTAGTCACTGTGAGATCATTACAGAGATGCTCAGCAACTCCAGTGGTAGATGCCATAGGAGAGCAGTTGTGCATCACGGAAAGATTTACTACCCAAATTTCGAGAGAGTAGTTTCCGAGAAGAGTCTGACAACATAATAGTTTCTCTCATATACAATTCACGAAATGATCACGTGAAGAAAATTTGAGAAGTTAGAGATAATACAGAAGTGTACTGACAGTCATTATTCTCAAGCACTGTTCACAAGTGGAACAAGGCAGAGGGGATCAGTTGGTGGCATGAGACGTACCCCCTGCCACACACAGTTAGGTGGTTTTTGGAGCATGATGTCGATATGGAAACTTAATTGCATGCATATACACTGCAGATTGATGACATCACAATAGTAAATCAAAGTAGGAACTAAATAAAATGTTTCAGGCCTTAAATCTAGAAACGGTAAAACTAAAGCTAAAAATGAATACAAAGAAGACAAAAGTTATGGCTACAGACAAGAAAGGAGGTGGAGGTAGGACTGACACAAGAACAGGCAATGAGCAACTCAAGAAAGCAACTGAAATTCAATATCTCAGTAGCTTTTTGCAAGAAAACAATCAATATTTCAAGGCATTCAAGAAAAGAATAGCACAGGTGAAGAATTCCTTCCAAAATAAGAAGAAGCTGCAACTGAATAAACATATCAGCTTCCACATTAACAAAATATTTGTAAAGACCTTTGTGTGGAGTGTTCTGACACACAGATGCAAAATCTGTACATTAGAAAAGCCAAAGGAAGCTCGCCTCAAACCTGCTGAAATGTGGTTCTGGAGGAGAAGTACAAGAACTAGCTGCATTGACAGAAAAATTAAAGGAAATAGGAGAGAAGAAAAAACCACTGAAAGTTATAGGCCAGGGCAAAGCAAAATACACTGGACACTTAACTGGAGACGATAATCTTTTAAAAAACATTTCTGAAGGCAAGATCGTAGGTAAGAAAACAAGGGGATGACTGAGAACATCCTACTTAAAAACAATGTGATCAATGAATGGGATTTTCTTCACACATGGAGATGAAGACAACTGCTGAAGAGAGGAAGCTGTGGCTGCAGAGACAAGGTTTAACCTTTTGGAAGAGTAAGGACAAACAAATACAAAATATGAGTCTACATGGTAGCTACATATGGAATAAATGACAACTTCTTGTGTGCAGTCATCAAGTCACTTACCCCAGTAGGTGTCTTATCTACTAAAAGTAAAGGTCACTGTTGTGCTTCCAATAGATGTGAACTGCACCCTGAAAATGGTATGTCTAGTTTGCAGTTGTACAGAAGCTTTTTATTTTGCAAAATGGTTCAAATGGCTCTAAGCACTATGGAACTTAACATCTGAGGTCATCAGTCCCCCAAACTTAGAACTACTTAAATCTAACTAACCTAAGGACATCCCTGCCTGAGGCAGGATTCGAACCTGCCACCGTAGCAGCAGCACGGTTCCAGACTGAAGTGCCTAGAACCGCGTGGCCACAGTGGTCAGCTTTTATTTTGCAAAGAAATTTTTGATAATAAGATGAACTGATGCTGGTACTTGCTACTGAAACCAGTAGTACTTAGATACAACAAAAGTGTGACTATAGAATTAAGAATAATTTTTCCAAACAATCGAGTATTTTTTTCAAAATGGCACCACAATAGAGGATACTTATTTTAAACTAAAGACACAAAAGAAAAAAAGAGAAACTGTAAAGATCTTGAGTTTCATAATGCTCTCTTGGGAGGAAAATATAAGATACCAATTACAAATTATTTGTTTCAGTTCCTTTAGAATAATTTCCTGTTTCACAGGTGCCTTGAAGAAAGTAAAAGATCTCAAAAGTGTCTTAATGACAACCGATGGCCTCATGTTGACAATAATTGGTAAACTTGCAAGCCATACTTTTTTATGTTGTATAAACTACGAAACTGTTAGCATCGTCAGCTAAAATTTACTTCTTCTGTCTTAATATACCTTCCTTCACTTACAGCTGCAGTGTGGAGACAGCGGTGAGGGTGGGAGCGGGGATGGGGGTGAGGGTGAGGGCGTACTGCTTTAAAATGGTGATTCTTGTATTGATATTCTTAACAACAGATTTATATCTTTTGTTTATGAAAGTCTGCATGCGATGACAGCTGGACTAGTAATACCTTCACAGGTTCGTATTCAAGTTGCAAGGCTAGATCTATGCCAGCCATGACACGCTCCCAGCCTTTCCTCCTCATGATCTGGTTGTAGCGTTGGGACTGCAGGGTGTCTAAGCTGATGTTCAGACCGTCAAGCCCTGCCCTCTGCAAAGCAACCAGCTGTCTTGTCAACATGAGGCCATCGGTTGTCATTAAGACACTTTCGAGATCTTTTATTTTCTTCAAGGCACCTGTGAAACAGCAAATTATTCTAAAGAAACTGAAACAAATAATTTGTAACATTGTTGCTGCATATGAAACAAAACTCCAGTTGATAAATTGAAAATACAAATTCCTTAAAAGTTAACTGTACATTTGCCCTAATACAAAGAGATAAGAAGGGTTAATAAACTGAATTGGAGAATGCAAGTTAAGATAGCAATGAAAAAATAATTAGAGGCATAAGATCACCTACTGCAACAGGGAAATGGGAATCAATATGAACCATTACCCAGCTACTGTCAACTGATTCCATGTCTCCATGCGCACTGCATAAACCACTGTGGGTTTGTCCGACAAAGTACATTGTTGTACCACACATTATGGTTTATCCCCATTCAATGCTCATGTGGAGTGTGGGAAGAATGATTCTTTAAATGGTTCTGTGCATGCTGTAATTAATCTTGCCTTCATGGTCCCTATAGGAGTGATACATATGTAGTTATTGTATAATCCCTAAATACCTCGCTTAATACAGGTTCCTGAAATTTCATAAGTTGGGTTTTGTCATATATTTGGCGTCTATCTTCACTTGTCTGGCATTTCCAATTTTTAGTAGCTTCTTGATGCTCTCCCATGCATCAAATAAATCTATGATCAATCATGCTACACTATTTTGTATACATTCAATGTCTGCCATTAGCCTTATTTGTTATGGGTCGTACTTAAGCAATATTCTAGAATGGGCCACACAAGTATTTTGTAAGCAATGTCCTCTATAGACTGATTGCATTTTCCAGTATCTTACCAATGAATTGAAGTCTGCATTCTGCTTTGCCTACAAGTGAGTCTATGTCACCATTTCATTTCATCCAGATATTTGTATGAGTTGACCAATTAAAACTGTGATTATTTGATAATGTAGTCATACAATACTGTCTTTTTTTTTGTTTTGTGATGTGCTCCAATTTACATTTCTGAAAACTTAAACTCAGTTGCCTATCTTGGGAGCAATTTGAAATGTTATGATCTGACTCAAATTTGTGCAGATTTTTTTCAGGCAATAATTCATTATAGACAACTCTATCATCCAGGAAAAGTATGACGTTCCTTATAATATCATCTTCCAGAACATTAAGGTACAACATTAATGTAATAGTATAAATTACTATAACTGTATAAATAAGTTTATAAGTGTGTAAAATACATTGAACTATTTGTTACAACAAAACATTGTACTGGTATACTCAGCAAGATGTTAAATCAGCAGATAGCTACATTTTATGTTCAACATTTTGTGTACAGCATATATGCTGGAAAGGATTTATACCCAAATTAAATAAATCTGAAGAAATGGTAGTGTGTCTCTGGAAAAATAATCCATAAAAACTCATACAGTCCAATTTGCTATTATGTCACTGTTGCTGAAATATAATACAAAGTAACTGAATTCGATGAACATTCTCAGAGTGCAATATGCCTCAGAGTGAAATGCACAGTAATGTCAACATTATTTTTCAAGGCTATGTTTGTGAAAATGGATGAAAGCAAACCACACATTTTGTTCTCAATCTGCGGAAGCATTATGCACTGTGAAACACTGTACTGCTGTTCTACATAAAAGCTGTCTCATTGTCAACATCTTTCCCCTGCTGGCTGTTCTACACTTCTCATCACTGATTCAACACGTTGTAAGATATTTTATGCTGTATGACACCACAGTCCAGTCTGGTTAGGACAGCATAAAAATAATATATGAATTTCAGTATTGAAACTGGAACAGCAGAACAGCTCTCATCACACTGGATATCAAATCGAGGTTGGATTACAGCCGTGGGTACATCATTTCATGCTACTCAACTGTATGTCATATGTCAGAGTTCTTCAACTGTAGTGGCTGGTGACTGGTGGCTGGCGACTGGTGGCATACCCATCTCTTGGCATCCTGTGAACAGACGTTCTCCACAGGTGACAGATTTGAAGAAAATGCTGGATACGGCAACAGTGGAACACTCTCTGTAATGAGGTAGCTCAGTACAGATCAGGTGATGTAAAGTCTTGCATTATCCTGTTAAAAGATAACTTCACGGAGCCCTTGAAAATAGGGTACAGCGATAGGCCTTAACAAAACACAAATGCAATGGCTGCTGTCCAAATTACTGGCTATGTGAACCAGAGGTTGTGACATGTATCCAGTTGCACCCCATACCATCACATCACATGCTGGACCTGCATGTGAATGACAGGTACAATCTGGCCAGGTCTGTTGGCATCAGAGCCTCCACACACAAGTACATCAATTGTGACGATGTTGCAGAACCGAGACTCATCTGATACAATGACACAGTGCCATTCCTGTGTCTGGCATTGTTGTCAGTTGCACCGCTGTCAGTTCAACTCTCTCTAGAGCTGCATTAATGGCTTGACAGTCTGTGCTGCTCCAGATGCCATCACATTGTATGTGTGGATACTTGTCTCACTGTATACAAGCCCACTTCCTGACTAAATGTACACAACTTCACTGCAGGATCATGTACGCATGAGCGAACACTTGTCTGCCCTCTCAGGTGCTAGTTGGATGGCACTACGGAGGCCCTGCAAGGCATTTAGCATGGCCCTCCTGAACCTACCAATTCTATGTTCGCACAAAATGAGATTCTGAGCAATGCAAGCAGCAATATAGTGAAACAATAAACCAGGGTCTCACCAGACCATGAGCCTGCCACTGCCAAATCTGGAATGCTGATAAACATTTCTCCTTCTTCCATTATGCTTAACACGGTCTTTGTGTACACAACCAACACTGAAATAGAATTTCTGAATGAGAAACCTGGTTTCTTGCATACAGAATATGCATGGGAGTGCTGAAAAGTAATGCCTCTGAATTTTTTATTCTGTTCTCAATATCGGTCGAGGTATGACACGTCACGCATATTACTTGGTCAACTTTCCCACTTCACTGACTCGTGGCACACCCCCCTCCCGCTAGCAGATGGAGTCGCAATAGGCAGCCCACTCTGACCAGAGATTGTGAATATGTTTACGGTGCACTTCGAGGAAGAGGCCCTGATGTCATCCAAATGGAAATCCATCTTCTTCTTCTTCTTCTGTTATGTGGATAACACACTTGTCATCTGGCCTCATGGAAGAGACAAACTTCTTGACTTCTTTGTACATCTGAACTCCACACGCCACAAAATCAAATTCACTATGGAGACCAAAGAAGAAGGAAGACTACCATTCCTGGACATCATAGTCAGGAGAATAACGGACAGCACCCTGTGCCACAGTGTGTATCTCACTCTATAAAACACATAAACTCAGTTCTCCCTATGGCACTGTGAATAATTTCAATAACAAAAACTGAGATGAATGTTGCAGCGTACATTTAATTTCCACTTTGGCTTTGCATTCAAGATCAGTCTTACCTGGGAGTGCAACATTACATCTTTGTTTAATTTAATTATATGTTCATTAGATTTTGGTTATAAGGCACGTTTTGCTTCCTAATGTTTCATCTCCAAATGCTGGAAACAATCCATGGAGGAAGAGGAGTATGTAAGACGTTGGTGGACCAGGTTGGAAGTATCTGTGAATTTCAATACTCTGTAGAAGAGCTCAATCATTTGAAAATAACTTTCAGACCTTGTGGCTATTCTAACAGATATACATAGGGCACTACATTCTAAAATATTTGCATCTTTCAGTGACAAAACAAGCAACTAGAGGAAAAGTTCTCTTGCCACTTGTAAAAACAGTCGCAGATCGCGACCTCTGAGTGCTATGAAGAGAAGGTATTGATGCAGTGCTTAAACCAAACAGAAGACCACAACTGCAGCCATACTCAAGCAAATTGCTATGCAGTAGTTTCAGTGAATTTGACAATGATGTGGCTGCTTTCATAGTGGCCCAGTCATATTGTGGGGTACGGAATGCCAGTGACAAGGCTGGAATTGTAGGTGACAGATGGGTTTTTGGCAAAGCCTTGTATCAATACCTCCTTAATTATTGAGCTGAAAAACTGTAAAAAACATCATACAGTAAAATCACACAAAAAAAATTCCTATTTCTGCAGGTATTGTGCCTTCTGTTTCTTTTTCATTACAAAAACATATTCATTCAAGTTTATAAAGTCACAACTATGTCACTGTGATTTGTGTAACACACATTCTGGAACATGTTCCAGGAATGCCATGAAACAGACAGCTTTAAATACTTACTCTAGCTCATCTTTCAAGACTTGCATGCCAACAACAACACCATCTATCCAATCTGTTTTTATTTCACTTTCATGTAAAGCTTTCTCCACAAAGGATATCATCTGCCATGTAGGCAGTGCAAGAGGAAATTCCACACTCACATTTGGGTAACCAAGTGGATTCTGTGTCTTGTCAGAACCAAGTACAATCAACCCAATTTCATCTTTACCACTGGTAAATATCTGGAAACATATTAAATGGTAAAAATAAGTTTTGTTTATAACAAGTTGTATACCAATAGAAACATCACACACAGGTACTCTTTATAAAATCATTTAATTCGATAGATAAAAAATCTACTCACCAAGCAATGGCAGAACACACACATAAAACACTGTTGTGATAGGCAAGCGTTTGGAGCCAGTGACTCCTTCTTCAGGCTGAAGGGTTGCAGGGGAAGCAAGAAGGGTGAAGGAAAAGGACTGGAGAGGTCTAAAAAAAGGGGTAGATTTTGGTAAAGTTACCCAGAAACATGGGTCATGGGTGACTTACCGTACAGGATGAGAATCAAAGACTAATTGTTGGGGAGTGCATCGGGCAAGATTCGGAAACCTGAGAGCTTAAAGGTGGAAGACAGGGTAATATGCAAGACAGAGATTACTACTAAAACTGTACATGAGTTAATAAGAGTGAGAAGCTAAGTGTATTGTATGCAACAGCTGTGGGAGGGGGCAGTGAAAACAGACGGGAAAGACAATGAAAGATGTAGAAAGCTAAAACGGAGTGAAGCAAAGAGTAATTACAGTGAAGAATAGCTGAGACAGGAGAAATTAACGTAAATTAAGGCGAGGTGGGTGGTGAGAACCAAGGACATGTTTTAGTGCTAGTTCCCACCTGCGGAGTTCTGAGAAACTGGTGTCTGGCGAAAGAATACAGGTGGCATGTGTGGTGAAACAAGTGCCGAGGTCACGTATGCCATGTTGAAGAGCATGCTCTGCAACAGGATATTGCGAGTTCCCAGTATATACACTACGCCTATGCCCATTTATCCTAACTGATAATTTGGTGGTAGTCATGCAGATGTAGAAAGCTTAAAAGTGGTTACATAATAGCTGGTATTTGACATGTGTCATATCTATTTCTCGCCTGATCTGCAGTTCTGTGTGACTTTCCCAAAATCTACACCTTTTCCTGGAACTCTCCAGGCCTTTTCCTTTACCCTTCTTCCTTCCCCTTCAATGCTTCTGTCTGGAAGAGCCACTGTCTTTTATGTGTATGTTCTGCTGTCGCTTGGTGAGTAGATTTTTTATCTATTCAATTAAATAAACTTATCAATAATTTATTGTTTTTGTTGTTATAGTTACTCTTTATAACCTACTTAAAATACATCACGTACCCTCCTCTCCACAATTCTTCGAACACATAGTTTTGCTTTTGTAAAAAATCACTGCGTTTCTGTATAACATACTTGGAGTCAAAGTGTCCAACATCTATTACAATTATAAACAGATGAAAGAAAGTCATTGTATTTATTGGCAGTATTACGCAATCAAATATTTTGAAAGAGTTCCAGTGGTATAAATTTACAATATCTTACAAATAAATATATACGTTTATTCTTTAAATCAATTCTTAGCAATAACATAATAGTATAAATTGCAGAATCAATATAGCCAATTTTAATGTAATGACTGCAATACCAATACAAAATAACAGCGGTAAGTTATTACAAATGAGAGGGAGAGAGAGAGAGAGAGAGAGAGAGAGAGAGTGAGAGAGAGAGAGAGAGAGAGAGAGAGAGAGGCATTTAGACAATGTTTCATTACAGTGTGAAACTTATTAGAATTAAAATGAAGCCATAGTGAATTATTACATTCCAAAAATAATAATTATTGTGTTCTTTCACATCAAAATAATACATTCATTAGGCAATGTATACTTTTAATTTCAGAAATTTTTATAACAGCTCTGAACTTCACTGTTTCGATGAATTTATTACATGTGTCAATGAATGAGGGTTGATAACATTGCTTTAGTCATTCAATTGTTCATCATGTGATATGCACAATGTTCTTAATAACTTCTTATGTAAAGTTCTATCATCAAAAAGATAATCTACGTAAGTTTTAAAAGTCGCGAATCTTTAAACAACAACTTGAAAATGGGTATATCAGTATTTTGTATACATTCTAGCATTGCTAGATTTACTTTTAAATTTTAAAGTATATGAGCAGATTGAGCGACTTTCCATCCAGAAAATTTGCTGTTGGCAAGACCTCACTACAAAGAAAAATGGTCTTTCCGGAGTCAAATGCTAAAAAATTCATAAATACCAGCATTGTAAGTTATACAAACAAGTATTAAGCAATGGGCATAAATATCGTTCTGCTTGATTTGAAAAAAAGTAGGTAGATGAAAGAGTAAATTGGGTGCAAGGATTGAACATAAACTCACCCAAATTGCAAAGGTTAAAAAAAAAAAAAAAAGGACCAAGAGGGTCACTGCTCAAGAATTGAGAACAGCCCCCCCCCCCCCCCCTTTCTTTTACAGGCTTGCTTTCACTTTTCAGATGAGACCATGTCCCCCATATGTGAAGAAAATAGCCAATACGTAAAGAGAATTACAGATAAAGCTTTTTCTAGAGTGAGATTTTCACTCTGCAGCATAGTGTGCACTGATATGAAACTTCCTGGCAGATTAAAACTGTGTGCTGGACCAAGACTCTAACTTGGTGATCTTAACCCCAGATCTGTGTTGCCGATTTGGGAGGTAGATCTCGTATCTGGAAAGAGGAGATGACAGTTAGGGTACTATGGGTGAGCAGCTGCCATCAATTTTTGATGGTGCAGAACCCACAATAGTGGAACTGCTGCCTAGTCCAAAGGCACCTGTTACCAGTCTTACCCCACAATAGTGTGTCGAATCCAGGCGTAATGTCGAAGCTGATGAAAAGTCATATGAGAGATTCCTGTAATCTAGGTGTGACTTCACCAATGCTGGATACAGCCATATCAAAGTAGAGTGGACCACACCGTGGTCGGTGTCGCTGAGGCATAGAAGAGCATTCAGGTGCGACCTACATGTCTGCTTTAGTTGACAAAGACGGGGAACCCATGTCAACTAGGCATCAAAGACCGGTCCTAAAAAACACAATGACAGAAATGCATAACGTAGGTCATGGTAGGCAAAAAATGGATGCTATGAGTGAAAGCCCAGGATTGTGCTTGGTGTATTGCTCCCTGCATTCTGCCTCCAGCAATAGCCGTCGTGGATGAACAGGAAAGATGGGGACACCATATGCCATGCAGCTGCCGCCAGATCATTGATAGCCACAAAAAGGAGAGTGGCACTCAAAACAGAACCTTGTGCAAGCCCCTTCTCCTGCAGGGGGGGATGCTACAGGAGGCACCAACCTGTACCCAAAAAGTGTGACATGGAAGAAAGTTCTGGATAAAAATCAGGAGTGGGCCATGGAGGCCCCACTCCTTTAAGGTGGCAAGGGCGTTATGGCACCATGTGGTATCATAAGATATACACGCAGATCAATGAAAACTGCAACAAGGAACTGATGCTGAGCAAAAGCTGTTCAGATAGCACACTTCAAGTGGACTAAATTATCTTCAGTAGAGCGCCCTTGGCGAAAAGCACCCTGGATCAAAGCCAAAAGATCCGGGGACTCAAGGACACAATACAGCCTTCGACTAACCATATGTTCAAGTAACTTGCAGGACACTGAGTAAACAATCTGGACGACAGGTGTCCGTTTGAAGAGGCAATTTATCTGATTTAAAAACTGGAAAAACGGCATTTTCTCGCTACTGGGAAGAGAATTCTGCATTGCACCAGGGATGGTTAAAGAAATGCCAGGTACACTGACGGAAAAATTTGCAACACCCAAAAATAATTAATGTAGAGTAATGAAATACCAGGAATATATTTGTTGAGACAATGTATGTAAAGTGATTAACGTTGCAGGATCAGAGATCAATGTGAGTGTGAGATAAGCCACTGCAAATGTAAATGTAAATGCTGATACGCTGTTGTACATGTGTCATGTGTGTGTGTTTGTGGGATGTAGTTCCATGCCTGTTGCACTTGGTTGGCCAATATAAGGACAGTTAATGATGTTTGTGGATGGGTTGAAGCTGTCATCAGATGACGTCCAATATGTGCTCGATTGGAGGTAGAGCTGGTTATCGAGCAAGCCAAGGCAATATGTTGACACACTATAGCATGTTGGCTTACAACAGCAGTATGTGAGCAAGTGTTATCCTGTAGGAAAACACCTCCTGGAATGCTGTTTGTGAATGGCAGCACAACAGGTCAAATAACCAGACGGACATACAAATTTGCAGTCAGCGTTCGTGGGATTCATACAGACAGTTTTGTCAGTGGAAAAGCAAAAGCCATTGTTGATGCTCCAGGAGTAAAGACAATCAAGACATTGCTGAAGATGCCACTAAGTGAGACAGGTTCATAGAGAACTGCAATAGAAGGCAAAATCGTCAAAAAAAAAGGGAGCCGGAGATGCCCAGTGGGAGACATGCCATTATAGGGTTAATGGTGATAGCAAAGAGAATGACACTCAGAATGGAACCCTGAGACACACCATTTTCCTGGATAAAGGTGTCCGACAAGGCAGACCTTTCATGAACCTCGAAAACTCGGTCTTTTAAAAATGTCTGAAGGAAACAGGGTAGGTGGCCATGGAAGCCCCACATGTGAAGAGTATGGAGGGTACTAGCTCTCTAGCAGGTGTCATAGGCCTTCTCACAAATCGAAAAACACAACGACAATATGGGATTTCTGCAGAAAACCATTCATGACATGGATGGGCAAAATAATGAGACGGTCCACTGCAGAATGCCGTGTTGAAAGCCACACTGTGCATTCATCAAAAATTGTGAGACTCGAGCCACCATATCATCCGGGCATGAATCATATGTCCCATCACCTTGCAAACACACTGGTAAGAGAGATGGAGTGGTAGCTAGAAGGAAGTGTGTGTGTGTGTGTGTGTGTGTGTGTGTGTGTGTGTGTGTGTGTGTGTGTGTGTGTGTCAGAGACAGAGAGAGAGAGAGAGAGAGTGAGAGAGAGAGACAGAGACCTAATTTCGGCAAGAGCTGAATTTCAATCAATAAACTGAGTTGAAGTCTGCTGTTGTGGTCTTCATCCAGCTACTGGTTTGGTGCATCTCACCAGCCTATTCCAGCCTTTGTAAGCCTCTTCATCTGCATAGTATTTCAACCTAAATCCACTTAGAATGGTGAACCACCATTCAGAGAATAACTTTTTAACAACATAGTTCGACTTCTCTAAAGGCTTCTATACTGAGAATCCAACATAATATCTCACAAATTCAATTCCAGTAGAATTAAATAGTGGAAATTAACCCCTCTGTCATCTTGCCAAAGCCTTTGACTGTTTAGATTAAAAAATTCTGTGAGGGGAAGCTAAAATAGTATGGCATTAAAAGTCTTCCCCTTGCATGGATTGAGTTGTACTTTAACTACAGAAAATGGAAGGTCACATTAACAAATGATAAGACAGGAAGTGGGCGCCATGTGTAGAGAGTACAGACGATACTAGTCCCCAACAAATGTCGTAGGCTTTCTCCAAATTGAAAAACACAGCCAGTCTGGGATTTCCACAGAAAACCATTCATGACATGGGTAAACAAAGTGGGTGATAGCCAGAAGGAAGTTGTTTGTCCTTACCGGGCTTAGGTGTGGGTATAACAGTGGCTTCACAACAGTGGCTTAATAACATGCCCTCTGCCCAGGTCCGGTTGTACGTATTAAGCAAAAAGTGCTTGCCCACAAGAGAAAGGTGCTGCAACATTTGAAAATTAACAGTGTCTGGTCCAGGGCAGAGGATTGAGATGAAGTGAGAACGTGAGCTAGCTTCCTCATAGTAAAGGCAGCACAGTAACACACACGATTCTGAGAAGAGAAGGGTATTGCCTGAGTCTTCTCTGCCCATTTCCAATAGAGGTAGGCAGGATGATAGTGGGAGGAGCTCAAAATTTCAGCAAAATGGCGACCCAAGGTGTTGGAGATAGCAATATGGTACACGATGATACTGTCTGCTACTGTCAGGATGAAAATTGGGGAATGGATCTTGCTCCCAGAGAACCATCGGAAGTTGGTGCACACGATGGAAGAGGGGGGTGAAACTGTTTAAAGAACTAGTGAATGAAGTTCAGCTACCTTTTTGGTTATCCTGAAGAATGCGAATTCCATCACAGCAGGCTTCAGTCCACCAAAGGATTGGGACACAGCATGGTAAAGAGGAAGTGTGAGGAATGGAATGTTCTGCGACGGTAAGGATAATGTTTGTAAGAAATTCCACCTGTGACAACTGTGGAAATCATGTTCGTTGAAGGTCGCCAGGGCGGGGTAAAGTCTCCAGTCAGCCTTAGTGTGCTGCCATTTCGATGTGCATGGAGGTGGGGTAGGAGTCAGCAAATGGATAGCACACAGGAAATGGTCGCTCGAGTAGGTGTCAGAAAGAACGGACCGTTCAAGATGATGTGCAGGATGGGCAGTGAAGAAGGAAAGGTCCAAATGGGAATAGGAGTGCGACGAGTCTGAAAGCAACATGGGTGCTTCTGTGTTAAAGATGAAAAGGTTAAGTTGATTAAGAATGGCAGCGAAGAGGGCACCTCTCGGATAGGTTCTGGAAGAGCCCCAAATGGGATGGTGTGCATTAAAGTCCCCAAGCAGCAGAAATCGGCGAGGAAGCTGTCCAATAAGCTGGAGGAAGTCGAACCTGGTGACATCAAATGATTGAGGGATGTAAATGGTAGAAAGGGAAAAGTTCAAGTGAGGAAGGAAAAGACAGACTGCAACAGCTTGATGACAGGTAGTCAGGGAGATGGATGGGTTGACTATGAATGTCATCCCATATGAGCAGCATGACTCCTTCATGAGACAGAATGCCAACCTCGAGCGGAAGGTCAAAACAGACCAGGAAGAAATACAAAAGCTCAAAGCAGTCGTGAGGATGCAATTTTGTTTCCTGAAGGCAGAGTACAAGTAGAAGCTGCGATTCTAAAAGCAGTCATAAATCCTCTTTGTTGGATCAAAGTCTTCAAAAGTTCCATTGGAGGACAGTCACGATGAGGACAATAGGAAGGGGTGTCACCTCGGCAGCTGCCAAGTGTCAGTCTGCGATAACTCACTGCTACAGGGCACAGAGGCAAGAGGATCCTGCTCCATGAGGTCCTACAGAAGTGTCGGCTTTCTTCTGCTGTCGACATGAGGAATCCAGGGCATGTTGTCTGCAGTTCAACAATGCCTAGATGATCCTTACTGCAGTTTGATTGCATCTGCATTATTACACTTTGCCAAGAAGGGCTCTCAGCAAGGGTAGTGTCCAGACATCGTGGAGTGAACCGTGGCAATGTTGTTCGGACATGGAAGAGATAGAGAGGGACAGGAACTATCAGTGACATACCTTGCTCAGGCCACCCGAGGGCTCCTACTGCAGTGGGTGCCTGCTACCAACAGATTATGGCTCTGAGGAAGCCTGACAGCAATGCCAATGTGTCGAATAATGCTTTTCGTGCAGCCACCGGACGTCTTAGGCCTGTTGCTCTTCCATTCATTGAAACTACAAAATTCCTGAGGCTCCTGCTTTATACAAAACTATCTTGGTCCTCCGACTTCATGATCCCTGCAGATTTTTCGATGGGTGTGAACCCTTCACCATCTTGGCTTCATGCGGCAGCCCATCTTCACCTTGACCTTCAGGCTCGCCTTCAGTTTCACGACCTATGCATGGATTTTTGCAACAGTATCTTTGTGTACACTGATGGCTCTTGGACTGACCATGGTGTCAGGTGTGCCTTCAACGTCAACCAACATTTTTTGGTACTGACTTCCGGCACATTGCTCAGTATTTACAGCAGAGCTCTTCACCCTGTATCAGATCATGGAGTACATCTGGTGACATACTCTTTTCAACTGTGTCACTGCTCAGACTCTCTCAGCACCCTTCAAAGCCTCTGTGCACTGTAGACTGTCCATCCCTTAGTGCACCGGTTCCAGGAAAGCTTCCACTTGCTCACTTTTTATGGAGCCACTGTGATGTTTACGTCGGTTCCAGGTCATATCGGTCCAAGAGGTTGCTGACACTGCTGCCAAAGCTGCATTCCTCGTACTTCAGCCCAATAATTCTTGCATTCCCTCTGATGATCTCTTGTTGCTTTCTGTCAGGAGGTGGTGTCACTTTGGCATCGCCACTGGTCCTCCATTCATAGGAATAAGCTCTGGGTTATTAAGCCTCTTCCAGTGGCTTGGACAACCTCCTCTCAGTCGTCCTGCGGCAAGGAGGTCATTTTAACTAGGTTGCATATTGGGCACTGCCTTTTTAGCCATCACCATTTGTTAAGTGGTGCTCCTCCACTACTTTGTGTACATTGCACCCAACTTTTAACTGTCTGCTGTTTCCTGAGAGGGTGCCCTTTTTTTTTACCGTTTACGTTCCCGTTTGGGTTTGCCATCTGAGTTATTGGCCGTTTTAGTGAACAATGCGTGGGCTGTCGACCGTGTTTTACTTCTTATCAGTTGTAGCAATATGGTGAAGGCCATTTAACTTTTAGTTCTGGGCCTCCATTTACCTATTGCGTACTTCATATACCTTTCTCCACATCCCTGATTGTAGCTGTCCTCTCTCCTGTCATTAAACGTTGACATGTAATCATTTTTAACTCCTCTCCTCACCTTTGTGTTTCACAGTTTTGGCATGGACACATATGACCCTAGTTGTTTTTGCGCCCTAAAACAAAATGGGGGAGAAATACAAAGCCCTTACATTCTTTTGTCGACTTATGTCTTTACCTCCCCTTGAGACCTCAAAATTTGTCGGGGAAAAATTCTAAAATGTGTCTGTGGAATCAGAGATATCAGGGAATTTCACTTGGAGAAACTTGTGGCAACCCTGATTTTAGGTTTTTATATATGGAAATTATTTTTGCTTCTAGTATTGCAGTTCTGAATTGCTGAGTTCATCCTAAACTCACACGTGAGTGGTATCTGCATACCCAGGAACTTAGAACACGGGAGCCTAATTGCCCATTTATCCCTACTTTTGATATTCGTATCTGTAAGTCACTTTTATTTCTTTAGAACTGCACAATACAAGTTTTTAGGCATTAAGTTGGTACCTGTGGATCAGTACACGCCTGTTCTGTTATTCTCCTGGATGTTTCTGGTATGGATGAGTTTAGATCTTGCATCAATAAGTTTGTGGCACTGCAAAACATTAGAGTTTTTCCTAAGCCCTCCAGTGCCCCAAGTAAATCATTTTTGTGGACTTGGCAGCAAACACTGTGTGCCACACCATATTTTATGTTCTCCCTTTTTGAGTTTAATCTTATTCCTGTCTTATCATTTGTTAATGTGACCTTCCATTTTCTGTAGTTAAAGTACAACTCAATCCATGCAAGGGGAAGACTTTTAATGCCATACTATTTTAGCTTCCCCTCACAGAATTTTTAAATCTAAACAGTCAAAGGCTTTGGCAAGATTACAGAGGGGATAATTTCCACTATTTAATTCTACTGGAATTGAATTTGTGAGATATTATGTTTGATTCTCAGTATAGAAGCCTTTACAGGAGTCAAACTGTGTTGTTAAAAAGTTATTCTCTGAATGGTGGTTCACCATTCTAAGTGGATTTAGGTTGAAATACTATGCAGAAATGAAGAGGCTTACAAAGGCTGGAATAGACTGGTGAGATGCACCAAACCAGTAGTTGGATGAAGACCACAACAGCAGACTTCAACTCAATTTATTGATGGAAATCCAGCTCTTGCCGAAATTAGCTTCTAGCTACCACTCCATCTCTCTTACCAGTGTGTTCGCAAGGTGATGGGACATATGATTCATGCCCGGATGATATGGTGGCTCGAGTCTCACAATTTTTGATGAATGCACAGTGTGGCTTTCAACACGGCATTCTGCAGTGGACCGTCTCATTATTTTGCCCACCCAAGTCATGAATGGATTTCTGCAGAAATCCCAGATTGTCGCCATGTTTTTCGATTTGGAGAAGGCCTATGACACCTGCTAGAGAGCTAGTACCCTCCGTACTCTTCACATGTGGGGCTTCCATGGCCACCTACCCTGTTTCCTTCAGACATTTTTAAAAGACTGAGTTTTCGAGGTGCATGAAGGGTCTGCCTTGTCGGACACCTTTATCCAGGAAAATGGTGTATCTCAGGGTTCCATTCTGAGTGTCATTTTCTTTGCTATCGCCATTAACCCTATAATGGCATGTCTCCCACTGGGCATCTCCGGCTCCCTTTTTTTTTGACGATTTTGCCTTCTATTGCAGTTCTCTATGAACCTGTCTCACTTAGTGGCACCTTCAGCAATGTCTTGATTGTCTTTACTCCTGGAGCATCAACAATGGCTTTCGCTTTTCCACTGACAAAACTGTCTGTATGAATCCCACGAACGCTGACAGCATTCCAGGAGGTGTTTTCCTATAGGATAACACTTGCTCACATACTGCTGTTGTAAGCCAACATGCTATAGTGTGTCAACATATTGCCTTGGCTTGCTCGATAACCAGCTCTACCTCCAATCGAGCACATATTGGACATCATCTGATGACAGCTTCAACCCATCCACAAACATCATTAACTGTCCTTATATTGGCCAACCAAGTGCAACAGGCATGGAACTCCATCCCACAAACTGACACATGACAAGTGTACAACGGCGTACCAGCATTTGCATTTACATTTGCAGTGGCTTATCTCACACTCACATTGATCTCTGATCCTGCAACGTTAATCACTTACATACGTTGACTCAACAAATATATTCTGTTGTGTGTAGACAAGACAGCCTAGACACAATGAGAGGAAGCCGAAAGGCATGCGCTACGCTCACGCAGATGGGCGTGAGGTCTGAAACAGGATACGTAATGAATGCTATACAGAAAAGTACGTAGCTTCTGTAATACTTAACTTTAATCCATCCTTTTGGTACATCTGGGGAATGTGCTGATACAAGTGAGACTCTTTAGATACATGCAATGTTACTAATGGCGCCTTGCTAGGTCGTAGCCATTGACTTAGCTGAAGGCTATTCTAACTATCGGCTCGACAAAGGAGCGAGGCTTCGTCAGTATAGTCACTAGCTATGTCGTCCGTACAACTGGGGCGAGTGCTAGTCCGTATCTCGATACCTGCCTTGTGGTGGTGCTCGGTCTGCAATCCCTGACAGTGGCGACACGCGGGTCCGACATGTACTAATGGACCGCGGCCGATTTAAAGCTACCACCTAGCAAGTGTGGTGTCTGGCGGTGACACCACATTCCTCCCCCGCAAATCGGCGAACGGTCGTGTTATAAGGCTTCCGCCCGCCGTGGGGAGGACCCCATGTTGACGTATGCGATGAGGTGGGGAAACTAACAACAGGCGAGGCTGTGCCACCCGCACCCAGCCATTCGGTGCGAGGGGATCTAGGAAACGCCTGAAAACCTAGTCCAGGGTGCACGTCAACATGCGGTGTATGTGCCCGTAAAGAGACAGGAGGGGCCGAAGGGTCGACGCGCGAAGACGCCATGTGGTCCGGAGCGGGCAAGAGTTCCATGGCCGAGGACAGCTGGTCACGGGAAGCGATCGGCGGCGCGTGACCCAGGGAGGCGCTTGGCGGCTGCAGCGAAGCGTCCACTGTGGGCGGCGCCGGCTGGAGGACAGGCGGCGGCGGCGGAGGCGGCAGCGGCGCGTCGCCATGGGGCAAAATGGAAGGCATCGTCGGTAACACCTGGGGATGAGGCGAGTCAGTAGATGGGTCCCCAGGGTGCTGACCGGACGGCACCGTCGCTGAAAGCAGACGGGGAGCGGCAGAAGCCGTGCGACGACAGAGGCGCAGCTGATTGAGATGCCGACGCACCTCACCAGAGGCCCCCAAAACCAAATACATCGCGCGGCCGAGGCAGCGAAGAATGCGCCCTGCGAGCCAACGCCGTGAACCTCGATAGTTGCGATAAAATACAACGTCGCCTGGAGCAAAAGCAGAAGTCTGCCGCTGCACAGGAACCTGATGCGGCGGGTGCAGCAAAGACATCAAGGTTCGATGCGGTCGACCGTGGAGCAACTCAGCCGGCGAGCGACCATCTCGTGGCTGAGAGCAATACGAAGACAAAAAGAGCAACAACGCGTCCTCCCGAGAATGCGACTATTTCAACTTCAACATCTGTGACTTGAAAGTCCGGACCAATCGTTCAGCGTCACCGTTTGACTGAGGCGAAAACGGCGCGGATGTCAGATGTTGAATACCATTGGCCTGGCAGAATGACTGAAATTCTGCGGACATGAATTGTGGGCCATTGTCAGAAACAATAGTCTGCGGAAGACCTTCAATGCAAAAGATAGCAGACAACGCTTGTATGGTGGCAGTTGACGTCGTGGAAGACATCCGGACAACAAAAGGAAAATTACTGAAGGCATCTACCAGAATAAACCACCGAGCATTCCAGAATGGACCAGCAAAATCGATGTGCAAGCGTTGCCAAGGGGAAGTGGCTTTTGGCCATGCAAAGAATTTCCGCGGCGGTGCTGATTGTTGTTCGGCACACGCCATGCAAGAAGAACACATATTCGTAATCGCAGCATCGATGCCGAACCAAGTACAGTGCTGACGAGCAAGTTGTTTCGTTCGCACTATACCCCAATGTCCTTGGTGAAGAAGCCGTAAAACAGAGGACTGTAACGAACGTGGGACCACGACTCTGGACTGATCATTATCAGAACGCAATAACAAAACACCACGTTGAACAAAAAGTCTCTCCTTGTGAGCAAAAAATCGGCGAACCAACGGATCCTCGATCCGAGACTTTGACAAAGGCCATTGCGTAGCAACAAAACGCAAAACGGTAGCAAGGACCAGGTCAGCAGCTGTGGCTGTAGCTACACGACGAAAATCAATCGGAAACGATTTGACCACGTCATTGGTTTCCGAATCAATGAGCATACAAGCAAGTTCGGAAGAGTCGAATGCTCTATCCTCAGCAACAGGCAAACGGGACAACGCATCGGCGTTTCCGTGCTTAGCAGTGGACTGATAAAAGATATCGTAGCGGTAATGCGAGAGGAAAATAGACCAGCGAATGAATTTCTGCGCTGTACACGGAGGTACAGGCTGGTTCACTGATAGGTCCTGATTTACTATAGATATGTTAAACAACTGAAATAAATCTAAACCAAACAAGTTCACTGCAGTAGAAGAATGAAGAACGTAAAATGACACAAGTTTTGTTTGTCCCTTGTATGTTGCAAGAAGGGTGCACTGTCCTAACACAGGGATATTCTGACCTGAATAACTATTTAACTTAACATTTGCGGCACGCAACAGAGGTTTGCCCAGTTGTTTGTACGTGTCATGATTGAGCAATGAAACTGCAGCTCCGGTATCAAGCTGGAATGGTATGACCTTGCCATTTAAGTCCAAATCTACAAAAAGTTTATTGTCCTGGTGACGACAAGAGCGACTGTCTCGTGCAATTTGAACTGACACTGGTACAGAAGCACTTGCGACTTGACGCGAGTTCCGGCAACGTCGACGCACAGCGTTTGTGGGACGAACACAGTCACTGTTAGAGACAGTGGCACTGGACGAAGTGGAATTAACTACATGAATGTCCATGGGCGAAGGTGCACGAGCCTGAGTATTCTTGGTTCGATTCCGGCGCGAAGCAAAGGGCTTGGAATGATTAAGAGTGTCTGATCTGAGCTTTTTCTGGCAAACACTTTGAACATGTCCTTTCTTATTACAGTAAAAACAAATAGCTTGGAGTGACGGGCAATTTTCACACAAATGTCTAGTAGCACACCGCGGGCATGATTTCACTGCAGTTGTATGCTGTCACGGCACACCTGGTTTAGAGCGAGGCGGCAGCTGCGCGGACGCATGCGAGGGCAGTTTACTGGGCCGTGCAGTGCGCCCGGCGGACGGGGTAAATACTTTTCGAAGTTGGACCTAGCAGATGCGTACTTGCAAATCCCAGTGGACGCCGAATCCCAGCGCGTCTTGGTGGTTAACACGCATCTTGGCTTGTACCGATTCAACAGACTGCCATTCGGGTGTGCATCCGCCCCTGCATTGTTTCAGCAATATTTACAAACTGTTTGCGCGTCGGTGATGATGGTAAAGTGACGACCATACAAGAAATCATGGAACTTAGTAACACCAAACACGAGAGCCAAAGCTTCTTAATGTGGTATCACCGCCAGACCCCACACTTGCTAGTCCCTAGCTACGTCGTCCGTACAACTGGGGCGAGTGCTAGTCCGCATCTCGAGACCTGCCTTGTGGTGGCGCTCGGTCTGTGATCCCTGACAGTGGCAACACGCGGGTCCGACATGTACTAATGGACTGTGGCCGATTTAAAGCTACCACCTAGCATGTGTGGTGTCTGGCGGTGACACCACATATTCCTGGTTTTTCATTACTCTACATAAATTATTATTTGGTGTTGCAAATTTTTCCATCAGTGTACCTGGCCTTTCTTTAACCATCCCTGGTGCAATGCAGAATTCTCTTCCCAGTAGCGAGAAAATGCCGATATTCCAATTTTGAAATCAGATAAATTGCCTCTTCAAACGGACACCTGTCGTCCAGATTGTTTACTCAGTGTCCTGCAAGTTACTTGAACATATGGTTAGTCGAAGGCTGTATTGTGTCCTTGAATGCCCGGATCTTTTGGCTTCGATCCAGGGTGCTTTTCGCCAAGGGCGCTCTACTGAAGATAATTTAGTCCACTTGAAGTGTGCTATCTGAACAGCTTTTGCTCAGCATCAGTTCCTTGTTGCAGTTTTCATTGATCTGCGTATATATCTTATGATACCACATGGTGCCATAACGTCCTTGCCACCTTAAAGGAGTGGGGCCTCCATGGCCCACTCCTGATCTTTATCCAGAACTTTCTTCCATGTCACACTTTTTGGGTACAGGTTGGTGCCTCCTGTAGCATCCCCCCCTGCAGGAGAAGGGGCTTGCACAAGGTTCTGTTTTGAGTGTCACTCTCCTTTTTGTGGCTATCAATGATCTGGCGGCAGCTGCATGACATATGGTGTCCCCATCTTTTCTGTTCGTCCGCGACGGCTATTGCTGGAGGCAGAATGCAGCTAGCAATACACCAAGCACAATCCTGGGCTTTCACTCATAGCATCCATTTTTTGGCTGCCATGACCTACGTTATGCATTTCTGTCATCGTGTTTTTTAGGACCGGTCTTTGATGCCTAGTTGACATGGCTTCCCCATCTTTGTCAACTAAAGCAGACATGTATGTCACACCTGAATGCTCTTCTATGCCTCAGCGACACCGACCACGGTGTGGTCCACTCTACTTTGATATGGCTGTATGCAGCACTGGTGCAGTCACACCTAGATTACAGGAATATCTCATATGACTTTTTATCAGCTTCGACATTACATCTGGATTCGATACACTATTGTGGGGTAAGACTGGTAACAGGTGCCTTTGGACTAGGCAGCAGTTCCACTATTGTGGGTTCTGCACCATCAAAAATTGATGGCAGCTTGTCACCCATAGTACCCTAACTGTCATCTCCTCTTTCCAGATACGAGATCTACCTCCCAAAACGCAACACAGGTCTGTGTTTACGATCACCATGTTTGAGTCTTGGTCCAGCACACAGTTTTAATCTGCCAGGAAGTTTCAAATCACTGCACACTATGCTGCAGAGTGAAAATCTCATTCTAGAAAATGCTTTATCTGTAATTCTCTTTACATATTGGCTATTTTCTTCACATATGGGGGACATGGTCTCATCTGAAAAGTGAGAGCAAGCCTGTAAAAGAAAAGGGGGGGGGGGGGGGGGGCAGTTCTCAATTCTTGAGCAGTGACCCTCTTGTTTTTTTTTTTTTTTTTAACCTTTGCAATTTGGGTGAGTTTATGTTCAATCCTTGCACCCAATTTACTCTTTCATCTACCTACTTTTTTTCTCGCCAAGCAGAACGATATTTATGCCCAGTGCTTAATACCTGTTTGTATCACTTACAATGCTGGTATTTATGAATTTTTTAGCATTTGACTCCGGAAAGACCATTTTTCTTTGTAGTGAGGTCTTGCCAACAGCAAATTTTCTGGATGGAAAGTCGCTCAATCTGCTCATATACTTTAAAATTTAAAAGTAAATCTAGCAATGCTAGAATGTATACAAAATACTGATATACCCATTTTCAAGTTGTTGTTTAAAGATTCGCGACTTTTAAAACTTACGTAGATTATCTTTTTGATGATAGAACTTTACATAAGAAGTTATTAAGAACATTGCGAATATCACATGATGAACAATTGAATGACTAAAGCAATGTTATCAACCCTCATTCATTGACACATGTAATAAATTCATCGAAACAGTGAAGTTCAGAGCTGTTGTAAAAATTTCTGAAATTAAAAGTATACATTGCCTAATGAATGTATTATTTTGGGGTGAAAGAACACAATAATTATTATTTTTGGAATGTAATAATTCACTATGGCTTCATTTTAATTCTAATAAGTTTCACACTGTAATGAAACATTGTCTAAATGCTTCTCTCTCTCTCTCTCTCTCATTTGTTATAACGTACCGCTGTTATTTTGTATTTGTATTGCAGTCATTACATTAAAATTGGCTATATTGATTCTGCAATTTATACTATTATATTATTGCTAAGAATTGATATAAAGAATAAACGTATATATTTAATTGTAAGATATTGTAAATTTATACCACTGGAACTCTTTCAAAATATTTGATTGCGTAATACTGCCAATAAATACAATGACTTTCTTTCATCTGTTTATAATTGTAATAGATGTTGGACACTTTGACTCCAAGTATGTTATACAGAAACGCAGTGATTTTTTACAAAAGGCAAAACTATGTGTTCGAAGAATTGTGGAGAGGAGGGTACGTGATGTATTTTAAGTAGGTTATAAAGAGTAACTATAACAACAAAAACAATAAATTATTGATAAATTTATTTAATTGAATAGATAAAAAATCTACTCACCAAGCGGCAGCAGAACATACACATAAAAGACAGTGGCTCTTCCAGACAGAAGCGTTGAAGGGGAAGGAAGAAGGGTAAAGGAAAAGGCCTGGAGAGTTCCATGAAAAGGTGTAGATTTTGGGAAAGTCACACAGAACTGCGGATCAGGCGAGAAATAGAAACGACACATGTCATATACCAGCTATTATGTAAACACTGTTCAGCTTTCTACATCTGCATGACTACCACCAAATTATCAGTTAGGATAAATTGGCGTAGTCATAGTGTATATACTGGAAACTCACAATATCCTGTTGCAGAGCATGCTCTACAACATGGCATACATGACCTCGGCACTTGTTTCACCACACATGCCACCTGGATTCTTCCGCCAGACACCAGTTTCTCAGAACTCCGCAGGTGGGAACTAGCACTACAATGTGTCCTTGGTTCTCACCACCCACCTCGCCTCAATTTACGTTAATTTCTCCTGTCTCAGCTTTTCTTCACTGTAATTACTCTTTGCTTCACTCCGTTTTAGCTTTCTACATCTTTCATTGTCTTTTCCGTCTATTTTCACTGCCCCCTCCCACAGCTGTTGCATACAATACACTTACCTTCTCACTCTTATTAACTCATGTACAGTTTTAGTAGTAATCTC
The DNA here is from genome assembly GCF_021461395.2 of Schistocerca americana. Classification (NCBI taxonomy): domain Eukaryota; kingdom Metazoa; phylum Arthropoda; class Insecta; order Orthoptera; family Acrididae; genus Schistocerca; species Schistocerca americana. Next base: position 597,587 of record NW_025726697.1, read on the forward strand.
TGTCTTGCATATTACCCTGTCTTCCACCTTTAAGCTCTCAGGTTTCCGAATCTTGCCCGATGCAGTCTCCAACAATTAGTCTTTGATTCTCATCCTGTACGGTAAGTCACCCATGAGCCATGGTTCTGGGTAACTTTCCCAAAATCTAACCCTTTTCTTAGACCTCTCCAGTCCTTTTCCTTCACCCTTCTTGCTTCCCCTGCAACCATTCAGCCTGAAGAAGGAGTCACTGGTTCCAAACGCTTGCCTGTCACAACAGTCTTTTATGTGTGTGTTCTGCCACTGCTTGGTGAGTAGATTTTTTATCTATCCAATTAAATAATTTTATAAAGAGGATCTGTGTGTGATGTTTCTATTGGTATACAACTTGTTATAAACAAAACTTATTTTTACCATTTAATATGTTTCCAGATATTTACCAGTGGTAAAGATGATATTGGGTTGATTGTACTTGGTTCTGACAAGACACAGAATCCACTTGATTACCCAAATGTGAGTGTGGAATTTCCTCTTGCACTGCCTACATGGCAGATGAGATCCTTTGTGGAGAAATCTTAACATGAAAGTGAAATAAAAACAGATTGGATAGATGGTGTTGTTGTTGGCATGCAAGTCTTGAAAGATGAGCTAGAGTAAGTATTTAAAGCTGTCTGTTTCATGACATTCCTGGAACATGTTCCAGAATGTGTGTTACACAAATTACAGTGACATAGTTGTGACTCTATAAACTTGAATGAATATGTTTTTGTAATGAAAAAGAAACAGAAGGCACAATACCTGCGGAAATAGGAAATTTTTTTTTGCGATTTTACTGTATGAATGTTTTTTACAGTTTTTCAGCTCAATAATTAAGGAGGTATTGATACAAGGCTTTGCCAAAAACCCATCTGTCACCTACAATTCCAGCCCTGTCACTGGCATTCCGTACGCCACAATATGACTGGGCCACTATGAAAGCAGCCACATCATTGTCAAATTCACTGAAACTACTGCATAGCAATTTGCTTGAGTATGGCTGCAGTTGTGGTCTTCTGTTTGGTTTAAGCACTGCATCAATACCTTCTCTTCATAGCACACGGAGGTCGTTATCTGCGACAGTTTCTACAAATGGCAAGAGAACTTTTCCTCTAGTTGCTTGTTTCTCACTGAAAGATGCAAATATTTTAGAATGTAGTGCCCTATGTATATCTGTTAGAATAGCCACAAGGTCTGAAAGTTATTTTCAAATGATTGAGCTCTTCTACAGAGTATTGAAATTCACAGATTCTTCCAACCTGGTCCACCAATGTCTTACACACTCCTCTTCCTCCATGGATTGTTTCCAGTATTTGGAGATGAAACATTAGGCAGCAAAACGTGCCTTATAACCAAAATCTAATGAACATATAATTAAATTAACCAAAGATGTAATGTTGCACTCTCAGGTAAGACTGATCTTGAATGCAAAGCCAAAGTGGAAATTAAATGTACGCTGCAACATTCATCTCACTTTTTGTTATTGAAATTATTCACAGTGACATAGGGAGAACTGCGTTTATGTGTCTTATAGAGTCAGATACAAGCTGTGGCACAAGGTGCTATCCGTTATTCTCCTGACTATGATGTCCAGGAATGGTAGTCTTCCTTCTTCTTTGGTCTCCATTGTGAATTTGATTTTGTGGCGTGTGGAGTTCAGATGTACAAAAAAGTCAAGAAGTTTGTCTCTTCCATGAGGCCAGATGACAAGTGTGTTATCCACATAACAGAAGAAGAAGAAGAAGATGGATTTCCATTTAGATGACATCAGGGCCTCTTCTTCGAAGCGCACCGTAAACATATTCACAATCTCTGGTCAGAGTGGGCTGCCTATTGCGACACCTTCTGTTTGCGGGAGGGAGGTGTGCCACAAGTCAGTGAAGTGGGAAAGTTGACCAAGTAATATGCGTGATGTGTCATACCTCGACCGATATTGAGAACAGAATAAAAAATTCAGAGGCATTACTTTTCAGCACTCCCATGCATATTCTGTATGCAAGAAAAGCTTATGGAGCAGGTTTCTCATTCAGAAATTCTATTTCAGTGTTGGTTGTTTACACGATGACCGTGTTAAGCATAATGGAAGAAGGAGAAATGTTTATCAGCATTCCAGATTTGGCAGTTGCAGGCTCATGGTCTGCTGAGACTCTGGTTTATTGTTTCACTATATTGCTGCTTGCATTGCTCAGAATCTCATTTTGTGCGAACATAGAATTGGTAGGTTCAGGAGGGCCATGCTAAATGCCTTGCAGGGCCTCCGTAGTGCCATCCAACTAGCACCTGAGAGGGCAGACAAGTGTTCGCTCATGCGTACATGATCCTGCAGTGAAGTTGTGTACATTTAGTCAGGAAGTGGGCTTGTATACAGTGAGACAAGTATCCACACATACAATGTGATG